>NC_143012.1:197636746-197936746 GCF_055824585.1 Amblyomma mixtum | reverse complement strand
GGTCGTACTGTTGTTGGGTGGCCTAGCCTTCGATTCTGGTTTGAATTCTTTGTTGCAATGCGTTTTTTACCCTGTTGACCGGCTGGTTTGTTGTGTTTTGCCTTTTTTGACACTGCTTTTGCTACGATGATTAGTTTTTACGCTTTGACATGCCTTTGGTTATTGCTTTTGGTTTTGACACTGCTTTGCTACGATTTCTTTTAATGTCACCTTTACTCATTTTTCACTTCATCATTCTTCTTTCCTTCTTGGCAGCAGTGCTGAGTGTTGTTGGAACTTTTGATGTAATCAAGCAGCACCTGTGGTGGCGGTATGCTGACGTGAAATCCGCATGCGACGGTTTTTATCGCTGTGTTTGACCTCTAGGGTGTAAATGTGTATCTCTCCATGATATAAACCAGTTGGAAGTTGCGCACTGTACATGTCGTTTGTGTTTCCTCATTTTCGTCCCGTCTTTTGCGCAAGTACGTACCCCTTTCAAGCTATGAACCAACTCGCCCAGATTAGAATTTTAATTGGTTCCAATAGCTTTTAGCTTCTGCAGCAACTTTAGTTTTGCGAAGCACGCCGTGCTCAGAACGGTGTCACACTGCACCCTCAGTTCATTCTGCAAAAAGGTAGACACTTCGCCGAATTTCGACTTTAGAAAGAGAAATATTCCGTTAGCACACCATGAAAATTTCCTCAACTCATGAATATCACGCTTCCGGTATGTACAATTCTTGTTTGGATCTACCCATTACGTTCAATACCATCCAATACGCAACAAAGGAAACCGGAAGACTTTTTATGCGACCTCTGATTCATAGTAAAATCAACCCTCCTGTAACAGTGCCGGCAAAATACAGGGACGGCGAAAGAGGACAAACACCACGCACTCGTTCAACGTATCAGAGCGTGCTGCGAAATCCCTCAGGGCTCGGAGCGAATCACGTAAACGCACCTTCCAAACAAAACCTGCAGTTGCCGTACCGCTTCCAGGGGCTTTTTTCTGTAGAGTGGAGTAGCCGTCAGTACGAGGTCGTCAATTTCTCACTCGTTATGCGCAGTCCCTTCCGTCGCAAAGCAGTTTTATTCTTTTCTTGCATTGGTCGCATCGTAAATAGGCGGTGCGGGTGGCGATCAGGACTGCGGTATTACTGCGATTGTACCGGCACGGCCTCGAAGCAAGTCAAGCGTGGGCACATTTGTTGACCTAAAGCCGAACCGAGATAAAGCGAGGATATAACATCAGAGAAAGAAAACAAATAGCGTGCGTGACAATCAGAATAAATCGGGAAGGCGTAAGCTCTGCCTTATTTCCAATTGAGCGGACAATGGCGTCTTGAAGCGAGCAACCCAGCGTGCCACTAGGGCACCGTTTCCGCCGCGCTCTATTGAAGGCTCTTACGAGTCCGCCGGCAGGTTTAATCGTTCCCACGTTTGGACAATGACAGCGGTTTGAGGCGAATCCTAAGATGCGGAAGTTTGCCCCGGAACTGGGTTCCCAGAACGCCCTCCCCATCACTCATTGCTGGTGCCAATCTGACGCTGCAAGGCGCTGCGTCGCTTTTCGTAATGCGAGAGACTTGCGCCAGTAATGATATGGGACAGGCGGACAAGAGGAGTGGCGAATGCGAATAATAAACACCTGCGAAGCAGAAAATGGGCGTCGGAGAATGGCAGGGTAATGAGACAAGTGTGCTTTGCGTTAATACTCCAGGCAAGGTAGCGTGTTACGCGGACCTGCCGCGAACGGATTCGAGAGAGTAGACTACCAAGAAGCGAAAGAACTGGCAGACTTTCACCACGTCGGGTGCGAAGCAACTAGTGCCTTGCTTGACAGCAGCATATGCGCTCTTGGAGGGTGTATGTGCCCGGTTGTGACGCGTCGTGTTACGACATTAAGGAACACAAAATTCGTCCCTAATATCCCTGCTTCACGGGAGTTTCGAATGCCTTCCAACCGAATGCCATTCGACTCGACTGCCGAACTAACGCTGCTACACGAAGTTTTTCAACGGCATTCGGTTCAGATGACCTTCGAGTCCAGGGATCTCCACGGAGACATTCCAGATTTTAGAATGCCTTCGAAATGCCGAAACGCGAACACAGCCCAAACCAACCAATAGCCGTCACCGCTGCCGTCGCTTCACGCCGCCCACAGCAGTGCGACTGCTTTCAGCTCTGTGGCTGTTCATTTCGATACCCGCTACTCGCTTTTTTCTGCTGTTTGTTTGCCAAATAGCTCGTGTTCTGCCTAAGTGAGTGCTTAAGATAATATTACACAAATGAACATTTACCGCGTTAGCATGGAATTTCCCCAGGAGTGCGCCGATGAGGACGACTGCACTCATACTGTTGTTTACATCGCTGCGTGCGAACAGTTAGTGCTCGTTTTCGTGACACAAAACGCAATCTGCGCTTTAGTTCTCTTAACCAATGTTTTCTTTTTTACCGGTTGTACCTATGCTTGTTTACGCAGTGCGATAATGTGTGAGAAGCGATGATGCGGTCGCACACCTGAGAAACACTTCAGAGCCGGGTTGTTGACATCGCGCAGGACCAGCGCTTCTCGCTTCTTTTCCCGGCTTCCTCCGACGCGACCAGTACTTTATTTTAAAACACTTTATCCAGAAGTATGTTTGCTGACCGTTCGCTTTAACTGAAACGCCCTAACTTTCTATCCACAAGCTAGCGACGGCGACTCGGCAGTCTGGGTCACACCATCGTTTCCCGTTCATCGTATGCGTGCCCTGCGATGTAAGCAATAGTTTATTTCTGGTCACTGTTGCCAAAACTACACTTGGTGACCATATGCATTCGCTAAAACGTGTGATTCACTCTTCACAACCACCCGCCACGGTGGCTCAGTGGTTACGGCACTCGGCTGCTGACCCGAAAGACGCGAGTTCGATCTCGGCCGCTGTGGCCGAATTTCGGTGGAGGCGAAATTCTAGAGGCCAGTGTACTGTGCGATGTCAGTGCTCGTTAAAAAACCCCAGGTGGTCGAAATTTCCGGTGCCCTTCACTACGGCGTCCCTTATAACCAGAGTCACTTTGGGACGTTAAACCCTAATAAGCGAAGCAAAGCCAAGCTCTTCACAACCGCCGCAATCACAGATCAAACCCTGCGGACCCACTAGGCCTAGTCGTCGCGGAAGGGAAGGGAGTCGTCGTCGACTGAAATTAATTTGACAAGCACTTATCGCTGGTGAGTGTTCAGGTGTGCACATGTGAATTATAGTCGTTCGTTTCGCTCATTTCCATTACGGATAAGGTAGAAGCACGAACATATTCGCACCGTCGCCTCATCACCGTGTTTTCGCTCAGCCGCCGACAAGGCTGACCGAAGCGCCGATCGAATTCATCGGTGTCGTTGGCCTGAAAAAATTGTCCCACTACAATCATGTTATAGTAAACTAGATATTTCACTGTAATCACATGCTGCTGTTGACCATCATATATAGTGTCGTTGTCGGACTAGTGTGACCGTCGTCGTCGCTGTACACTGAAAAGGAGCTGAGGCTTTCGAATGCGTTTGGAAAGTGTCGTGTAGCACCGCGGGAGTTCGTCTAGTCCGATTGTCATTTCAATTCTCGAATTTCCTTCGACTCAGATGTCATTCGAACGTGCCCGTGTAGCACAGGTATAAGATAGGGCGAAGAGTGGGGCATCTTGTAAAGCAGCACGGATGTCATATTGTTGTCGACAAAGGCCAATACAAGGACGCGCAGTCCATGCATAATCAATAGAGGAACAGTAACTATGAAGGCTGTGCTTATCTGTGGGGCATACTCTGTTGAATATGAGGTTCTGCACGAAGTGTCATGATAAAAAAATGAGACCACGAGAGGAGAAGGTTAGTTAGTTAGTTATTGGGGTTTAACGTCCCAAAGCGACTCAGGCTGTGAGGGACGCCGTAGTGAAGGGTTCCGGAAATTTCGACCACCTGGGGTTCTTTAACGTGCACTGACATCGCACAGTACACGGGCCTCTGGAATTTCGCCTTTGTCGAAATTCAGCTGTCGCGGCTGGGATCGAACCCGCGTCTTTCGGGTCACGAGAGGAGAAGGATTCCTCTATTTTGTGTGGGCTGTTCTTGGAGTCATAGGCACCACTTGTCCGAAAAGCTAAGTTAAAGGGCAAGTTGACGTAGAGACGCCGGCTGCAGGTAGCGTGAACGTCACGCGGCTGCCATGCAGTTAATCGAACGATCGACCGCTAGATCCACCAGTGAATGGACAGACAAATGAATGAATGAATGAATGAATGAATGAATGAATGAATGAATGAATGAATGAATGAATGAATGAATGAATGAACAGACGCATGTACGGACGGCGGCCATCTACTTCAACATGTTGATCACGGAGTCATTTTCGGTGTAGACGCTCCGAGGCTGAAAAACGGCGAGGAAATTTTTAAAATGCAATTTTCCCAGCGATAAAGGCAATTTTGTTAATAATAACCGCAATAAAGGGCAAAGATGCACGAACCTAGAAAGAGCCATAGAATCGATTTTTACTGTAAACAAAAACTGAATAGAGTTCTCCTCATTGTCAGTTCAAAAGCAAATACAAAAATGTTTCCACACTGCAAAGCAACTTGGTGAAAAAATGAGGCAGCAATAAGTCTCCAACAGTTGTCAGATAGCTGTTATAATACTGCGATTTTCAGTTTCACTGCGGCCTCGCTGGCGCGTACCCCATGGTCCTGACGCTGCTCTCGCACGCTCACAATCAAAAGCTCCACAGTGCTCACCTCCATCTTCGTCCAGTCGTCTAGGTTCTGCCGCTTCGGCCTCCTGAGTGCGGACCTTCAGGTGCTGACGGCGTTCACGATGGCATCGACAGGAAATTCTGATGGAATGATATCATCAATCACTTCCCTGGATGCTCTGTGCTCTTTATCGGGGTTTTTATGAAAAATATTGTCACAGTATTTTGGCGCATTCGTTTGTAATGCAGTATATTTGTTTCTTTTCTTTTGTATACGGAAAGCCTTCAGCAAGGGCGTCCGCAGAATTTTTTGCAGGGGGGGGGGGGGCCCGTTGGTGCCCCGGGGGGGGGGGGGGGTATGTTCGTAGCAGAAAGGCGCTATTTGCGGAGTAAATTTATTTATTTATATATAAATAAAAATTAAACAAAATGCACACATGAAAGAAAAATTACAAACAGCAAATTAAAGCGCGGCTAGGAGAGGTACATTGGAGTTTATCAACGAAGAAACAACTAAAATTAATAAAAATGCAAAAAGATGCTATATCACTTCGTGGAGAAGAGTGCTCGGTCTTGCTGCATACGGGTTCTCGACTCACCCGGATTGATGACCAGCACACAGCACAATATGTTCACAAACACGCAACTACAGTCACTCACTCAGTCTTCCTTGAACAGCAACTGTAGGCGCCTCGGATTTTTCTGGGCGAATTGCGTAATTACACGTGTGATAAATTCACTTCTGTGCTTCATTACACGCTCTCGGTGCACACTCATGATTCATACACATTGATAGGAAAAACTGTTGAACGCGTACGTTGAAAACAAAAGATGACTATATATACAACGAAAACTTATTTACAAGATAAATGCACGCTCGCAGCTTCATACACCTCGCTCCATCTTGCTTGCGCATCCGCACAGTCGAGCAACCGCACACACACTGCTCTCCGCTCGTCGTTTTCTCGTCCGCTGTCTTGGTTGTTCTCAGCTTCGCTGACAACCGGCCACTAAAAACACCCAAGCACAAACACAGAGGCGCGCACACGTGCAAGGGCTTACTTGCCGCAGTATCCCCGAATGCGCACTTTGGGGGTGAAAGGAACGCCGCGCAACTTCCGAGGGGAAGGGACACTCGCCACTCCAGTCGGAAAATTTGTTTTTGTGTTTTTATGGGGTTCAGAGCCCCAAAACGACTCAGGCTATGAGGGATGGAGTAGTACAGAGTTCCGGGTAATGTCGACCACCTGGGTCTCTTTACCATGCACTGACACGCACAGTACATGGGCGCTGTTGTGGTTTGAGGCCCAGCCAGAGGTGACAGGCGAGCCAGGCAGGCGCCATCGGGCTGCGTTGACCAAAGGCGCTGGTTTTCGCAGAAGACGCAAAGAACGCTGGTGTGGGGGCGCCTCGGGAGACTGCGTCGCCGTGAACAAAAGCAGCTAATCCCCTTTGCCGGAGATTCTGAAAGCGGCGCTTCTACCGAACTGCGCTACCCGTGGATCGGAGGAGACAGCGAGCGGCGGCGGCGCCAACTCATCGCCCGCTTGCCCCTGAGCAGCCCGACAAAGCGGGGGTGGACACGGCTGATTTTACCTTCCCTCCTTAAGAATTCATCGGTGACCGGCGTAACGATAGGCGAAAACAAGATGCCCCGTGCACTGTCTGCCTCCGTGTCGCTATCTCTCTAGAGATCAAAGAAACACACACCCATCTCAAGGCGGCTCGAAACACATGCTCGCCGGTGCCGCTGTATGTCTGGAACAGGTCGCCCTTCAGTAGAGCTAACGATGGCGTGGTTTGAAAACGGCGGAACGACGCACGCCCGGACGCGGCATTTCGCAGATGTGACCATGCGGGGCTGCTTTTACCCTTTTGACTGAGCGCACCACCGCCCCTGGCGTGCGGCCATCACTCACGGTTCGAGTGAGTGATTTTCCAGGGGGGTGCAGCCGCCCCCCCTTTCCCCCCCCCCCCCCCTCCGGACGCCCATGGCCTTCAGTGAATGTTGTTCTGAGGGTGTTAGCTGAAAACCACTGAATGATAAATACGGAAATGTTCATATTCAGTTCACCATTTTCACAGTTTCGCCAGTCTGCAGTTTCGACAACAGCCAAACGCCAAAGCGCTCACGTGCTGCGCGATGTCAGCGCCTGCCCATAGCCCCAATGAAATTAACCAGAAGCCGACCACCACTGTAGTTCTCAGTGCAGCTTTGGAAGTTGCAACATTGCACAATATGACATAAGCCATGTGAGTTACCCATTTGGCAAGTGAACCACCAACCAGCTGGCACCTGGTATGTTCGATTTCGCACGGAAACATGACCAGCATTCTTCTACAAAAGTTTTTAATATCTGAAAGTTTTAAGGCGCGGTTATGAAGATATTGAAGTTATTAGTCCATTCTTCTGATGCGTTGCAAAATCTTTGTTTTAATGTTTTCCATCGCTTGTAACCAGCAGTTGATGCTGCCATAGAAAACCAATGGGGAACTGTTTTGGCGATCGCAAAAACGTGAATAAAAAAAAAATTACAAGCCTGCCGACAGGATATCTGCAAATATATTGATCGACACAGTGAAATCTTATAATACATGAGACAATTGAGCTCATAAACTGTTTCCCTTTGTAAAATGTTTTGTGCACAATTGTCCGGTATGGTTTATTTAGAAAATGAATTTTCAGATCAGAATATCGTACTAAACAAAAGAAGACAGAGAGAACAGTGAGTCGGTTTTGGCAATCAATGCCTGGACGGATGACTTTCTCGTAACACTCAGCGAGTATTAGAAAACAAAAGAGCTGTGTAGCGCTTCATTCTTGATTAATCTGATCTGCCCGTTGCATCAAAATAGAAACACTGATTGAATTCAAAATTACTTTTCAGCGCTGCGAACGCTGGCGCTCAAGGTTGACAACACTCTCGTTAAACCCTGAAACTCTTCCACAAACAATAACAACAACTTTGCCCTCGTATCGCAGCATCAGAATGAGTGCCTAGGCCTAAATGAACGTAATTATCTCCAAGCCTTCACTCAGTCCTTAATGAATGCCTCATGAGTTTTAAAGCGCAACTGGGTCGGTATCGCACTGCGTGATTGACGCCGCCTCTGCGCGAAGTGCGCGAGCTCAGTATATAATGAATTTACATGCTCTCGTGTGATCTTAATTTTCTTTATCTCTTTTGCTCTCTTTTGTAAATCATCACTCGCTACTCCTAAAGGCAGGAAATGCAAGGTCATGCCCCGCGCGATGCAAAGAATCCATTTGACGCGTGTTCCTTTAAATACTGTAATCGCCGTCGCGGTTCGCGACGGTGGCTTTTGTTTCGATCCTTCCTCTTCAAGACCATTCACGCCGCCCCGGCGCCGGACGCTAGAGGCGCTTCGCATCCTCGATCTAACATTAGAATGCAACCAGAAGCCGACCGTCGCTCCGCCACGATTTCCTCACCCGGATGCAATTGTAAACTAAATACGGCGCCTGCTCTCCGCGGCTCCTAAAGTATATGGTGCAGTTCCTTTCCATCTATCTACGTTTAAGCGGGCAGCGATTCATGCCGCAAGCCAGTTCTTTTTGCTCAAGCGCTGCTTGTAAGTGAAAACACGAGCAGCGCGCAACGCTGCGATGGGTTTGTCCGAACGGGGAAAAGGCTCTTTCCTGCCTCCGGCGGAACCGGAACGACCGGACAACCTGGCCGGATGTGGCGCATGAGTCGGCACATCTTCGGGTCACGATGTTCCGTGCGTCGAAGTCACGATCGACGCCTACCGAGAGACGAATAGGGCCCGACCACGCGCCGACTCGTCCGCATGATGAAGACCAAATTGGCGTGCAAAACCAATACTTGTCTCTCTTTCGATCTTGTGTTTTTTAGTGTAATACTAAGTACATCCCCGTAGACGCTGCCTACGTGCCCGGTATAGTTGTCAAGTCACGATTGGTTACACCACGAAGATAGAAATAAAACTTTGCTACTGACTTACTCCTTATGGCGTGCGCTGCACACATCTCAATAACCATCTAAATTTTCTGATATCGTCGTTCAAAAAAAAAAAAAACGCTTTACCTACACCTACTGCAGATAATAGCTCGCTGCCATGTTGTTAACTTTTTCTTATATACGGCTCCTCAGAAAAATTGTCCTTACCAGTGCCAGTGTATTCAGCACGGATTAAATTTAGTAAGCAACGATTGTACACACATTCAGGTTTATTCATATACTGCCCATTCATACAGCTCTCAACGGAACCGCGAACTGCGAAAACTCGAGAGTGGAATAATTATCTTAGGCGAGATCCACTGGAGTTCTTCGGCAAAACTTACTTGAACAGTCTGATTTTTTTTTTGTCGCCATCAGGACGATGTCCCGCTGGTGGATTTAGTGGTCAGTGTTACAGCGCCAACCAAACCCGCTTGCCTGTTTACAAATATTGGTTGCTACCGCGCACCACTCCAGCAGGGCGAGCGGTATAGTGACCAGTCCACGCCTGTGCTGGCATATCCAAAAGTTCCTGGAGGACATGTATTAGCCTTAACGGGTGGTTGGAATAATTGTAGCGTCGCCTTAACAACATTTACTTAGCTGAAGCCTCTAAGTGGTGGGGAGGCGTGTCGTAAGCGCACGGCACGTTCGAAGTTAAATCTCATAATCAGCATGTGTCGCTATCATAATCTAATTACATTTTTGTGCGACTACGTGACTGGTCTGTAAAATAAAGCTTTTTTTTTTTTTAGAGCTGATGTTCACAGCGTAAACTTGAAAAAGGTATTGCGTATTGGCAGAGCGTCTTTTAATTGTTTCAAAGCGAGCGCGTCGTTTGAGATATCTCGCATGAGATCAACCTCATGGCCGGCCCAGTTACACTGCCCAAGCATGGTCCCGCTTTCATTCGGCGTTGATGTCGTTTGCCACGCAGGTGACTGCGCTTTGTCGCCCTATCTGATGCGGTAACGCGTCGGTGGTCCTGGTGAGCGCGCCTCAGTGACAGTTGCGCCAGTTTTACGGGGGCCAGCGTAAGAAAATAATACTATCTGTTCATATCGCACGGTAGTCCCGATGCACGGCTAACGCAGACACAGAGGGCGTTATCAGTGTAGCGTAGCGGACACGTAGAGAGCCGCTTCCACCAGCTTAGACGCGTTATCGAACCAAGACACTACGAAGCGCAATGCAGATCATCAATTTCAGCGGAATGCCGGACCCCACGGTGCTCGTCAGGCCCCGGGGTACGTAATTAGGTCGAAACGGAGGCTGATTTCCCAGCAGATACCTTGAACCAGGAGCGTGTTTTTATAACGTTAAACAGCGTACTTGCCTTTAGCTAATGACTGCTTTTGAAAGCGAAGGAGGCAACTGGTAAATGAAAGGGCTGGGATATTAACCAGACACAGGTCACGTATCACCATATATTGAGTCTGAATTATTACGACATGTATTTATGCAAAGACATGAATTAAAATAAAACGATTTCCTTTTTATTCGTCTCGCCATTGCTCATATAATGATTAATTTTTGTGGCAGTTACCTCTACCATCAAAGCTCTGACCATACATCTTCTCTTATATTAATAAAACTAAGCAACGAATTGACACTGAAACGAGGAATTTTCATTTTATTTCGGCGCGAAATACCACTGCATCAAGATCGAGATCTGTTTTGAAAAAACTGTTCATTGCGCACTGATAAGAAAAATTAGTCTTAACGTCCGGAGGCACACAGATTACAACTTGGATATGAGACTAAGCGTTATGTTAAGACATTTTAGCTAAAATTGAAAAGGAATTGACGTACGTGGGACACTCAACGTACAGGAAGCGTCTATTTATTGTGTGTCAAACTGGATATCAAGAGAGACAAAAACGGACTCGGCTGAAAATTCGTCAGAGTGAGAGGCCTTGAAATGGGTTAGAATAATGAGGCCTTGGCTTGATGGAGGCGAAACGCAAGAGGCGCCCGTGTGCTGTGCGACGTCAGTACACGTTAAAGATCCTCAGGTGGTCGAAATTATTCCGGAGACCTCCACTACGACACCTCTTTCTCTCTTTCTTCTTTCAGTCCTACCTTCCTCCCTTCCCTTACGGCGCGGTTCAGGTGTCCGCCGAGATATGTGTGACGCCGTTTCCTTTCCTCAAAAACCAATTTACCAATTTATTTATTCTGTGCAAAACGTTTAAGTTGAGGTCAGTGAGGGAGGCCTTTGTACTGTAATGAACTCAGCCTACCCTGATGTCGTATTAGCGTTTACGCTCTCCTGAGTGCGTCTTCTCTTGTGGATAAACTATATGTTGAAAAATGGCACTTCCTTCGCATCTACAAGTTCTCACAATCTCGTCACTTACCTCGAGAGAATACTCGCCCATTTCAAGCATCTCTGCAATAAAATTCCGCCATAATTTTGTTCCGTGATGAGCAAAGCACGCCGTCTTACGTTTTTTCCTAATATTTATCATGACCCAGCTGACTATATGGAAAATTAACTACACCTGCATCGAGCATCTTTCCTCACAACGATCACCACAGTGAAATTCAATCAGTTGTCACGCATGGACTTCAATCATTTTTTGTAGATTGAGAAATTAAGGAAACGAAATCAGCTGAAATGAAACACCACCTTAGACAACGTCATTTGAAGTGACTATTCAGCTGAACGAGATTTTTAAAATTCCACGCCAAAACACATAATGCAAATGTATTTCAGATGACTGAATTCAATTCAGTTTCTTCTTGTGTATTTAATTTTGTAATGTGGTTATTTAAAGAAATTGATTTTTGTTCAGATTTTTTTTTTCTGTAGCTAAATTAATGCAACTTTTAAAGAAATAATTATTACATAGAATATCTATTTTTATTCATTACTTCGATGAAGGCGGAAGAATTGGCAGGTAGCCCCAGGAACCTCCGTACCAAATCCCTTATTTTGTTCGCATTTACTATAATTATATCACCAAGTACATTTGCAGCATGACCACCACTGGCACACCTGTCGTAGACCTGCCTGTCTTTGAACACAGTGGAAACCTTCGTTCCGCATCCCAGCGAACATTTCGAAACACAATCAGACCTGAAGATGGGGAGCGTTAGCGTAGGTAGCCTTAGATATTATGATGCCTGCAAGACTTCTGTTAAATACTGCATATGTGTTTTCTTATGCACGGCTTAAAAAACGTGCTTTCAGAGGTTGTCCATGCACTAAAGCCACGCCAAGGATAACAGGAACCGAAATATAGCAATAAAACCATTAACAATTAACTGAAAATACCCCTCTAGATTAAGGAAAAGGCATCCATTGCTTCTGTACGCTGCCTCCTTTGACACTGGCATACTGCATTTTCTGGAAGACGCATTTCTGGATAGACACCAGGTTTAATACCCCTGTCACACGGGCACTTTCGATCCTCATTGAGTCAATGCTCATCGAACTGAATGCAGATCGACGGTTGTCACACGACCACTTTCAAGCGCAATCGAGTTCGATCCTGCTTGACTCGATGCCGGCCTCTCAAGAGTGCTTGAGGTTCCAAGCACAATCGAAAGCACTCTCGTTCTCACGAGGGTATAAAAATAAACACTAATTAACAAAACAAAACTACAACTGTTGTTGTTGTAATTGATTAAAATGCAAGACAGAACATTTTCAGGCACTATGCCTGCTTATATGCGAACATATTTATAAATAATCTCTACACCACGCTCCAAGCTTCGCCGTCAGTAACAAGATGGCGTCCTCGTGCTCGTCGACGCGCAAACTGTGGAGCGAGCGCGAAACAGCCGCTCTCATCGACTGCTGGCTAGACCGCCTAGATAATTTGCGGCGCCAGAAGATAAACGCCGTAGTCTACGCAGAAATCGCGGAGGTGTTGCGGACCCTTGGGTTCCATCGCACAACAGCAGAGGTACAGACATGGAGGAAAAAAAACTCCTCCATGGGTACAGGTACAGAGGTGCGTCGCGCGTCTGGCTACGGATTTGGCTGCCGCTGCCCCCGACTGCACAGTGTTGCCGGACATCACTTAGTTGTGGCTGTTGGAGGAACATTTGGCGCCACCTAACACACATGAGGGAAACTTCCCAAGGAGCATTGAAAATGCCCGTGTAGCACCGGATGTTTCAAGCGTGCTCGAAAATCTCGATGCAGATCGAGTTCAACGAGCATCGAAAGTGCCCGTGTGACAGGGGTATAAGCTACTTTTATGAGATCACCTCCGGATGCGAGAATCCGGAGAAACCAGAGCTTATAGGAAAGCTATGAGCCGTGAAAATGTTGTTGAACTAATAAAGTAAGCTCATCATCACGTCCACACTGATGCTGTTTTTTTTTGTGCTGTTTTCATGACCAAGTAAGCAGCTACGCACAAGAACTGATGAGACAGGACGAGTTCACTTTATTGAAGAACAGTGATGAAGTGTTCACAGCATCCATGCCTAGGAGCTTTTGTTCCTCAAAGATTGGTCCTGGATCCTTGAAGCTGGTGCAGCTGCCCCCCACCCCCCTCATGTTGAGACGGCGTTGGCAAGCCACTTAGGAAGGAGGGGAATTATGAGTGAGATGGGCAATGCCCCAGGGCGTTGTAAAAGGCGTGCAGTTCTTTGTACTCTCACATGCGGTGGAGCGACGAATACTTTAGCAAGAAGCAGTTTTTGATGGCATTGGAAGTTAAATATGCTATAATACTTTAACTAATCGTTCCTATGATCGAGCAGATAGTAGGGTACGTCTTTGTCCTATACTAAAATTTGCGGATATTTATTTATTTATTTATTTATTTACCCTAAAGACCCAGAAGAGGGCATTACATAGGGGGGGAATGATTAAAAGAAAGCGCACATAACAAATAAACTCATAACAAATGATGGTCAATATACAGAAGGCAGAGTTTGGGTACATTTGGTTAAGTGCTTTATATAACACATTGAAACAGCAAAATTCAACACGTTCAAACAAGTGAGTAATAATTAGGGCAAAATAAGTAACTACAAATACAATGGCACACAAAAGAGGCTCCAGAGCTGTTCAGCACACAAGAAATGGCAAAGCAAAAAAGGACAGCCAAAAAGTTACGGTCGTCATAACACGGTAAATCATCTAGTGCTCTCTGACGCATTTTCCGTGTTCAGAAATGTTAGTAAAGCTGTTTGAAAAGATGATAATTCAGTATTGCCGACAATGCTGGATGGCAATGAGTTCCATTCATTTATTGACAAAACCAGCGGTGACTTCTGGTATTTTAGTGTGCGAGCGAAAATCGGACGTACCTTATGCGCATGATCCGGGCGAGCTGAACAATGAGGTGCAGGAAAGATATGATTTCGGGAGAATGGCGTTTCGCTATAGTATAAGGTGTGAAATAATGACAACCGGGCGAACTTTCTACGTGTAGCTAGAGGTTGAAGATTCATGGCTTGCTTCAGTGCTGATACGCTTTGATGACGTGAGTAGGATGACAGTATGAATCTGACGGCTTTATTTTGCACTGCTTCTAGAGCATTTGTAAGAATAACCTGAGTGGTTGAGTTAGGAACCATCGCTCGTTCTTTGCTGTAATTAGTGTGGAAAAAAATACACTACCACTCACACTTTGGTTAAGGCTATTTTAACAGCCAGCTCACACAAGCACCACAGACAGTTTTAACCTCAGCATCTTTGACTTAAAGAAGCCTTGTGTGTAGATGCACTGAAAAAGTGGTAAGAATTTGTCCGGTAAGTCCTCGCATGCTAAGAAAGCTTTTTTTACCTTTGAAGCTCAGTGAAGCAACCTTCAAAATCACCTGAAATATGTTTTAATGCGGTCATCGAGTTTAAAAATGCACAGCAAGCAGTTACAAAGCAACGATAGCGGGCTTTTGTACCAATGGATGTTGTAGATGGGCTCCGAGATTATCACGTATTTTTTTATTCCAATGAAGAAAGCTTTCCTAATTTGATATCCCGAACTATAAACGTAAACCTAAGAGGCAGTCTAAGCGGTATAAGCTTTTCGGGCATATTTTACAAACGTACACTTCATTTCACGTGTCGTTCATGTGTTGGTTTCTTGCTAAAGTTTAAAGGAAGCACGAAATTTAGGCCTGAAGATTGAGTTTTATGGTGAACAATAGCACGAAGAGGTGTGTATGCTGACCAAAGAATGTCAAAGCTGTTCTATTCCGTAAAAGGCTTGAAGAACTGAATTGTGTTACCGGTTCACAGTTCAAACAATGAAGAGCTTACACTTACGAAGCGCTGATAAAAGTGCACAAATGCGCGACCTTACAGCCGCGTCGGTAAAATTCGTCGCGACCGCTTTTATATATGTTGCTCCTTTGAAGGATTGAGGCACTTTCGTTGGAAGAGTTCTGAACAGTTGTGTAGGGCACAAACATAAATATTTTGGAAACCTCGCGCTCAAACAAGTCCAAACAGCAGATTGCAACATGACAAGCTATGCACTAAACGCAGGCTAAATCATCTGCTTTCCTTTGAAGGGCCTCTTTCTGGAGACGCATACACGCGACAACAAGGTCGCCCCAGCATCGTGCAGACAAGAAGACCTTGAAGAAAAACCGAACATATACAATCCCGTGGGCTAACTGTTTTCTACGTCGATACGGGTGCCGCTTATATATATATATATATTCTTTAAAATGTCGCATTGCGTTCTGCGTTACGGCTTGAGGTCAGTCTACGATTTAAACCTTCGGAAAAAGCGATAACGGTTCGAAGCAGGTGGCCTGATGGAAGTAGTTCCGTAAACTATAAACCACTACCAGCGCTTGTGGTTTTGAGCAGGTGAAGGTCGACACGTCACTATACTCACAGGTGTTTGTTCCTTTTCAAGACAAGAGTCCAATATACAACGAATTCCCAGTTTGGCTCGTACGGTCACGAAACCGTTTAGAAGTACTGCTTGCAGTGGAGCCAAAGAACCAAAATCCTGCGGCATGGAGCTGTCTATCTGGCTTTCGCCGTCGAGAGAGTCCACGTGTCGCGCAGATCGGAAAAGTCAGGAAGCAACGGGCAATCACAGAAGACCTCTTCATCACTTCCGGTTACTGATAAGTCTGCATGTCGCGGGGTTACATGTAAGCCAATTCCAAAATATAGAACGACCAAGGAGAAAAAGAGCGTTATGGTGTCGACTCGAATTCCAAAATTAATATTTCTGTCACGACCGGGGCATCGACTGAAACTTGATATCGATGATGCCCGAAAAGAGAAAATCAAAGAAAAAAAGGAGGGGGAGTGGCGTTGTACGGGATATGAAGTTTGAAACATGGAAGAAAAACTAGGTGCCCGATACGGCAGACACGGTTATTTTTCTACACGTGCTCCATTTGTCAGCACACTTTTTGTCGCCGCCCGCAAAGACCTGCTTATTCCTGTACTGCAGGTAGCAGTTTTCTTTGTTTCTTTTTCCTTCTTTCTCTTTATTTGTTTCGTTCTTTTCTTCCTTTTAAACTGATTTTTTTTTTCTTTTTTTTATCATTCCCAGCCTGTGAAAGCACTCCTTCTGTGCTTCGTGCACTACAACTTTGCATCTGGGGAACTCAGGGTCCGGCATTCACTCTCTTTTATCAGGGGGATGTCTCGTTATGGAAGGAAAAGAAAATACTTCAGCAATGCAAAAAAAAAAAAAATTGAATGGCACGCTTGTGCGTCATATCGCAGCTCTGACACCCTGTAAAGGGGTTGCCAACGCAGAGATAATCTTGGCTGTTTCACTGCTCGCTAAGTAAATCGATGCAGTTAAACATAACCCTGAGCAGCACCATGCAATGTTCAGCCCTGGTTTTGGTCAGCTACAAAGTCCATTACGATTTCAGGTACCAATGATGATGAATTTTTATGGCGCAAGAGTATCTGCGGCGAAAGGGCGCCATGGCACAATGTTGTTTCTTCTGCTCAAGGTGGGGTCAAAGACTCATTTCCCAAGCATTTCACCCTAAATAAGCCGAGCACTAAAGACCAGGGGAAAGCTTGTACCCATTGTTTTACCGGTGGGTATACCCGGTGGCACTGTGGATCGAACCCCGAACCTCCCACATGCGAGGCGGATGCTCGAACGACTAGGCCCCTCTGCGGAGATTTCGGGTACCTTTACGACTGTGACAAGTAAGAAGTTAAGAACATCGTGGCACTGCGCCCTACCTCGAGGCTAAGTAGTGGGCAAGCCTCCTCTGTCCAACTTTTGTGCGTCGCAACCACGGTGCAGGATGGAGGCGCACCAACACGTCTACTACAAGACATCGGCTCTTGCTTCCTACAATACGCACAAATTATGGTCGGCAAACGTTGCAATTTACGGGTCCTTGTTTGTGGAATAGTCTTGATTATAATGTTCAAATTTCACCTACACTTCATGCCTTTCAAAAACAATTAAAACATTTTCTGCTAAATTCAACCTACTTTATATTCTTTAGTGCTGTGGTTTGTGCTTTTTCTAATTGATGTTTTCACTAGTATGCAGTGCCTACTGCTGTAACATGCTTATTGCTATATTAGTTGCGTTATTTGTTGCTGTCGTCTAGGTCATATGTAATAGCTTATAGTGGTCGGGACCCTTAAACAAATTTTGTTGGGTCCCTGAAGTTGTGTGTTTGTATTTCATGTTTTATGCTAAATAGATACTTTCTTTCTTTCTACTTTCTTTCTTTCACGACACCCACCGCAATTCATTCTACACACAAAGCTAATGCCACGCTCACATCATGCGCTCACCGTTTCTTTGTGCTCTGCCTGACCTTCGTTGGTGGGCCTCTGCGTTACAGACGAGCTACTTGGCGACGCTACCTTCAAACTGAAGGCAGCGGCGAACAACGGCCGTATAGGAGGAAGTGTTCTACCAGAGCCTATGATTAGCTCGTGGCGACATCTATTAGATGCGCTATGAAGCTTTGCCTGGTGAAGTCCTAGTCGCGTGCTGTTATAAGCAAAATTGACACTCTAGTCTATTTTAGGTCTAAACTGATAAACACTCTTGAGCGTAGGGGCGGCTCCGCCAGATTCCGGGTACTCGTTTACCCCTTTGTTTCACAGCACCGATTAGCCAATCCTGCCCAGCTCATTCTTTGCCTGTAGTGAATACGGTAAGCAAGAATGCTTTTTAAAGCGATAGCGTCAGCCCCGTTGAGCAGAAGACCCGGAGTCGGCGTTGTCGGCGCTGTGAGCGATAAATAGGGTGGCGTATGGTGGCAAAGCATTGCTGGTCCAGGCTTCCTCTCTCTTTCTTTTATTTTTTTTACCTCTTTTTTGAGAGGACCAATAAAAGGGTAAAAAGGGCTACGTAGGTCACGTGATCTTGTGGCGACATCACAATCTACCCTCCGGATTGTTACCAAATGGACCACCCTGGCAGCTGGCAGGTAAATTAATAAATGGTTGATCGCGGGAGGTTGCTGTGGACGAGCGACTTGGGTCGCACAATACCCACCGGTGACAGCACCTGCCATCTTACAAGGCAGTGCCGCATCCCTTAACCACTGCACCATTGTGGAAGGAGTGGTATATGTGGCCTCCCATGGCCATGTGAAAGTAAAATTGAGAATGGCCAATTCTGCATATATATGGGCAATTACTCATTAAGGCTGTCACGTCACATCCTTAAGGTTCAGCTTCTGTGTACCGTGCAATTTCTATTGTCCCCTTTAAAAGAAATATCTGCAGAACAGTAGCGAGCGCGAGACTTACATTTCTCGAGGGGAAGAGCTGTTCTTTTACAATGGTGGCCAGTCATTGAAATACTTTCTGTAATCAGTGTCATGGCACCTGTTTGTCCACTGACAGAAAATACTGAAACATGTTGATCATGCATCGACACGCTGAAATGGTTTGGTTCGGCTTTGTGGTGTTTAACGTCCCAAAGCGACTCAGGCTATCAGGGACGCTGTAGTGGAGGGCTCCGGAAAATTTCGACCGCCTGGGGTTCTTTAACATGCACTGAAATCGCACAGTACACAGGCCACTAGAATTTCATCTATATCGAAATGCTAGAGGTCACTGCGGTCGGTCGGTCGGTCGGTCGGTCGGTCGGTTTATGGGGTTTAACGTCCCAAAGCGACTAAGGCTATGAGAGACGCCGTAGTGGAGGGCTCCGGACATCGCACAGTACACGGGCCTCGAATTTCTCCGAAGAAATTCAACCGCAGCGGCTGGGATCGAACCCGCGTCTTTCGGGTCAGCAGCCGAGCACCATAACCACTGAGCCACCGCGGTCGGGATCGAACCAGTGTCTTGCGGGTCAGCAGCCGAGCACAAGGCTCCACACTGAAAAGGAGCACATCTATTATTTAAGAAAAAAACACGAACATGGGGCAAGAACGAAGAGTGCACATGGTGAAAAATGTGCGAGAAAGATGTGCGAGGCAGAAATACTTTCCGCATTACAGATCCGGTCGAAAGTGGAGTAAAATTTCTTTGTCGCTGCCCGCACAAACCTTCGTAGAATGGGATAAACATTGCTTTGAAATACTGAAATGAAAGTTTATAAAGAAAAAAATTTTCCAGTTCATGCATTTAGGCTGAATGTGAACGCCGAGGACTGCGGCATGCAATTTTTATCCTTAAGAAAAGACTATTATATTCCTATTTTTGGCTATCTCGGTGTTTGTCGGGCAGCAAAAAAGCGCATTTATTGCTGCCAAAATTACATTTAAAAATTTACGCCATTGTTTATCAAAATGCCGTTTGAACCGAAAATGGCTGCACGGACACCGTTCTGAATTGAATGGTTGTGAAGCCTGGCCTCCGGGATTCGCGCCCTAAAGACTATGTCTCCGCATCGCGTATTATTTTCAAAATCTGCTGGTAGTGGCGACACCTATACTTAATTCTGTGGCCTTTTCAAGCTTTCAAAAACTCAGTTTCCAGGGAAAGCACAGCTTATTGCCTTAGAATGCCGTAATCTGTCGATGCAAGCCAAGCTCAAGTCGTCCCAACCAGTGTCCCTAGTATCTTAACTGCCCGCTCAACCGAAAAGCATTTCAAAATGCAGCTTGAGTGCTAAGTATTTCGGGAATATTTTGCAATAACTCCCTATTTTTCAGGATACACGTTTTGCCAATCACCAATTCATTACGCACAACGCAGAAATATATTTGCATCAGCAGCGCGAACACAAAACAGGAAGAAGGAGAAGATAGTACAGAGCGCTGAACTTCCAACTTTTATTTGAACAAAACTGAACCCGCACTTATATACACACACCAGGTAAAAGCCCACCAGGGGGAGTAATATAGGCGCGCTATAGCACTGGGACTCACACGATGTGCAGGGCATCAAAAAGATTACTAGAATCGCACTATACAATGAGTTCTATGAAATGAAGCACGAATGACATGCGGAAAACACAAGAATGTAAAAACAGGGTTGAGTGTGCGCGAATGGCAAAATGATGGAAAAAATGGAAAAACAGGATTGAAGGCGCGAATTTTGCTAAAGGCATGAGGAGGAGAGAAGGCGGTGAAAAGGTTAGCGATACGAAGGATGAGCGCCAACAATTAGCACGGCTAGAAAGAAAATGCAACATTGTGCCTTGTGTGGAGGGAATTCTAAATTCCATCCCTTTAACTTGCGGTAAGGCTTACATACGCCAAACAGGAAGATGTTTAAATGAAAGGTTAATGGAACATAAGAATGATTTAACTGGGGCGCCATTGAGAAACCTGCCGCCCATTGCCGGGTATGTGACAGCAAAAAGAATGCATTCCTCATTTTAAGAAAGCAACCGTTCCTCTAAGCATTTGACCAATACGGTTCCCACTTCGAGTTATTGATCAATTCGCTCTCGCCCTACCATAAGCTTGCCGTCCCGGTTAGCTCAGTTGGTAGAGCGACTGCTCCGCTGAAGCGTTGGTGCCGGGTTCGAACCCCGGAGCAGGACTAATTTTTCTTTAACTACGAAGTTTCTGAGAAAGCTGTGTAGCTTTCCATTGTAGCCGTATGGCTGCGCATGGGTGGATGTCAGTAATTACTCGTACTCCCTTATTACGTCTTGAAAATGCATAAAAACCAACCAACGTGCGAAATCGTTGAAGCCGCCTGCATCTCTGGGCTTAAGGAAGGTTGCGGAAGCACCACATCTATCTCATTATCTTAAAAAGAACTCACCTTTCTCTCTGATTTTATCTGATTTTACTTGGTTTTTAGAGCATCTTTCGTATCGCTAACCTTTTCACGCCTTCAACCCTGTTTTTTCCATTTTCTCCATCTTTTCTCCATTCGCGCACGCTCAAACCTGTTTTTCCCGTTTTCTTTTTTCCCGCATGTCATTCGTGCTTCGTTTCACGGAACTCATTGTATAATGTGACTCTTTTTATGTTTTGATGCCCTGGGCATCGTGTGGGTCCCAATCCGATCACGCACCTTGATTACTCCCCCTGGTGGGCTTTTACCCGGTGTGTGTACATGCATGTAAGTGCAGGTTCAGTTTTGTTCAAATAAAAGTTGGAAGTTCAGCGCTCTGTACTATCTTCTCCTCCTTCTTGCTGTGTTGTTGTTCGCGCTGCTGGTACATATGAATCGCAACCAACTAGCCCGGCAGGTGGTGTTATTCAAATGCAGAAATGCAAGCTGACGCTGCCCAGTTCACGACGCAGCCGTTGGGACACTGGACTTGTAATCCAAAATCCAACCTCTTTAGTTTCGCCTGGATATGGGCTTGTCAACCACGTTCACAACTGCGCGCTTTCAACCAAAATTCAGGCTGGCGCGCCAAGTGCAAGTGACCGAAGATACGCCCTCCACGCTGGGCCAAAGCGCCGCGACTGTTCCAGGCGGCAGTGTCGAGGAAGAGTTTTTTTTTTAAGTCATAGCTGCGGGCCAAAGCTGAATTTCGCCCTGAGGACGAGACAATGTCCATTGTTCGCCTTCACGTCCTCCTAAACGGCGCCGCATACAGGTGATCATTAGGCTGCCTCCCGGGAGAAAGACGGGAGACGTCGACGACTCGTGACCGCCTCCGCCTCCTCCATGGCGGGCTGCTGAAAGCCGCGGGCTCGAGCATTTGAGTGAAGGCTTACTCGAACCCGGCGATTCTTCACTGTGCCACCGGTGGGAACAAAAAGAGGGGGGCAGGGCTCAATGGGAGCAAGGTTAGCATCCGGCAACGCCCACGGCGCTCTCGCCCGCAATAATTCACGCCCCGAACACTGTCGTAGAAGACGGAGGGGAGAAAGTCCTTTCTTGCCGCTTTTGAGAACTTCTAAGCCGGTTTGGCTCCGCTCGCTTCGAGACATTTTCATCCGCCGCGAGAGATATCCGCTTATTTACTCTGGCTGATACGCGTTACGGGCGATGTATACGGAACAAAAGGTGCCCTCCTTCTCGTCGCTGTACTGGATCGTTCTAGCTGACACCTTGTGCACGAGAACGCCAGAAGTTGTGCCTCTTTTTTTTTATCTCTCTCTTTTTGTTCGGAGCATGCTTGTGCATTACTGGAGAAAAGCGCGAAGTAAATGTCAAAAAGGAGGGACGATGGACAAAGGCGGTAGACAGCTCAAGGTGCTCCAGACAGTAGACTGCAGGTTTACACCCCTGAAGACGTGTGAATAACAAAAAGGGTTGCAATTGTTGCGTTGATGTATAGTTTCTTGCATGCCAGAGTTTCATGAAAACGAGGCATGCCAGCGTCGTGAGAATTGTGCTCACTTCCGCCATGGGGATTGGAGTTAAACAATGAGTGAAAAGTTGGACTCAGTTTCTCTTGACCTCGGTCTAGATAGCCCCAATCATAGTAGGATAATACTAAAGCAATTCGTTCGGCCTGGTTGCGTAAATGTACCATGTGCATTTAAGGTGCAGAGAGCACCGCCCCTGTGCAATATAGTTTTGTTCAAGTAATAAAGCAGAGATTGGAAAAACAAAATAGTTCACCGCTGAACAAAGGATGTGACGGACGCACACCGTAGGAATGAGATAAATTAGGTAAAAAAGAAAAAAAAAGCGAATCCCTGGACGGACTTTCCGTATGCATCGGGCACCTCCAAAGGAGAACGGAAACAGGCAGAAATTGCAGTGATGTTTTGTTCGCACAAGCTGTTGAGCTGCTTTTACAATCCTTGAGAACGTTGAAGTCGGTTTGTTGAATTAAGGCAGCTAACTGGCACCCATACAAAAGCATTACTTCGTCTTCGAAAATGGGGTGGCAGTTATTTTTGTGTTTGGCTGTCTTCTGTCATACTGATCCTTTAAAAAAAACTGAAGTTGTGTGGCTCCACTAAAATCAAAGCAAAAGTCATATACAATGAGATACCCCTTAAAAAAACTTGTGGGGACCTCTCCCTCCCTCCCCCCCCTCCCCCCTATCCTTTCTAACTCTCCATTCCCTCACCTCTTTCATTTCATTTCTCCAGCCTTCCTGTTATCCCATTATTTCCGCTGCCCGAGCTCAGGGGCTTCCCGTAGCGATGGCAGAAGCCGGGGCTAGCAAAAATCTTTTCCCTCCTTGTTAATATTATTTTAAATGAAATCTAGACCACTATTACTACTACTACATTGAAGAAATGCTCATCTAATTCAGGTTTTGCCGAATCGAAATGAGAATGAATCCTCTCGTTTTGATAAAATCAAGAATATTTGCAGCGTTTAAATCTTTCCTAATGACATTTATTTCAAATACTGAAAATTTAAAGCGCGCACTTTGCATTTCGCACGTATAGCAATAGCCGGGAGTTTTCTGCGGACCTTTTGTGTTCTCTATTGTCAGATTAGCAAAATAAACGCTACCGAACAATGGTGAGCCTCTGTGCATTCATCAAGCAGGCGGGCCTACAGCCAGTCTTGCTCACGGCCAGATATTGCGCGCGTGACGTGAACGCTCTTTTGTGCTGCTCCGGACGATATGCGGCCAGCCGGGGGCCCCACCCCGGCCCCGCTTTTGCAGTGCGATTCATTAGCGACAAGAGGCTATGGCCGGGTGCCCGGCTTTGTATGTACGGTGTTTATGTGTTGTTGTAAATATGTGCAGTATTCGCTCAAGCGTGGTTGCAATTAGGACAGTGCCTGGGCACTCGCGCGTGAGCAGCGCAGATGTGTTCGCCTGTTTTCATAGTTTTGTAAGTACTGTAAAGAGTGTATTAAGTACTCCCCTATCCTTCCTCGCTATCGCGCCCTTCTGTATTACTTATTATTATTAGTAGTAGTAGCAGAAGACCTTTATTCGACCATAATTTACAGGCCGAGCATGTCGACCGCCTGGGCGACCAGAAGTCGCTGTTCTTCCTCCTCTTCAGCGCCAAGCCAGTCGAGCCAGGCGGGGATGGATAGAGAAGGTGGGAGGTAAGAACCCGACTGCTGAGCAGCCGGGCAATAGAAGAGGCAATGGGCCAGGTCCGCATAGATACAGGGGCAGTTGGGACAGGAAGGGTCCGATCGATAGCGATAGAGAAAGAGGCGAGACGGGGTGATGACTGCATCCTCTCGAATCTCTCTTGCTATCCTCTCCCTGCCCCTTTATTTCCAGTACCGGAGCTTGGCTGCTCAAGAAAGATGTCCGGCAACGCCTTTTGCTTACTTTTTGTATTTTTCTAATAATGAACCGCTACTACTACTTCGTCCGTGTTTTTCTGCAATGGTTGCAAGACGAATGCATGCAACGCAGCAAAGGCGCTCAGGGGCAGATTAGTGCTTGCCTTGTCGAAACCCTTGCTGAGTGTTATTTTTCTTGGAAAAGAGGTTCTCCATCGGCTGATCCCGGAGACGGAAAGTGAGGCAAGCGCACCAGCAAATACGCCTGGTTTCTGTCCAAGGTGCGTAGGTGTGGCAAACTAGTTAATGCAGATACGGAATCTAATGTTTTTCAAATGAAAGTAAGTCGATGCGAAGTTTCGCAGGTGTGATACTTTCCGCTGCATGTCTTTCCAATGGACGTGCATTGCGCACGAAATGATTCGGTCGAGGGATTTCGCCAAAGTTCGTTTAACTTTAGAGACCGTTCATGTGATTTTTAACTCGAAAGGAGAGGCCCTTTCGGGTGATTTTCCTGTGTTGCCACTATAGTCATCTTCCTGTGCACGTAGTCTGTCGAGGTTGCTCACTGCACGGCAAGCAATTAATTTCCCGTTGATCAACGCCACAAATCGAAACCAATCGAAATATTCCCTATGCCCCTTGGGGTCAGTGTCTGTTGGCACCCTTCATGTGTTTATCATAACGAGCCTTTCATTTCCCTTCCCTTGTCTACTGTGTGTGCGTGCGTGCGTCCGTGCGTGTTTGCCTGCGTGTACACATATATAACCAAAACACCGCCAGCGAATTACTTTCGATTCATTGGACATAAACTTTACAAGCGACGGCAGAAGTTCCTGAAGAGCCGCCGCGGTGGCTCAGTGGTTATGGTGCTCGGCTGCTGACCCGAAAGACGCGGGTTCGATCCCGGCCGCGGCGGTTGAATTTCTTTGGAGGAGAAATTCTAGAGGTACGTGTATTGTGCGATGTCAGTGCACGTTAAAGAACCCCAGGTGGTCGAAATTTCCGGAGCCCTTCACTACGGCGTCTCTCATAGCCTTAGTCGCTTTGGGAAGTTAAACCCCATAAATAAACAAACAAAACGTTCCTGAAGAAGAAATACAAAATAAAGATGGTGCACATGAAATGACTTCACCTCAATCACAAAACAAACCCCTTCGTCCCTTTTCTGGTGTCTCTATTCGTTGTGAAACGCGCATTGCTTCTCTGCGTGCCTCCGGACAGACAGACAGTCGTCCCGCGCGCTGGCCACGAGAACCGCGCCTACGCCTGCCTCGCTTCCTGCAACGGTGCAACGAGATGGGTCGACCCGGTTCTGTCCGCCAAATTGCTCCCGCGCGGCATTCTCTGCTCTTCTTCTTCGATCACTCTTTGAAAGGGAGTCCCTAAACACCGCTATAGAGCGCGGGCTTCACTCTCGATGGAACCCGGTTCGAGAAGACACCTTTCCACTTCGTTGCTCCAGCGTACCCTTCTTGTCTCGCTCCGTTTTCCGCGACCGCCACAAGCATTCCAGGTGAAGGTATACGGCCGTCCAGACAGGATAAGTTCGTCCAGAATTAAAACAAAACAATAAAAACAAGAGCCGCAATGAGATGAACGAAGAGGGCTTGCAAGGAGTAGCGGCTCAAGCCTTTCTTAGCCATTGCCGAAGTTTAGTTACAGGAGCCGCGTAAGGCGCCTTTCTTTGCGTATTCCGGCCGCGTGTCTAGCGACCTTCTTTCCAAGATGCTGGTAAGTGATCCTGTGAGCCGTATCATTACACCTTTTCATATCCATTCGCTTTTCCTTCTTTCCGAGCCTAGCACTTGCCGACGTGCAAGATCAAACAGTGCATATAACTACAAAAACGGCCAGCCCAATGAAAAAAATTCTTAACTGGCGCCCGTGACGGCGTGTGATTAGTAAACACGCGCACGAGAAAGAAGTGAGATGGAACGAAGAGAGCGGCGAGAATGAAAAGCAGAGAATTAAAGCAGGCGGCTCGTTGGCGTCCAGTGGGTCATTCAGTTTTCCTTGCTCCTCGTTCAGACTTATTAGGAGCACGCGCTCGAAAGCCGAGAAGAAGGCACCAGAAATGGAAACCCGGCGATCGGATGCAATTACCCGGATGTAGGAAGGCGCCGCGCAAAAAAACTGGGGCGACTCCGTTTGGGAGGCGGCGCCAGTATTTATACTCGCCTGCCGCCGCCAAAGAGCTGCACGCGTGTTTAGGCATGGACAAGCGATTGCGATGCCAAGGCAGCGCGGAACTGCGAAACGGAAACGCGACTCTTCTACCGAGAAGCGTAACGGAATCGCGTGAACGGAATCCACTTTGTGCTTTGCGATGAAACGTAGGCAATGGAATTGTGCGAGTCTCTAATGGCGGTGATTTCGGTACAATTTGAGTCGTCTTATTTCTTTTAATCCTGATTCATTTTCGACGAGCATTTTGAGTATGAACGAGGAGAAATTTGCTCTCTTCTTCTCCTTCATCTGCATCAGCTGAGTTACAGGTATTGCGTACCAAACAGACCCTTTCTTGCGCACGATGTAGACTCCCACAACATCTGACTGAACATTGAAAAAGACACAGAGGTGTTTTGTTCTCGGCCCTCATACTGAACGCTTACATGGACTGGATGCATGCACACGGACATGCACCCTAAGCACGAATACGCATATATCGTAATAAAAAGAGAGTAAGTTGTCCTCTAGCACACTTCCTTTTGTAAAAGGGAGTGCGATATAGAATAGTTTGCTCCATGTACTCCTTTCTGTTTCGAGTGTGGAAACATGGACATTGACTGAACTTTCGGTGTAGCGCACAAGTACAGCCGTTTTTTGCTTCATCGGGGAATGAAGAAAGAAACTGTTAACTGCTGCACGGGCTAAGTCTGACTTATTGCGTCGGCAGCGCTTTCTTCTAATGACAGTGGTAAAAAAAAAACAAAGAAAACTGAACGAAACACGAAAGAACGCATGACGCAAGTTTGTTGTCTTCCTTTCGTGTTTCGTCTAGTTCGCGCTGTTTCCTACCACCATGCTCAATGTATACTGAAAAGTCTAAACTTCTGCTGTGTTTTCTTTTCAGGTTATTTTGGAGTATTAAAGCAAGCAGGCTCCTGGCAAAAAAAGCAAAATAAAACAACGGATAAGACCAAGCTAAATAGTATTGCAGTTGCATCATACCATACCAGCACTGATCACTTTGCTGCCCACATTCAGGACCGTCAAAAAGAATTTCTCCTGAACAAAAAGTAGACCACTCTTAAAGATTTTCTTGTTCCCTGAAGAAGACCCTATTCAGGAGAGCAAGCTGCCGGACTAGTTGGTGATGCAGGCAGGGAGACACGATCTCGCCTATGCTATTCACTGCCTGTTTACAGGAGGTATTCGGGGGCCTGGAATGGGAACAGTTGGGGATAACAGTTAATGAGGAATACCTGAGTAATTTGCGATTCGCTGATGGCATTGCCTTGCTAAGTCACCCAGGACATGAACTGCAAATCATGATCAGTGAATTATACAGGCAGAGCAGAATGGTGAGGCTTTTTTAAAAATAAAATGCAGAAAACTAAAGTAATTTTCAACAGCCTAGCAAGGAAAGAGCAGTTCGCAGTTGGTAGCCAGGTGCTGGAAGAAGTAAGAGAATATGCCTATTTAGGGATTCCAAGAGAAGGCAAGCGTAGCAGGGGGCAGCAGAAAGAGATGAGATTAAGAAGTTTGCGGGAATACAGTGGCCGCAACTGGCGAAGGACAGGGTTAACTGGAGAGACATGGGAGAGGCCTTTGCACCGCAGTGGGCGTAGTCAGGCTGATGATGACGATGATGATGATGAACGTCTTATATGTCCCCTCTTCTGTCCCTCGTCCGTTTTTTTTTTTTTTTGTGCTGACTTCTTCGCAACAGACGATATTCACGAGACGAAAATATAAGGTCAGGAATTTCAATGTCTCTGGCTTGCTTGATGCAGTCAAACATCATAAATCTGATTTTGTCCACTGTTGTAATTGATCAGTGGAGTAACACAGGACACCGCGGACCATGCCCAGCGTTGCCAACTACTGCTCTGGTGTTGCTAGCATCGGTTTTCTGTGAGCTCCTCTTTCACCCCTGTAATAAAGAGGAGGGGGACTAGGAGACTTGGGCCAGACGTGCAACGCTTAGCTCAGATGGTCATTGCTCCGTCTGAGTGATGGAGTGTATAAGGCAGGACACAGCCAGAAATGCAGTCAAGGGCAGGAGAGGATATGAATTGTGTAGTGAGGTTGTTAGACTTACAAGAACGTGTTGACCACAGCATGCGTACTGAAAGAGAGAGGAATTCCTGAGGGTGCCCCCGTCAGCATGAAGCCCCCTGGGATGGAGTACACAGACTCTCACACCCCATCGGCCAGCCTGTGCTGTCTTTTGGGGTTGAATTAAAAAAAATTCACTTCAATTCAATTTATTTTCCCCTTATACACTGGAATGTTCTCCGGGCTAAAAGGACCGACTGGGCCTTGACTGAGTCCCGGAGACGTTTACAAAGCGGCGACAGGCAGCATATACAGAGTAATGCTACAAAATTAAACAGTGTATACATATAAAACGTACATACATATATACAAAGCACACAAAAGAAGACACATATACAGACTTATATAACCACAAAATGCGAGACAGAAAGTAACTGTTCCACGGACGTTGTATTGCGGGCCTAGGCACAGAGATAGGCTGGCGCCCTGTGCGCAGTTAAAAATTTCGTTATTTCAGAAGAACGAAGGCGTGGAGCGAGTGCAGATACAGTTCTGTTGGCATCCTTGTTTCGGTCCAGAAATCCCCACTAAAACAATTGAGCGTAAGTAAACACAACAGACAAAGACGGTGCAGCAAGTTTCCAGCAATTTTGTATACACTGTGCATCAGCGATGTTAAGAAGCAATAAAATTATATGTCGTTCTGAGCAGGATAGAAGCTGTGATGCTGATACAGGTAGTGCCTACTTTCTTCATGAGAAATACTTCCTTGAGTTCACTGACACTTCGTCCGGTCCACTAGATTTAGGGTTAGCAATATATTTTAATTTGTATTTGTTTTAATTACAGCTACTATTTTCTCTACAGTATTTCCACGCACGCACGCTCGCATGCACACACACACACATGCATGCCCGCACGCGCACACACACACACACACACACACACACACACACACACACACACACACACACACACACACACACACACACGTACACATTTCAAGCTAAAGAACAATGTAAACCGAGTCTAGTCTCCGCAATATGGTTGTCAGTAGTAGTCATGTGCTGCAACAAGTCTCTTTCAAAGTTTAAGAAATAAAAAAAATTGTAGCCTCAAAAACAAAGAACTTTATCTGCATGCGAAAAACCTTAATTTGTGACCTTAATTTGAATTCTTGAAGTCTTGTGATCAATGATCACTGTGCATTTATACAGAAAAAAGGGGCAAACGGTGACCAATGGATTGCTTCAAAAGAAGACGGATGTTACGGTTTCCACACGGGGGCTTTGTTCACTCTGGCAGACTTGAGCTATGAAACGTCGGCCACATGACCGATGTTATTGGTTGAAATCTGGGGTTTGCCATAACGCCGTCCAATCGGGTTGAAACTTCCCTTTAAATAAAAAAGGGGGGGGGGGGGGGGGGGGACGCCGACCAATATATTAGATCAAATGAAGTTGTATGTTTGGTCAGCGTTTCCACCTTTTTCTGTTGAAACGAGCTTACTGCCCAACTAGACGGGACACCGTCAATCGTTAGATTTCAGTGATCCGTCTGGTTACACATCTATTTCGTCCTCCTCCGCACAACCTCATCGCGCAATGAAAATGATTTCGTCGCCATTCGAGTAGCGAAGGGAAAAAAACAAACGGCAATGGTAATCAATGAAAGCACTGAACGAAATCGGGTCAGCGTTTAGAAGCATGAGCCCGGACGAACACATACTCACTATTAATCACATCTGCGTCCAATTTCACGTTCACGTTTCCTCCGCTAACCAAAATATAAAACCGAGAAGCATTCGTGCCGCTTCAACCTACTGCTCTGATTCGTTCCATTGACTTGCGCAGTGAGTGGCATACTCCTCGCTTATAATCGGAGGCTGACTCTATTAAAAAAAAAAAAATTGGGTTTTGCAATTGCGGTAAGCGATGTGCGCACATGAGGTCGCTTAGTAGAGCGAACAGACAAGCCAATAAACAACTAATATTTATAAATATGTGTTCATAAAAACAGGTGAAACGACACGTATAAACGAACGCATATATTCAGGGCAAAGTTTTATTGGTTCATTATTGAGGTCTTATTTCTCTCTTGTTTCGCATATAGACGGTCGCTCTTGTGAGGGAACTGTAGTGTTTGTTGCAACGAAGACACAACCACAGTCGTGGAGTCCACAGATTTTTTCATTTTTTTCGCTACTCTCAGTTTCCACGACGTTTCGTTAGTTTTGGTTTAGGGGACAGCCACTACATATCCGAAGAAAACCAGTCGTTGCATGAAGCAATGCGATTTCGCCTACTTTCTTCGCTTGAGTACGCACGTCTTCGAATGGCGCTACAGGTGGCTTAATCCTATTATCCCTCATGTAATACCCCACACCAAGGGGCATTTGAGGTACTAATAATAAATAAATAAATAAAAAACAATACACTTTCAAGGAAACAGCGACAGTAACGACTTAACTTTTATTTATTTATTTATTTATTTATTATACCTCAAATGCCCCAGTTGGGGTATTACATGAGGGGTGGGCTTATTACAGGCGTTATGTTATTCTTTCGATGAATGACTTGAAGCGGTCTGGATGGATGTGGCGAACTGCTTCGGCAGGAAGGTGATTCCAGTCCTTTGCTGTCTGAACGAAAAAAGCGTTCAGATGCGCAGTGGTATGTGCTGATGGCGGGTAGACTGCTTTGCCGTGGTTAAGGCGGTGAGAGGCTCGATGTGCAGGGACGATGACACAGCTTCCAAGTGATGAGTGGTAAAACTTGTGAAAAAGGCATAGTCTGGCTATTTTACGTCGCGAATCGAGGGATGGAAGATTAGATTCCAACTTCATATTAGTGACACTTGAATGATAGGAGTAGTTCGAATGAATGAATCTTGCTGCACGATTTTGAATGATCAGATAACTGATCAGATAATTCAGGTCACACTCTCCCACGACATTACTTCGTTGAGGTGCCGATTTCATAAACAGTGCTTCTATATAACGTGTCGCTTAGCGCGAGAAGTGGCTAGCTCGTCAGAAAACCAGAGCAGCCCAAAAGTTGCAAGCGTGCAAAAAAATACTCCCGACAGAGTTTATGAGAATTGTAATATTTCGTCTATCTTGTGTTCAAAGTGACTGTGCATGGCGGCGACTGTCGCTTCAAGAGAGGACACTTTGAAGCGCTGGACGATCGCTTCGAACCGCAGAGCACATTTACATTGTTTCCCGATTTCCTGACACTGCGGAAGGCAATGCATGAGGTCCCAGGTATTCAGAGACAGAATTGCACGAGTTGAACGCCTGTGCTTGATTACGTGCTAGGTGCACGGTATAATATATATATAATATATATACACAGATTTTCGGGAATGAAAGTATAAGAATACCCACGCAAGTCCTCATAGAAAAAATGTTGACAGATTTATATCTGCATAGGCAGACATTCATTAATTCCAACAAAGCGCGAAACATTTTAAAAGAAAAAGCAGTGCTGTCTGAGCTCCACAGAACTGAGCGCATGGCGTGCACATTCCAGTCTGGCCATCCTGCGTTTTGTTCACACGGCACGATACTCCCTTTGGAATAATATTATAATAATTTAACGTCTCGCGGTGCACCTCTCTTCCTTTGTGTGTATATGCCTAAGTCAGTGTGTGTGATAAGGGCTATTCGTGCAGGTAATAAAACACAACACATTTACACAATGCACACATCCGAGGCAGGGCCACGGCACGACGGCCGCATATAAAGCTTGAATATCGTCAGTCGAAAAACGTCGCCGGAACGTTGTATTCGAAAGTAGACTTCCGGTAGCGGCTACAACGTTCCTCCGGGTTGTCGGACTTCTGCCAGCACCCGCATTTTCTCTGAATAGGCTCGATCAGCCGCGTTCGTCTTCTACTCCGCACCCATCATCCTATGAAGAAGGAAGGAAGGAAAGACGGCGTGTATTCAAATTCGGGCCCCCGTATACGCGAAGGCCTCGAGCTCTCGTCAAGGCGTCTTCTCTTCCGCGCCCCAGTGTCGGTGAGGGCGGCCGCCTCACGGCTCTTCCTCGTGGACGAGGAAAAGAAAAAACAAAAAGAGAAAAATACCCGGACGCGGCACCGTCCGGCCGCCGGCGTCATCTCCGAAGAAGGAGGCAGGGAAGTCGAACGAGTGTACTTTATTTTCAGGTTCGGCAGGGAGCTCTCCGTTACACAAAGCTCTCGATGGTGACGGCGGACTCCGCATGGGGGCCGCCACAAAGAACAAGAAGCTCTCGGCGGGCGCCTGGGCCCTAAATATAGTTGGCGCGCGTCGCATTAAAAATCAATTACTTTTTCTTTCTTTTCCGCACGCTTTCCTGCACCCTCCTCTGGACGCGTTGCCTGCAATAGATTGCTGACGAGGACGATCGACGACGTGTTCGCCGTCGTTCATCCGCTCTTCGCCCGTGCACGCCTGGCAGCAAATGACGGAGCCGCGATCTCTGTGTCCGGCACACTCTCACGTACGGAGGTACACACACTTGACTGATACTCGGTTCGTGGCTTTAAACGAGGATGAGTCCGGGGATGGGGATACAGATAACTGATAGGAGGCGCCGGTAAGTAACGGCACACGGGAGACGGCCATCGGCGTCATGAGGCTAATACCGCGATACGGCAGTTGAATAAAATTCGCTCACGTATTTGACTGTTGTGTAATGCCGACACGTCGGCCGTATCCGATGCACGGAGCTACGTCGAGGCGTCGCTGTGGGAGGGGGGGAGGCGAGAAAGGTACGCGCTGCAAGTCTCGCGGCCGAGGTATCGTACCAGTCCATGCAGGAAGAAGGAAACGCGACCGCGGGAAAGTATGGCAGCCATAACTCAAAATGGCGCGCCGTCATGCCCGCGGCGGCACTGTCGAAGCAAACGGGCACCGTCTGCTGGCAGAGACCGTTTCATCTTGTCGCGAGTTATGATTTCGTTCTTGCGAGCGCTGGAAGGAAAATGTGCTGCAAGACCTCGAAGCAGTCCTCTCGACGGGCATCAGAAAGATTGTGTACGGATGCCGTGTTTAAGTTTTTTGTTCATTCTGCTCTTTTTTTTATCTCCTGAACTTAGGAACAAGTAACCTACAGAGGCTTGCAGCATCGCTTCTCAGTGTGGAGAGAATACGTGGAAAAGATATGCGCTTGATATCGAATTCCACTACCCCGCTCAGAAAGAGCTCATAAGGAAACTCTCCGGCTGCATCGAATGCAACAGCTTTGTATGGCCAAGATGGGCACCTGACAACGGCTGCCCCCCCCCCCCCCCCCCCTACCCCATTTCCGTGCCGCCTCTATATCCTTAGCCTCCGGAAAAGGGTTGTAGCGCCGGTATGGTATCCTTAGCCAAACACAATTAATCTGAAGCTGCTTGAGAAACAAGCCAGCGGACGCCGCCAGAACTCTACAAATTCCAAGAGGTCTTTCAGAACAGCGCAGTTGCACTCTATAAATTTCTCGGTCCCCTTAATTTTGTACCTGTATATTCTAAAATGCGCCAGAAGCGAGGCATCTGCATAAGTGATCTTGTAAGAGCCGCCAGGGTTGGAAACTTGCACGCAGCATTGTGTGGGTGCTCACACCTGAAGTGAAAGTTAATAGCGCCGGTTAAATGAATCGTGTGTTTCATATCCTACGGTCGTGCGGTCGGCTCACTTAAAGAGCACGTAATTACCTGCAGCCAGGCCACACTGAAAGGCACCCAGGTGGAACGATCCGAAGTACTCATCGTTCCAACCTGTTCTAGCCTGCAGGTTCATCGCAAGGCTTTCAAGCTGGTACCAATTTTAAAACGAGAGCGGCTATGGCTGAATGCGTCGGTATGGGCGCTTTCTATTCTGCTCAAGAACTTGCATATTTTTTCCGTCCTTGCCTTAGGACCATTCGCTAATCTTTTGCTTCATCTGCTCTGCTATTGATAATTAAGCGCCCAGAAAGCTCGAAAGCACGAAGACATGAGCGCCCTTCACGGCTGACTGCAAAGAACGCTGTAAGCGAAAAGGGCTCTCCACGTTGTGGAGCCACCTTCCGTTTCTATTTATTTTCGTTGCCTGGTTTTCGCCAGCGATACATCTGGTTGTGTGACTTTCGTACGCTGGAAATTTCAAGGCACTGAGCCTGGGCAAGCGCTGTGGTGAAGTGGCTTGGATTTGGTGATTGTATGTAGGACTTTCGTTCGACGTGCTTCACGCTTCACTGAGAGCATCAAAGACGGGCAAGCCCATATCGGCAGCCGTCGTATAGGCACCTTTCAAGACGTGGAAACGGCCTCCGACACCGGTTCTTGTATTCGCTGTCCTTGGTTCGAAATGCGGAAAAAGATGTGAATAGATGGAAGCACGGAGTTAATAACCATCCAGAAGTTACACCGACACAGGCGTGGCCTGTGGTTTTATTTCTCCAAGAAGACAGCGCAACGTTGACATCCCGTGGAGGCGAAACGCAAGAGCTGCTCGTTTTTCAAGGGTCTGTTCTCGAAGTGTATTAATAGTAAAAAAAAAGTTTAATGCAATGGGCGAGGGAAAGACATCGTGAGAAGCAGCAGTCCTTTTGGTTCTCCCGTGCCCTGGTCGGTCTTTGCTCCGATTAAGAGTGAATCGATGTGTGTTTCCCGGCGTAACATACGCGCAGTGCAAAAGAATAACACAATAGTAGGGCATCCTTTGTTGGTAGGTCTGTAGAATTAGTTTAATGTTAACTTCATTGTTTATTTAAGCACTCGGTGGAAGCAAGTAAATAGTGGGTTAATTTAGTTTTTGTTTCCAGTTTAGAAGAACCCTTCCACCACCTTCGTACCCACCGGGGAACTTCACAAGCCTAAAGGTGGTGTTTTGGCAAGTCAGTCGTCACCCTACTGAGCTCAACATCAGCAACAAGAGGAGTCAGTTTCAGGTGAACATTTATGGTTAGTCTAGTAAGAATGGTGAGAAGGGTTAAAGTGATCATAGGGATGCTTGTCACTTTTTTATATAACAAATTATGATAATTATATAGCATGGTTGTCTTAAAACCGTAATTCAGTCTGCCTCATCACACTTATTGTCTTCTCAGAACTATTGTGTTCGCAAACCATTGATTCCCTTCTACTCGATGGTTGCCCTTTTCCACGTAGCGACCACCAGCTGAAAGTTAAACGCATATCACGCCACACTTCTTCTTTTACGAACTCTTTCATACCTCGTACTATAGTCGACTGGAATAATCTACCATCACACATCGCTTCAGAAAAGAACCTTAACAAGTTTCAGGACCTTGCAACCCAAATGACTGTTTAGCTTTACTAATTGATTGTACCACGTGCTGCATTCAGCTCTTTTGTTGTTGTTTTTTGTTCCTGCGGTTATGTTAAGCCTCTAATGTACTATCTGTTCTTTTTTCGTGTAAATCACAGTGTATATTACAGGTTTTTGTTTGTTTGTTTTGTTTTGTTCTCTACTTGTGCTTTCTGTATTTATGTATTGCACCTTGGCGCTTGCTCATTCTTGTTTTGCGTTCTTATGTGTCAATGCTCACCCCTCTGTAATACCCTCGATTGAGGGCCTTTAGGGGTTTATTGAATAATAATAATAATGAATAATAAATCGTTGTGTGCCGATCAGTGCTTCTTCATCTTCCTATGGCCTAAAGAACATCGATGGCTGAAGCACTGCGATACGGCATCTAACCCCTGTATAATATGTGTAAACTGCATTGGCAAGCTTCTAAGCTGCATGAACTAATCTTAGTGAATCACACTTGCGGTTGACCACCATTTCGGGTGGGTGGCTTCAAGATCTAGCGTCTTAGTACGAGGCTATCACCAGTCGGAGACACAGCCCGTGACGTTCCGGGCCAATTGTCGTGGGCCTGTTATTCGGTCTATCAAAAGCCGAGTTTCAAGACGGCGGACAGCCAGTAAACCCTGTGCAACCAGGAACTAGGTGGCAAAGAGCCTACGAGAAAGACTGAACCAAACAAACAAACAAATAGAAAACAGCTGTTGTATTCGGCGCACGCCATTTGGTCGTCTTATTGAATTCAGGTGGCGTGTTAGTATGGCGGTTCGCGATTACGCACGGCAGGAGGTTGCCACTTCACTGTTTCGCAAAGGGCCCACACCAAATCAACCAACCCATCTCGGTCAGTGCGGTCTAATTGCTGTCAGTCGCGGCGGCGCCACATTTCCCCATTCTCATATCAACAGATGCGTGCACGTTTGCGTTGGTGAGCGTGCACGTGCAAACTTCTGTGGTGTTTGGTGTGCGGGAAGCTCGGGTAGGTTTTTTGCTCTCACGCCGTCGGGACTTACGCCCATGCACTTACGTGTGAACGCGAAAGCGGTATAACTTCGAACGTTTAACGCACTGGCCGGATTGTGCAGTCTTGCTGCAACAATCGAATGGAAACGTTTTTTTTTTTTTTTCACGTCCTGAAAAACCGTTAGCTATAGTTAGTTTTTTTATTGGTCGTAAATAATGGAGCACAAATCACGCGCAATCTGAACTGTCGGGTGCGCCACGCCCGACCGAGTTTCAGGGCGAAAGCATTGGATGGGCCATCGACAAGGAAACCCTGCGTCGCCCAAAAAGTGCCGATGCTACAAAGCTCGCAATTGGTCGGTAGCTTATCACGCCATCAATATCGGAAAAATACGAAATGTGAACCAGTTTTGCCAGCACTAGTAATCACGACTTCACCAACTGCGAAAAATTAGAATGAAATTGGAATATAATCAGGGTAAAATTGATTAAATATGAACCTCTTTGGCGCGAAGGCATCCGTGGCTAAAGAGAGCCATGTCACAACGTTTTTTTCGGCTACTCAACGTAGGGTCAAAGACACATTTTCCAAGCATTTCGCCCCCGAAAAAATTGGCAGTGGCTTAGCTGTGGTTAAGCCTAGATATACAAGTGAAAAGGTTAGGTTACGCTTGGTTTGACGTCATGCCTATCGCAGTTGGCGCAAAATGCACTGGGAGCACCACGATAACGGTGGAGGCATTCGGCCGTCCACACACTGCCTGTACGGAGGCGGAGGAGGAGACGCGCGTGTAATGAATACGGTGCTGTCTTAAAAGGTTGCTTTAGAGACATGTACTGTGGTGTCTATTCCTTTCGGGTGTACACCAAGATATGAGAGACAGGCATATTCTTTCCTTAAAACCAATTTTCTTTTCATTCTCCTCCCCTTGCGGCGCGGTTCGGTGACCACCGAGATATGAGTGTTTCCTGGCGCACTGTTTGTCTTTTATTTATTTTTTATTTCCGATATTTTATTTCGTTCATTTCTTTTTTATTCTCGTTTCTCTGCTTACTTTTATACTTTTTTTTATTACGGAGTCAACGGCCAGCTGCGCCGTGCGTGACGTCGCTCGGTTTCGCGCATGCGCAGAAGTGGCAAATGTGTCCTCCGGCTCACGCGAAGAGCGGTGTTGACGAGCCTAGTGTAGCTCTCCGCTTCAAAAGCCGAGCACTAGGCCAGGGCAAAGCTTGTGCCCATTGTATCACCGTTGGATACCTGGCGGCACGTGGGATCGAAATCCTCACCACCGGCAGGCGAAGCGGATGCTCAAACGACCAGGCAACCGCTTCGGTGCAGGTTGAGAATTTAAATAGAATTGCGATGCTTTCGCATTGCTGAGAAGGAAGTTCCTTGAGGGCGCACGTAATTTTATTGCACACCAGATAAGCCGAAATGGTGCTTTTCATTCCAGAATAGGCAGTCCTCTACATTTCTCTATGAGGGCTAAAGCTACAAATAAAAAAATACGCCGTAGATATTGCCATCCTACAACTATCCTTTCTTTATAACGCTCCCCTTTTCTTTCCCTCTCCCTACCCTTTTCCCCACGCTAGCTTCAGCTCATGTGTTCAGGTTTCGATTGGAGATGCCGTGGCTAGCAACATATTTTCCTTCTTTTTGTTATTTATTTAATGAAGAATCTCTAATTTTTATATTCATAATGACATTAATAGCAATAATAATAATAATAATAATAATAATAGTTTTATTGCACATAATGATACACAGTTCCTGAAGCGGGCCGCTCAAAGCCACCAGTGGCCTGAGGGACTAGGCCCGGCTAAGTCAGCGGACGAGGGTGCAATAATTCATATATACTGGCATACAAAAAAAATGATGAAAGATTGGTAACAGTTGGGAAGATTAATAGCAACATGTGTCGAACCGCATACGTATATACAAAAAAAAACGTCAAAACAGATAACGCGTATAGATTACAGAAACGATACCATACATTTTACTTTACAAAGAACCAATCACGATCTTTAATGCATTTTTTAAAGTAACTGAGAATACCTCATCTGGCAAATGATTCAAGATTTTCGATACATAAGCACAACGCCTAGCTTCGCCGTATCTTGTTGAAAATCGTGGAACTACAAAACGAACACTATTACGAAGGCTTCGGGGGGGCAGTGTAACATATTTTAAATTCACACAACCAATAATAATAAGAAGAACAAAGCTGCTCTTGCCGACCCCAGAACAAGGTTAAGACATTGCGTTGTGGCCTAAGAACTGTACAGTTTGGTGATGTGCTCTCTTTTTTTGTGTGTAATCCAGTTCTAAAGCGTACTGCAGCCACAGTAGACTGCCTCAGAATCAATACACATGAAAGAGTGGAAGGGTGTATTACTGAACTATATGTACGTAGCTGTCGTGCAGCCAGTATTTTGCAACCGACGCCTATTCCACACCCTCAGTAGTGGAGCGAACAAATAGGCATCGTCGTGTTCACGATAGGGGGAGCCTTGAACAATAAAAAACGCCCATTTTGTTGTCCTCGCTTGTTCGACCGCCTTCATTCCTCTCACAATCAAAACATCCCTATCCACAATAATAACGGAGCTAATGACCAGTTTGATTAAACCAGAGAAGATAAACAATAGGGATTATTTCCTCCATCATCTTTCATTTCCAATGTTAGCATTTTCGACTATTGGGCGCCGTTCTCTGGCTGGTGAGATCGATTTGTAATCAGCTCTCTCTAGCACAAAACGTTAATTAACCCCCTCCCCTTCGACGATTCATATCGCGGTACGCTAATAGCAAGCACTGCTTTATGCGCATACGTTTTACTCTGTTAAACTCGCGAGTCAATATGTCAATATACTGCTGTCCCATGCACTCTTTATACGTTACTTACTTTAGTAGTGCGCAATGTTTAAAGGGATATATGTACGAGGGGTCGATTTATAGGTTACACTTGGAAGTAATGGTGGTTGGGGCGGTCCCATTGCACCGTGTATTTCTTGAACTTTTTCCGTGCAAAAAATTGGGTTCAGCACAGCTTTCCCGTATAAAGTTCCACTCTTGGGGCGACATAATTAAGCTCGTCACATCGAAGTCGGCAGGATGTCGCCCCAGGGACATACGTGAATAAAATAGATGGATTGGCAGCACTAAGCCAGGAACACAGGACGGACTCGGGAAAAAATAGCTTCCTCCCCTCTCGTCTTTGCCGCCATCACAACGATTCTACTTTCAAAGCTCTAAGTTTTCACTACCTGAACCAACAGCTTCTCGCTTGTGTCGTAACCTGCAGGGGGGCTACTAAGTGCACGAGGCATATTTTGCGCACGCACTCAGCCGGTTCTCACGGCTCCTATTCCCTCGTGAAATGGCGTTTGGCATTACGGAGGAATTGCGTGAAACATTCCATCACGCAATACGTCCACGAAACCGAAACAATCGTTCATTACACAGCTACTTCATTAAATGAGCTGTTTTTCTCTCGACGGAAAGTTCTCGGCGTCTAGCTCATGCTCGCTGAACAAGCCTCGCGCGTAGTCTCGCACACGCCATCACCTGCGTCGTATATATATCCTCGCGCGCCAGACGCTATATATACGTGGCGATAATTATCCCCCACTTTGCGCTCATTGCTCTCATTTTCGTAGCCGTGGCGGAAGTGCACTGCGCCTGGCCAGGGGCGACGGGTGCCCGCCTTTCCTATTCCGTTCCCACCGCCCGAGATTCGGGTCTCGAGCGCATGCGGGGAACTATTTTCGCTTCTCGGGTCAGCGATATCTGGCCGAGAGAATTTCTGGTTTAGATTGTAACTCTATACGGTGGCCAGAGCGGCAGTACATTGGCGGTACGTAGTTAGGCCAGACACTTCGCTGACAATCAAGAGGCGCTGATTTAAGTAAATTGAGGGTGGATTCGCTCGAGCTATCTATAGTTCTGTCAGAAAATTCGCGGCTCTTTTATTACCCATTGTACTGCGAGACTCGAAGGGCAAAAAGCCATCCTGCATTCTATGTGCCATTATTCCTTCTCTCACTTTTACTTCTCCCTCTACTCTCTCTTTCGTGCAAGATTGCCCCGTAATTATCTGGTCAGCGCTGATCTGTCGTTACATGTGTACTTCTATCCCTCCCCGGCGGCTGCTTTCGCAGTAGATTAACCGGCTTATCACTCTAAAAGAAGTTACAATAGGTTCCATTGCATGCTGCACTATTGTCCACATCAGCGTTGCCAGTGCATGCAAGAAAAAAAATCGCGCATTGAGAAAGAGGTCCACCGTACTTTAGACGAGCTAGGCGCAGCTCTACTCTCTAAGTCTCTTTGTATTGCAAGACTTTAGAGAAAAGAAAAGTATTTCCCAAATCTTGAGAATTCTCTAATTACTTGACGTGTTGTGATACATAACACCGCCGGATACAGTAAATTTTCGTGCTTTGGCTTATCCGCTTTAACAAATGTTGGCTAGTCGCCCGAAGTGACCGCTTCACTAGTGGGAAAATTTCCTGCCCCAAAAAACAACAGTAAATACCAGCGCCTTTGTAGTGGGAGAGAGTTCGGGAGGCACCCGATAACGGGAAATAATGCCAGCCGGATATTTTTGGCTATTCATGGAAGGGACCTGTAGTGCTGGCTTAGTGGCTACAGCGTTCGCCTGCTAGCTGTGCCAGGACTCTAATCCCATATTAGCATTTATGGGAGTAAAAATAGTGTAAGCTCTCATCTAGTGCACTCCCTACTAAAGTACACCGCAATTAGCACTTCAGCGTAATACATAACCATGCTTTCCTCGGTAGTGCATTTTATTTTTTAATTTCAGCAACCAAAAGCAAGAACGATTACAACACCCTGCAGGAACCGCAAATGAGAGTCAGTTGCACGCATGACCACCTTCCGTAGCTTGTACGTTAGGGTAGATGCGCTGCAGGGCAAGGACAGACGTCTGTCCTGCTTATGCTTCAGTTCTCATTTCCTCCCATATACTTCATATTGATTTATTGATTAAAAGCGATTTACCTCATGCATTTTTTAACAGATTCAGGTGGTAGAAAAGAAACGGCACGTTGTCGGCCAGCTCCGTGAGTTCTGCACACGTCTGCTTCTGATCCATAATTTTTGCTTTCGCATTCTATGGCCTTGCTTATGGTGTTCCAAAAATAATGCTGAAAACTTGAGATATTTATGCTGAGCTTTATTAGCTAATGCCCCAAGTTCGAGCCGTACGATCAGAACTCCTAGTTTTGTCCTTCTTTCCTAGCAGCTAGGCCCCACGGCAACGAGCTAGAGTCCTATACCCGTTTCTTCTCGTTCTAAGAATTCAATTGCGGCGACGAACTTTCGTCTCGAAGAAAGACGCAAAAGTTAGGCTTAGCATTTAGAGCCCCCTGGTAATATTTACGAAATGCACCGCCAGATAGAGCGCGCGTGAAGGGAACTATCTGTGTGTGCAGCTTCGGATTGCATGCGACCGCTAGGACGTCCCACCTTAGCCGCTCGTACTGGACGCCGCGAGCACGTTGCATCCACGAAATTCCACGTGCGCGTGGTTTTGTATATAGAGTGTATTTATATTGTAAATATGTGCCGTGGCCTCCGGCCGCGGCTCGGATGCCTAAGACAAAAGATAGCAGTTGCCACGGCTGGCAGCATCTTTTTCTTCCTTTCTGTATTTTTTTTTTACAATAATAAACCGGTACTTCTACTGGAGTGGGAACTTCAAAGGTCTCAAGCGGTGTTGCCATGCTTCAGAGTTTTCATAACCATCCTGCTTTAAGAAAGAATGCTCTCAAACCTCTCGCACTTCTCATGGATGAAGAACAGAGACAGTTCTATCCCCTCCCCCCATGGGCGGAGTAGAACCAGCGTTGTCTTGCGCATTCTTGCCCGAGATACACCGAACCTTTTTATCATAAGGTGTGCCTAGCCATCTGCAATAGTCGCTAAGTGATATGGGTGAATTGTGTCCTTTAACCCTCACTTGCCGGTGTCGTTTTTAGCCTCCGACCGAAAGGTTTCCGCCGTAAAGCCTTATTTGCCGCTACCCTGTCTGCCGCAGACAATACCGCAGTGACCATGTGGCAGTGCGGCGGGGCAACCAGATCCAAGTTCGACCACCATGCGGTTCGGCAGCCATATTTGTCTTTGCAGGCAGGCCTTGCAACAGACGTCACTTGAGTATCCCCTGTAACGGCAGGGGGATGACGCAGCATTTACGGCCACCTGATACGTGGAACAGAGGCGTGCCGACGAAGAAAACCAGAGCTATGGCAAAATCTAACGTATTGAGCAAGCCAGCGTAACGTGGGACAGCTTGGCCCACACACGAACAGTATTCAAACCTGTAAGACTCCTGATGCATTTGGCTCCTACCGCGAATTCAACCGACAAAGATGGCGAAGAGTGGGAGCTAACATCTGTTCTTCGACAAATGCCACCAACGAAGCGGACGCGAGCAAAACTGCCGATGGGACGGACTAGGTATATAGGCGCTGGCTGGATAGTACTTCGGGAGTTCGACGGGTTCTCCGTATGTTCGCACAGCAGCGTTTTTAAAGAGGCGCAGGCGGGCACTCAGATATAGCTGCAGTCGTCATGTGGGCCTCTCAAACGCTGCCATGGCATTAGGGCAAATAGACAACGCCCTTCCTGCTGTTAATGGCCCTACAGGACGCTTTCATTGCTCTCCGCCTCGTCCGTAGGCTCGCGCCCGAAGGAGCAGAGAAAATACAGATAAAAAGATGCCTGGTCCAAGCCTAGCAGGACAGGTAAACAGAGTAGCGACGTCTACTCCGCCGGGCGTGCTCCGATCAGGTCGCGATCGAACGATCTCGACGTTGGCGGTGAGGATCAGGCCTGCGATAATAAATGAAACGCGCCAATCGGCATTGCTGCTTGCGGGATTCGTGTACGGCGTGGCCAACCCGAAGGAGGAGTGTGGGAACGCGTGATGTTGGATAAGCCTGGAAGGGAGCGCTACGCAGGCAAAACGTCGGCGAGCCGCGAATAGCGAGACGAAGCGATAAACAAGAAGAATGTGCGGAAGGCTTTTCGGGCGCCCGGCCGAGCCGGAGAGAGACGGCCGCGGCGTGCAAGAGGAAAGTGACAGCGCGATGGAACGCGGCCGTAATTATTTGCGTCCTCAAGCGCGCCCCGTAATAGAGTCGCTCTTCGACGGGCATTAAAGGCGAAGTTTATCCTTCTGACCTTCTTTCAATACTTCCCGTTAGCCGTCGGCTTTCATTTTTATTCCCCTGTGGTTACGCTGCCGTATTTCCTTCGGCACGGATCCATTATCACTGTGCGAAGATCGCGTGCTTACCAAACTTCCAGCATGGAGCGATTTGTGCGTTGTGAGATCAGAGGTGATGAGAAGCTTAGTTGAGTCACCCATTACCCTCAGTTGAACGCTGTAACCATTCTTATATGTCAAGCAATCTTAGACTAGCTAATGAAGTGAATATGTTCTTATCGTGCGACTGTACACCGATTAGAGGCGTGTAGTTCGGTGAAGCAGCTTCTTTTCATGGCAGCAGTAGGTACAACACAGGCCAGTAAGTTGTAACCTAACCTATCTTGACAGGAGAAAGTGTTAGTGATGGGCGCCTGACTCTTATGTTTCTGTGTCTTAAAGGTGCAGTGAAGAGGAATCTGAACTCGTCTCTTTGCCGCGGGAACTCAATCTACACCTTCCGGGCATTCTTATAAACTTCGATTTATTACTCTGTGTGGTCGATTTTCCTAATTAAATCGAATTGACGTCCGGCTCCCGCTTTTTTTTTTTTTTTTTAATTATCCCCGTACGGTGGGTGGAGTCGACCAACGCGTGGAGTGCCTTTCACCCAGTCCCGTGGCGGCTTGCCGCTCTACCATCGGCGGAGTAATACGTAGTAATCCGTAGTAGCAAATAGCCCGAGCGTATTTTTACTTCTGCGGGCTTATTTTGCAGCTATAATATCTGCGAATGAAACTATTTATTCACGGAAACCTAAAAAACAAAATAAAGCAAAAGCAAAGCCTCCACGGAGCTGGCTGAAAGGCACTCCACGCGTTGGTCGACTCCGCCCACCGTACGGGGGAAATTAAAAAATAAAAGGCGGGAGCCGGACGCTAATTCCATTTAATTAGGGAAATCGGCCACACAGGGCAATAAGTCGCCGTTTCTAAGAATTCCCGGAACGTGTAGATCGAGTTCCCGCGGCAAAAAGACGAGTTCAGATTCCTCTACACTGCACCTTTCAGTCAGCATAATATCCTTTCTCAAGGTGCTTCGAAGGGAGCCAAAGCAACTCGTGAACACCTGTAGCACAGCAAAGGCATAAAAATTAATTCATGCGTTTCATTCCAGGTGGAGGGTTGCGGGTCCCCCCTTACATACGTGCCTGCTTCGGCCTGTGCGACCAGTTCCATCCTGGAGACTTATCCATGAACATTTTTCGGTTGTAGGGGTGCGTTTATTAGTCGTCCTCAAGAGACTGAACCGCCGTGTAGGATCTGGCAGCGTAGGCAGGCGTAGCCAGCACCAAGAGAGCGGGGCAACTTCGTCGTCGTCAGGCGCAGCGTAGTGTCGGCGCATGGCGGTAGCGGAACCCGTCACAGTTGGCACACTACACTGTATACATAGAAGAAGGATGTGGGCAGGTCTCTTTTTAGTATTTAAGCAGCGATTACACAGTGTTTCATACTTGACGTCCGAGCTTTAAGTGTTACTTTACCACATAATAAATTATTTTCTGTGCCATCATAGCGTGCTCAAAATTTTGCGCTGGTTTGGTAAGATTAAAACAAGACAAATAGTTTAATATAACGCCCGCCGTTTCTCCTATCACGTCTGTATTGCACTCTCCGGTGTAAGCGCGAATGCGACCCTGGCCTTATATAGGCTTTAGTTTATTTGTCCTGTTCTACAGGACCACTTGCTTACGGCAAACAAGGGATAAGACCAAACTTCAGTGAATCTTGAAACTCGCACTTGCAATAGCTAAGTGCTCAACTTGCAGGCTTGCGTCCGTTAGCCGACACTTTCAATGGGTTTTTCGCTTCGAATGCCAAGAACTGTAGTAGTGAACGCCCACATGCACGGAAGACGGCTCGCGGCGACAACACGTGAAGGGGCACCCATAAACGAGGGCCCGCAGACAGCGGTGAGCTAAGAGGCATTGAGCACAAAGGCGGGCGGACTGCATTGTTGAGCGCCGTAGTTGCGTGCACGACTACGGAAGCCAGCCGCCGACTCGCTCAACTCGCGTGCTCGCGCACAGCAACTCGATCGTGCTATCGTCGCCCCAAGAAAGGAAACGCTCGTGAGAGGAAGCTGCTCTGGGGCCCGCCTTTGCTCAACGGGCTGCTTCTCCGGTTGCCTCTTTTGTCACCTGAAGAGACGAGGCTTGAGCAATGGCGGTGGCAAGGACTTCCGTGTGTGCGTTACTTTGACACGTCTATATTTATACCCATCTCGAATGTCTCGGGAAGTGGGCGTCCCTCCTACCCGCCCTCTGTCTCCCTCCCGCTAAGTACGTATATAAATACACAGGCGCCAGGTATGCAACACAGAGCCTGCTCTCAGTATATACTATCAAAATCAGGAAGTAACCGCTCAACTTACGAGCGGGCAAACTAGAATAAAAAAAGAAAGTTAGCAGGGAGCAGAGGGAAGAAAAAAGTTGACCATAAACTCACTGAACCTTCGCATGCATGGTCCGTCAATGTCTGGCGTTTACAAAGCGCATTTCGCCCACAGACAGTCGGGATATTCTCACGGCCATTCGAAACAGTAGTGCCGAAATACACCCTAGTTTTCACACTTCTTCTTCATCACCATCAACCTGACAACACTTACTGCAGGACAAAGGCCACTCCCATACCTATGTAATTAACCGTGTCCTATGCCAGCTGCGGCCACATTATCCTCGCAAACTTCTTAACCTCACCCGCTAACATAACTTTCTGCCGCCCCCTGCTACGCCTGCCGTCTCTTGATATCCACTCCGTTACCATTAAGGACCAGCGGTTATATTGTTTTCGTGTTAAGTGCCCTGCCCAGTTTATTAGCAGCTTCATATGGTACGCCCTAACATTTGAGGAAAGAGGTCGATGAAGTTCATGACCCCTATATTGCCTAAACTAAAACAGTTTAAAGAAGAAACGGTTGCTGGCATTTCGGTTTGCAACAGTTGGTGCGTTCGCTCAAAGCAAGCACATGCATGGATTCATCCCTCGGGTGTAGATATTGCGCCTTTTCTGTTGCGTTTTCGCATAATCTGTGTGTTTTATTTGTATTAACGAGATAAGAGCCATCTTTAAAAAAACGTGAGGTGTTTTCGCTCGTACCAAACTAGCACATCAATAGTAGAGAGAGGGTGTGGTAGATGGTCCTTGGCGATCACAAAATGAACAACGGAGGGGAAAACCTCAGGTTGCTTGAGCCAACGTTTCGACAAGGGGACTTGTCTTCGTCTGTCGGACGAAGACAAGTCCCCTTGTCGAAACGTTGGCTCAAGCAACCTGAGGTTTTCCCCTCCCTTGTTCATTTTGTGATAGCACATCGATAGTAAGAGATGTCAGAACAGCATGTTAGAGGGCGACGACCACATACCAAGTTTTATTCATTTTGGACAATATAAAAGCAACGTAGTAAAAGCAAGAAAAAGACGCCGAGAAGAGGAAACTGACCACTGTATATATCTCTGATCCTGAACCTACAATCGGATATCTACCTTTATATTCATGCGTCGAAAGTTTTCCGCCTCGACGTCTTTAGTTCCTCGCGTATTTCAAAGTCGCGGCAGACAGCAAGGCAACATCTGGCCCCGAATTGAGTAGTCGAACTTGAAACTCAGCAAGTTGTTTGTTTGTTTTAGTTTCAAGGTGAATAACTGGATGTGTTGATCTTTAGGGCAGCTGAGTATAAATACGCACAGCCACCCACGAAGGCACTCACTAGCCATTTACGTGAACCCGAAAACGTCGGGTTGAGACGAACTGCGGGTCTGAAACTCGCCTGTGGGGCTCATGTAGACGCTGTGGTGTCGGGCAGAGGCAGAGTCCCGGCAGCAGGAGGTAGCTAGGTTGACTCACCACGACCCCTGCAGAAGTTTCATTTAATAGCTTTCACGAGTGGGAATAGGATTATTTACTGGAGAGTGCCGTAGCAGTAGCCAGCTTACTCATCGTGCCGTCGTACCCGAAAGGCCGCGCTGCTACTGGCTTGACTAGTCAAAATCGAGCTCACATATCACGCGGAGTCGTCCAGACGGGATTACCTTTACCAGCCCAGTGCCTAACTCGACCCGCTCTTGTTGAGTTCATGCAAACAAAGCAATAGCCATTTATCAACACATGCGTTTATTTCCAACACGCTTCTATAAATCCTTTCTCACAATTAATGAAACTTGTAACCTTTACAAGCTCTTTGTGAGCCCGAGAAGCTTTCTGCTTATTTAAGCTATAAACTTCATCGGATACGGGCTTATCACTTATACTTTCCTTAGTGAGGGTTGGTCTGCAAGCAGCATGACCGCAGAGAGATTTCTCCTTATCACAAGAGGTCAGTGACCCGGGAGGAGATGCGGAGAAGTGGGCTGGGCATTCTGCAACGTCTACTGCGCCGCTAGCCACCTCGCATTGTGGCTGCTTCGCCCACGGCCGTTCATTGCATTGCACTCGCACGCTTGCAAATGTGAGGGGAGGCGAGCAGTGTGCTATATGCGGACATCGCCGCCACGCTCGTGAATAGAGAACGGCGAACGCGAAGGAAGGGCTGAGCCGAGGTCGCTCGCTGCCATTTGGAGGTCAGAGCAGAGCATGATTTCGTTCATTGCAGGAGCTAATGCGGTGCAATTCGAAAAGAGCTCAGGAAGCACTGCTGCGATCTCGTACTACGCTCTGTGTTGGTGTTCCGCGTAGAGGGCGCATTTGCCAGCCGGTCCGGCAATAACGCGTGCCTGCTCAGGTAGGCGTCTTATTCGTCGCTAGTGCGATATGGACGGCGTACAAAAGCACAGCCAGGAAGAGACGTAGTGGGAAGTCGATGACGGGCTTGTGCACACAGTGGTTGGCGATCCAGGTTGCTCGCTCTCGCTTTTGCTGGCCTGTATACGCTACACTGCGCTCAATCTTGGCCTTGCCGGCTCGGATCCCTGCACGTGCGCCAGCGGCTCCGATGTGTCGGGTGAAAGAGTTAATAGTAGCCTCTGGGGGACATTCTCGCCGCGCGCGTTTCTGTCCTCTACGGCTGCCCGATATAGAAATCTGCGACTTCACGGTGCTGTCCGGGGCTAAGGTCCTGAAATGCATGCCGAACGGCGGACGCGAGAGTCGGGAGATACTGCACGCCCCACCTGACCGCACGATAATGGACCCGATTCCTCGATCGCGTTGGCCGGGACAAATCGTTGCACGCCTCACGAGGATGGCAGGCGGAAAACAAACTTCCCCATCAACGGGTCACGCACTTGGCCGCACCGACAGAGCCTTTTGTTGTCCCTGATGGAACCTTGGAGGATGGCTGGCATCCGCGAGTGAAAGCAAAGGGCCGGGAGGACAGTGAACGCAGTGTCACGGTATCGCATGGGTGACCAACAATGTACGCCAGTGAACGGAATTCCCATCGGAGCGCTTAGCCTGTCTCGCTGTATCAGTGGAGGCTATTGACTCGGGAAAAGGATGCATTCGTTTTAAGACGGGTCTTAAGAACTACGCGCTTGGCGCCAGAGCTATTCCTAGTGCGTGATGTAGACCCTGTAGAGTTACATTACAGCTGCGAAGAAAATGATTCACTGGTAAGCGTAAATTTCGTGGCATATCCTGGCGCCATTGATCACTCCAAATAAAACATTCTTGGTCTCTCGGTCAGCCGACTCCTCTGCCAGGACGCTGCAACTGCTTCACGAATCGTCGAGGTTCATTCATTATTTCGCTTATGTTTCGCAGTGATGGAGAAATTGCCGACAAAACAGCGTAAAGTCGTCCTGTCAGTAGCTAAGAAAAAATTGACAGAAGATTACTTTCGTCGGTAATGCCCAATTTGGGCGCAGCTCTTCACACATCACCTGCAACCACTGGCAGGTTGCCCTGTAAGTCACCATCCGGGATCTTCCCGTGGGAGATGGCGTTTCGCTTTTTTACTACCTGCTACGGTTGTCAGGCGACGTATTACGCCGACGACAACGATAACGACTACGACGCGGGATCCAGGAACAGGCGCCTAAAGTCTGTTTCACATGCACGCGAAAACGCTATAGCGAATCCTGCCGCCGATGCGCAAAAACCTGTTTTGGCTCTTATTCCGCTTTCACTATGGACATCACACGCGCCTGACCTGTTCAAATGTTATAGTGTAAATAGATTACTTGTGTATTGTATTTCTGTCCCCCCTATCATTTCTGCCTGTCCCCTCAAATCTATCATTTCATTTCTCCAGTCTGCCGGCTATCCATTCATTTCCGCTGCCCCAGGTCAGGTGCTTCCCGTAGCGATGGCATATGCGGGGGTTAGCAAAAATCTTTTCCTTTCTTCTATTATTATTTTTGAATAAACCACTACTACTCGCCGCAGAGGTGTGCGGCGAGGTTCGAACAAGTTGGAAATTTTCGCTGCGACGTGCCGCTCAGTCGCTCATTCGTTAGCATGTGAACCAGCCTTAAGTGCTGCTCCCTAAAACTTCAGCCTCGTTTTAACTAACAACGCATCCTCTTGCTCTTTTAACGCGATATCGTCAAAGGCCCCGCTGTCGAGAAAATCATGTGTCGGCGTTGGTGTCGGCGTTGTGAGCGGAGCATGGCTGCGGCAGGTGGTCCCCATAGAGCACAACCTAAGAGGAGGCAGGTGGGTCACCTAGGTCACGTGACAATGTGGCGTCGTCACAACCTGCCCACCATGGCAGGTGGCAGTTAAAGTAAATATTGGTCACGAAAGTTTGCTCGGGGAGAGCAACCTCAGCCGCAAAAGGCTCACCGCTGGCAGCACTTAGAGCGCACTGCTGGGAGAGCATTGCATTGGCGCATCGCTTAACCGCAGGACCACTGCGCCAGGAGTGGTACGAGGACTACCAGGGATGTGGTGGTGGCAGTTGCCACCATGCTCGGCTTTTTTCCTTTATTTTTGTTCAACTGTGCGATAAATAATTAAAAGTCGCCATTTTCTTCGTTTTCCCACACTTCTAACCTTATGTCACCACTCTGCTTTTGAGCCAACAATCTTCCAATTGCTTTTTGCTAACTTCCACCGCAGATTTGTTTACATGGTGATTGTTATCTCTACATTACAAAGTCTTGCGAACCACGCCACTATGAAATCCAACCGTCCTCTGCTTTTGAAAAGTAAACACACTTTAAGATTTGCCCTAAAGACCGTAAGCTTTTCTGTACTTGCGTAACTGAGGCTCCGAATTCGAAACAGTAAAAGGCGAAATGTATAAGAGATTAACTATCAAAACAAGTTTATTTCAAGAAGCTAGAAAACTACAAAATTTGCAAACACGATGGCCGGATCCAGAGTGCCCTAAACGAATTACTCGACTGCTTTCATGACAGTTTTATACACCTACAATTTGTGATCGTCAAATGTTTGCATCGTGTCACCTTTCAGCAGACTCCTTCCTACGGATCTACGCATTAATCTTTGCTTTAGAGGCGGCTTAGTGAACTTGTGACCTGAGACGATTATATTTCTACACCGAGTTATCACCCCCCACCTCCCCCAATTCCTTCGACTGAGTGAGGGTGGGCTACAATAGGGTTCGATAGCACAGCCCCGCAAAAAAACCTGAGGAACACCACCTGTTTAGCAAAGAAGCCAGTGATTTCTGCATGGGTTACGGGAATCAGATAAGTTCTAGCTGCTGACGCTATTGTTCGCTTCGCCCATATAAAAAAAAACAAAATCGTATTAAATGGTTCATGCTCTAGAGCCTCCTTAAATTGCAACCATGGAAGATTACCTCACATTTTGAATTGACCTCCCTGTCCTACGTCCGAAAAATGGATTTAATGCGCCAGCATTAGAGCCGCTTTTGCGCAAACTTCGTCCGTCGTCCGTGTGAAGCCTCAAAGCTGGAAGTGTCATTAAAAAAAATCCAAGGGGGTGGTGGTGGTGGTGAAAACTGTTATTTGGTGAAATAGAGTTTGGGAGGCACAGAGTGGCCCAGCTACATGGTCGGCGTCCCTAGTCCGGGACACCGCATGACAATCCCCCGTCTCTCGCCCGTTTCACCAGAGCCCTTTGGGACTCAAGCGAGGAGCAGTTGAGGAGGGCAGTCTCTCATGCCTCTCTGGAAGGGGTAGGGGAAGGGGGGAGGTGGGGATTTTGAGTACATGCCCACACCATGTGGAAGATATCACAGGTCTCCCCACAGTGCGGGCATCGCCCATCCGTGTTAGGATCGTAATGTTTTATGATTGCAGGACAGAGTAGAGTACCTGTCTGCAGGTGCCTTAAAGTTCACTCCTCTGTCTTACTCCTAAAGTGCGGTGAGGCGAAAGCCTTAAGCGCGGTGTTGCTGCTTGTGTCACTGATGTGTGGTTGAGATGTTAAGCTTCACCTCTGAGTGTGGAACGCGACAGCGCTTTGGAACGCTGCCAGGGATTGAGTTCACAGAACGCCACCGCCCGTTCAGCTCTACGCCTTGCTCGTCGGTAAATTGCTTTTTGCGGAAAGGAAATGTATCTGTCTCGCATATGTCAGTGGACACCTGAACCTCGCCGTAAGGGGAAGGGGGTATTAAAGATCAGGTAGCATGGTCGTGCCGGAGAGGGGATGAGGAAGGTCGGAGACGAGGTTTGAGGGAAAGACAAGAAGAACTTTATACAAGGGAATTTACATATATACAAACAGCAACTGAGGGAACGTCTCAGTGAGAGAGTCTCAAAACGAGGAGCAAAGCTACATGTCGATGAGCTCAGATGGTCAGGAGCTTCTCGGCCGTCCAAGGCGCCGAGTTTTATATTCTTCCTTGTCCCTGGGCTCCCTAGATGGGGGCGGGCTTGTCGGGAAAGGAGGGTCCTGAAAGTTCACTGTGGCACCCACACACACACACACTCAATAGGGAACACGTCCCCGTCACGTGTTGGGAGAGAAGGATGCACTCTGCGTCGCGCAGATTCTGGAATGCTCTCGAACAGCATTCCTGCGCCTTTCATGTGGTCGCACGTGCTCGGGGTAGGGGAAACGGTCGTTGACCACTTCTCCCTGGAAGACGGTTGCTGCTGTCAACTTGATGTGCCCCTTGGAATGTCTAGTACTGTGGAACGTGGCAGCTAACTTCTTTCTGCACTGCAGAGCTGGCTGGCCAGATGCGGGGTGGATGACTGACGCCGCTTCCGTGGCTAATTCAGGCGTTTACCCCGCATGCCTTTCGTGACTCATCGGCATTCCGCTGCAACCACACCGATTTTTTTCTCACGAAGGAGGCGAAACGTAACAGGGGGAAGATGGGAGTGAACGGCGACACCGTATTCATTAGACGTGCCTTTGTTCATTCCAATCCATCGAGCTGGCATGGCGGAGTGGTTAGGGTGCTCGTCTCGCACTCCGGAGACTTTGGTTCGCCATCCTCATTTCAGTCTTTCTGCCCTGCAAGATAGGAACGGCATAAACACGCATCAGGTTGCGCGTGTAAATATTGTGTGAGGTTAGTGTTGCTAACCTGCCTCCCTTTACAAAAAAGTTTTAGACACTCTACAGAGTGTCTATAAACTTCTTTCTATAATGTCTAGACTGTCTATAGACTAACCTTAGAGAACAGTGTATAGGCAATACAAATGCCATAGAGAGTCTATAGATTTATGGCCATACACTTTTAGTAGAATTTTGTCTATAGAGTATGAATAGACAAAAAGCGACATATATAGGAAGTCAATAGAGTCAATAAGAAGTCTAAAGTCTGTATATAGACCGTTTTTATAAGGGTCATACTGCTTCCGTTATCAAGGAACAACTCATAATTCACAGCACAGCAACATAAACGCGCTTAAAACTCACGGAGAAAAGTTCAGTTTCCCAGCCTATTCTGAGCCAGGGTTGTCATTGCTCCATCCACGCTTTCTTTCAGTTCGTGTTACCTTGGCGGTTGCATTCCTGTGTTCGCCGCCCCATCCCTGAACCCTCGCTACAAAAAGACGCCCCGAAAGCATAAACGGCTGGTCCTCCCAGCTAAGCCACGCTGATTGGAAGGATATCCCAATTACGGCATCGCGTTCGCGTTCAGGACGACCCAGAGCCATTGTCGGCTCTTGCGCAAGGGGACCCGCTGGTCCCGCGCGTAGCTCACGCAGGCATATACTAATTCGGAAGAGTACGGGTCCCAGTGATGAAAGGCGAAGAGAAGGGGGACCGGTTCGCAGCCCCAATGCGTGCACCGGCTGGCTGGCTGGCCTGCTCGAGATCTCACGAAACGAAATGCTAATGACGCGCGGAGAAGTGCTGCTCTGCTCATTTCGCCGCTCTTCGAGGAAGCCCAGTCGAGAAAGTGTTTCCTGCTACAGTATATAGTCTCCTCCGGCGCGCGCGCACGGTGTGTGTAGACACGCGCGGAACAAAGCGCGGCCCCCATTCCAGCGCTGGTCATCCCACATCTCATCGCGCATCTTTTGGGGTCAGTTAATCCGGGCCCGCGAGTGGGCAGACCGAGAAACGGAGAATAGACAAGCGAGAGAAAACTGTCGTCGAGCTCGGAGGTGATTTTTAGTCCCTTCCTCCTCTCTCTCTTTCACCCTCGGTGCTTCTTCGCCTAATCCCCTTCCTCTCCGCGCATAAGGGCAGGAACGACTGACCGAAGTCCGGGCGCCGTATCCACATAAGGAATTACGTCCCTTCCTGCGCATGCAGCTTCGTGCCTGCGTGCTCCTTCCCGTGCGCGCCCGTCTGATGATGTGGCGTGTAGCTTCTCTATTCCTTTCAATTTCCATTTGTGTTTTTATTTCGCGTGTGTCTGCTGTAGTTGTCGGCAGAGCAACTTTGGGCCTGAGTGCTCACGTGGGTTCTCGCCGAGCAACCGTCGCTCTGAATAGAGACGTTTCGGAGCAGAAGTATCAAGTGCTCACCGCCCCCACATTAGGCCTCGCTTAATGGTCCTTGATGGCAGCAGCATCCCTGGCTTTTACGGATGGAAACAGAAACAACTGCGCAGTTGTAACGAGACGAGCGTAAGAGACCCAGGAAACACGCTGTCATGAAGAGACGTTTGGATCGAAGCCATGGCGCTCGTTTTTTTTTTAAGTTTCTTTTTTTTTATCTCGCATGCTTCCAGCGCGGCATACTATAGGCTTCATTCGGACCCACGCTGATGAATGAGCTGAAGATTGGTTCACTAGCTAGCTGTGACCACCTCTTGAGACCCCTTGCAATTAGGAAAGTGTTGCTTGGCTCCTTGATGAACAATTACCCACGTCTGTCTGTTTCAGTACCTTTACTAAACCATAGTTTGAAAAACTGAGGCAAAAAGTTGCTTAAATCTTTACCACTGTCATATTGTAAGATTCTTCCTCGTATTAAGGAGTTTTTGAAGATGACCCTGTCGGTCAGGTCTCGGGTTAGTGTTCTTCGCATGCGCACTCACGCCCCGCTTTTCCCCTACTACCCCTAACCGATAGGGTCTCCTTATTATTGAATTCTCTATTCCCGGCGTTCGTTCGTGCGCGCTTAGCTCTATATTTGCTAGCTTAATACGCCTGCAATTAGGAAGCACTAGTAAACACCCGCAGAGGAAGGCTGCAGGGGCGCTTAATTGCGGAGCACCATCGTTCCCGTCCAAAGCACCAAATACAAGCCGCAATGTCCCGCGGGGGTCCGCTAACTACGCCACGTCTTTCGCATGCGTCGCTCCTGCATAGCTACGGGAGGGTCGGGAATGACAACAATGCGACAAGAACAGCCATATAGCCCCCTGCAAGGACGAGCATGGTGACACAAAGAGAAGACAGAAATCTGAGCAATGTAGCAGCTACAAAAAACACCCATTATCCGCACTGAAAGAGGGGCCGGTGCGGGCGCCTGCACGCCATATACCGCTATAATTTGCGCTGCGGCACAGAAGAGGTGTATTTCTGGATCGCGAGGCCACCTGTCCGTCCGGACTGGCCCGCTAACTGGTTGGCCGGCCGGCCGCGCTGTCTCGAAGCTTGCGAGCAGCCGAGCAACCGTCACCGGCGCATCGAGTCCAGGGAGAAGCGGGTGCAAAGTGGGGTGGGTGCTCTTCGGTTTCCGAAACACCGGTTTCGCCCTTGTCGCTTTCGGCTATCTGGCTGCCAGAGAAAGGACCGGGCGCGTTCCGAGACCCGACATGCACCGACGTGTTGGCTCCTCCGTTGCCCTGCTTCTTACGTCTCGACCTGCTTTGATGACGTATGCCTGCGTACGCGTGTGCTGGATGCGTGATGTCGGAGCTGCTGTTCTTCGTATCAGCTGCGAGTGCGTGCGTATGGTTGCGTGACCTTCGTGAGTTCGTCCGAAACTATTCAGCCGCGAGCTTAAATGACATATTTCCTTAACACAAAGAGAAGAGAATGTTCTAGAAAAAGGACACGGGTACACAATTAAACATAACTTATAGTAGCGGGCACGTTCTTCTACTGAAACGTAGCCAAGCACTCCGAATGCGCTCCAATGCGGAGCTGAGCCGCCAAGCAGTTTGAAAGAACTGCGAGGAATTTTTTCCCTCTAAACAGAATAAGAAATGGCACCGATAGATGCAGGTACACTTCGCAAACGGAAACGCAATAACACTGGATTGGATTAGATTAAATGCTTCAGCCTAGTGGCGCCATCTGGTTTTTAGAGCGGGCCAGATGACACGAAGTGAAGCCCAATGCCCCATTTATGGCTAGTGAGCGTATACTGGAACGCAGTAATAGTGACGGATTCTCACCGAAGCAAGGGGTCCATCCTGGAAGCGCTGCCATGTTGGAAACGATATTTTAGCGTGCGTAACAACTACGCACGCTAAACTCTGGAAATAGCGCATGTAGCGCGAGCGTACGTTAAGATCTGAAATGGCATTTGGCGCATGCACACTACGAAACACGCTATTTTTAGCGTCCGCCATCGATTTGCATATGCCTGCGTGCGCTATACTAAAACAGCCTCTTTTCGTATTTATGAGCTTTTACGGACGAAAGCTATGCCGCGGGCAGTAAGAGACACAAGAGCGGAATGGCATGGAAAAATTTCGAACATCTGGGGTGCTTCAGCGCGTATTGAAGTGTCACGAAATTATTAGTTCCTTAGCTTTGAAATTCGACTGCCGCGGCCGGGTATCGAACCTGATGTCTCGCGCTTATCAATAGAACATTACATCTTGCGAGTCTTTAGGGATGACATCTGCGGCTCATAGTACAAAAATAAGTGCGCGCGAGCGGCCAATGCTTGGACATTAGCGACCGAGCGGCGCGAACTTGATTTTTTTTGTATTTTGTAAATAGTGTACAAAGCTCTCCCCTGTCCTTTCTTGCGGTCGCTCCCCTCTATACTTCTCCTCACTATCCTCTCTCATTCCCTTTCATTACCGCCGGCTGCAGCTCGGGTGCTTAAGATATTAGATAGCAATTGCCGCTGCCGGCAACACTCTTTTGGTTCACTTTTTTATTTTTAAATAAACCACTACAACCACCACCACTCATAGTACAGGAAGCATTAGCCATCTGTGGGCGACCAGCTATCGTTTATCTCGCTAATAACAGCCGGTTCAAAGAAAACTCGAAGAAATGAAGCGGTCTACAACATTTAGTCGAGATTTTCAGGAACCGAAAAGCTAGGATTCTTTATGCGAACCTTCAGCAACCACTGAATGTGGGTTTTCTTTATGTCATCCAGTACCGACTGCGGTAAACTCATGGAAATGACAGCAACTCGAGGGCTTAATGTCAGCTCAGCACATCCCAAGGAAGTGTAGCTGAAGATCTGAGGAAGGAGTAGGTGGAAAGCAGAGTATTAGCAATCTTATAAAAACTGGACAGAGATAAAATGTTCATTGTGAAAGGAGCTCCCATTCGTAGCGTCACTGAAGCAATCAGGTCTTCCCCTCATGTGTCGTCGACCAGCCACGGCTGCCGGGTGAGAAAAACGATACTTGTTGACTGTGTGACTGTGTTGGGCTGGAGTCCTTTCGGCGACTGCTTCAGATAAGCAGCAACCACCGCCTTCTTCTTCACACCGGGTATTTTGTTCGCTCTGATTTGGATGACCACACACCAGGAAGAAGCAGACCTTCGTGCGTCTCAAAGAAGGGATAAAAATAAATTAAGTGCTGAACAAAGAGGGCTGCCTGTACGCGCCCACTTTTACAAGATACGGAGCGATAAAAATGGACTCCGCTTGTCCCTGGTATTCTGTTATGGCTTTTATTTACTTTTCTTTCTTTCACCTTTCTTATCTTTGCTCGCATCGCTTGTGTTGCCTCGTCCACTCCCTCTGGAAGCCACCGGTGCGGCAACAATGAGCACGATAGGAATGTGTCTCTCTTTGTGGGTGCGGTTGTGCTCGCCCATTTATGCTGTTCACGAGTTGGCTCCGGCTTACACGGGTAGGCCGGTGATGTAAGTTGCCCTTGCCTGGCCTAATATTTATACAGGCCCTTAAAAAAGACATTGATGACAAATTGAAACTGGACTCAATCGATTGATTATTCCATTGGAGTGACAAAGGTCCTACTTTCACTGAAAACGGATTGTTTGTAATTGTACGTTAGACGGTACAGCTCTACGTACGCGTTCGTTAGTTTCGTTCCCAAAGAAGGAACTTCGGTAAAACTTAACAACTGGTTTAATTGGCCGAATGGTAAAACAAGAAAACTTTACAGAGAGATTGGAAGCACGGCCTTTCCGTTGAGCGTCTCACAAAGCACTGTCCCTTCGATGCCGAGCCGAGTCCTCCTTTCTCCCTCTTCTGCCGCCGCTCCCGCCTCCCCGACCTTGGATGGTAGAATTCCCGGAAAGCCTGCCGCCCGGTTCAGGGACGGTCGCGGGGGGACGGCGACGGGATCCCCTTTCGGGCGCCTGCCGCCTGGTCGGCTCGCGCGCACACACGCACACACAGGCGCGCACACACATGTACAAGGGTCTTTGACCGAGGAAATCGCGTGTCGAATGGCGCCGCATCTTGTACCCCTTTTCGTCTCCGACACGGATGCTTTGTAAGCTAGAAAAGACCTGAAACAGAAAATCACCACCAGATGCCGCTTACCACAAGAAAAAAAAATGCTTCACTGACATCAAATGCACTTCTAGCAGATCTCTGAAGCATGAACACACCGCCAGCAAGGGCCAACGGGGACACAAAAACCTTAACTATCGATTTTAACTAAGAGCAACAATTCGCTAAATTTCTCTTAACGTTATGAAGCTTTTTAAGTTCCTTTAACGCAAGTTTCTTGTAAAGCAACGATTTAGGAAACCGCACAACTACTTTTAAGGACCATTGTGACAAATGTAGCAAGGCTTGCAAATATGTCGATGGCTCTTTCTGCCGCGCCGTCAGTCGCTGGGATTGACCTTGACCACAAATTTCTCATCCGCTGCCTGCATATCACAATGTTGTTTTGTTGCACCTTGCCATATCTACTGGTAGTTATGTCGCGAAAAACGCTGAGAATTTTAATATGATGGGTGTCGTGGCCACTGCCGTTCCTTATTGGGTGATGGTATCACTGGCACACGGCATGTAGGCACATGGGCACGTGTTGTGTGCTTGTGGCGAAAGCTCCAAGACCAGATCGTTATAAAAATGGTCTATAGACAGTCTATAGACTTCTTATTGACTCTATTGACTTCCTATAGATATTGTTTTTTGTCTATTCATAGTCTATAGACAAAAGTCTACTAAAAGTGTATGGCCATAAATCTATAGATTGTCTATAGACTGTCTATAGCATTTGTATTGCCTATAGACTGTTCTCTAGGATTTGTCTATAGACAATCTGTAGACTTCATAGACAGAAGTCTATAGACACTCTATAGACTGTCTAAAACTTTTTTTGTAAGGAGATCGCCCCTTCTGATTGCGGATGGAGTAATGTACGTAGCTGTACCGCATTGTTATTTCACTCTTACACCCAGCCTTGCTTGATTTTTCGCCTGTGTTTGTGCTTGGCGCATGATAGCCACAGTTGCTTACGCACCATAAAACCAAATATAACTAACTTTTTCGCCTGTGCAAAAGGTGCGTATAAGAATGTCCGAACAGTACGAAACGATATGACGATTCCTTAGCCAAACTGACTAAACTCTAAATGACTAAATCGTGAAAAGGGCCCATGAGTGCAAGGCATACATTGATTACCTCTGAATAGGCCTGTCCCGATTTGGAAACGAGTTGACGCTATGAGAACAGTCCCAGGAGGTAAAGTAAAGGAGGTAAAGGAGGTAAGTAAAAAAGCTCCAGCGTGAGATAACATGAGGAACAGTTTTTTTGTTTTTTTTTAAAGCCACTCTTTCATGGATGTTCCCCTCGCCAGTCATTAGAATGCAGGAGTTTTGCATGTCTGTGAGCAACGAAAAATCCTGCTGCATGGCTCATAGCTGTAACACTCGGAACCGACTCACGCAGCAGTGTATCTTTCTGCAGCGATTTCAACGCAGATTTCTTTCATTACTCTCAGCTGGCTCTTTGTGAACACTACTGGCGTTGCCAGCTCATCTGCTTATTGCCTGCAAAGGCGCATATTTTTTTTTCCTCCTGACGCCGCTAAACTTATTCTGAGGCTTGCACTCATCGTAGCAACATGTTCCCACGCGTCAACTCAACATCGCTGTCTCTCGAGATGTCAGCGTTTAGCGCAGCTATCATGCTACCGGTTCTTGCGCTTCTTCCCTATTAGCGGCAATCGCGTAAAAGCTGCGCATCAGGAATCAGTATACTATGGCGCTGCAACACTAGACACCCACAAACGGCCGTGTAAACGCGCGCGGAAAAGTCTACAAACTCGTCGCCCGTTTTCGCTAGCTTCCTCGTGACTGAGCTTTCTTCTCAGTTCTTCTCGACGCTTCTCGAAGCTGCCTGTGGCCGCCGCGCGCAAGAGAAATGGCGGCAAAAAGTGGAACAATTATGCAGAGCGGGGTTGTTGGCGGCCTGGTACTCGGCGCATCAGCTCCTCCCCGGCGCGCGGCGGTAGGGGACAGGAAGATGGATGGGCGTGGGTCATTGAGGGGGGACCCGGGAAGCACGGACGGCCGATGGAGACTGAGAGGGTGCCCCGCGCACGAGTGATAGCGGGGGACACGCGAGCGCAGGGGTCGCTCACCTTCCCCGCTCGCTGTACGCACGTGCGGAGCCGGCTAGGCACGTGTTCGTGGGACGTATCTTCTTCCAAGTGAGGAACTTCAGCGAGGCTCAGCCCGAGCAGTGTGCGGCGTATTTGTAGTCTGCGCAGGTATGCGTCGATTGGCACCGGAGATGAGTTGATGCTTGCCCTGCGCACGGAAGCCACTGGCAGAATTTCCCGGCACTGGGCAAAATGCCTGGCACGCCCACGGCTCAGCACCAGAGACTTCAGTCGATTGATTGGTTTGGTTTATTGGGGTTTAATGTCCCAAAGCAACTCAGGCTATAAGGGACGCCGTAGTGAAAGGCTCCGGAAATTTTGACCACCTGGGCTTCTTTAACCTGCACTGACATCGCACAGCACACGGGCCTCTAGAATTTCGCCTCCGTCGAAATTCAGCCGCCGCGATGGGGTTCGAACTCGCGTCCTTCGGTCAGCAGCCGAGCGCCGTAACCACTGAGCCACTGCGGCGGGGCCCAGTCGATTGAAGGCGTGCTTATAAATTTCTGCCCCTCGCAAGAAGCAGAGTCTTTGACAGTTGCTGGGAGAGTCCTAATTTTTGCGTTTCTCGCGAATTATATAGACATTGCGGTTAATTGGTCCCGCGAATAGTTTTGGAAGAAAGAGCGCTAAGCGGCCTTTCACCTCGGCGTGGCGGAAAATTCTGATCTCGCCATTTTAACCAAATTAATCATCGAGCTGCGAAAAATAAGTGAGTGGTAGTATATATCACCCGCCGATCATGCTGCAGGTGTTTGTCTTTTAATCAGACCGATAGACCTACCAAAATCATCATAATTTACTTTACACTCAAAAGTCCAAAGCGAATCGCAAAAACAGTTTCCACAACTCGTTGTCTATGCCACCAGCGCTAGTCTTTTGATCGCTTCGTTTAAAATGTTGAAAACAATAGCGCCAAAGAACGTTTGAAAGTTCTATCCGCGTTTGGGCCACTGCTAACGTAACATGCATTTGATCTGCACATGTGGGAGCGCCTAAGGAGCTGTACTATAGAGCACAGTACTGGGTTAATCGGAGTCACATGGGGGAGCACTTCGCCCTGCACAGGACGCATTTGTGCCCATAATGATGATGACTAGCAAAGAATCCCAACTCTGAAAGCTCAAAACTTGCGTCTGTCATAACTGTACTGTATAATCGCTTGGGCCCCCATTCCATATGGAGTACTTGGTACGTGGTGAGCTAGCAGTGGATTGTGGAATCAAGGTGGCATGGTGCGAACAGCCACAACGCAGGATTCCGACCCGTGACCTTGGAATCAGCAGCTGAACGGTAAAGCCAGTGAGCCACAGCGGCGGATTTTTCACTGCAACTGAGGCCAACCAAAAGTGGTAACAGACCACCCCAGATTGCAGTTGGGTCACCAATACCGCCAACCATCGATGAAGCCGAGCCCGATTCTATCTCTAACGCCCTTCCTACGTCGCAGTTCAGGGCGATGCTTGCAGTTCACGGTCGAATGTCCTTTCCTCCGGCATCGCATATCTTTCCCGGCAGTGCGGCGGCTACGACCACGCCTCGGATCACTGCAACGCGCCGCTGCCGACGAGTGCCGCCTCCCCTCAATGAAAAATTCCCACGAGACACACCCGCGCCGGCGACTATAGGAAAATGGGAAGAAACAAAAAAAAAAGCCAGCAACAACGAAACAAAAAAAAAACGCGCATTCACCGCGTGCGTATGTGAGAGTGCGCGGGCACAGCCGCATTCCTGGCGTCGAGGCCGCCATCCTGGATCTGGCTTTCACTGCGTGAAGGCGATCGACGACGGCTGCGAGAGCAGTGCAGGCGCGGAACATCGCGGCTGTGGAAGAAACACACGATCAGCGAGGCGTTGCTGCTTCCTTCTCGAGGCGAGCGCTGCTTATTTTGCGGAAATGCGCGGCGCCGAGGAACCGACGCCTCGGCCTTGCCCCTGCGAGCATACGGAATCACGCGCGTACGCAGTCAGCCCCCACCGAGGGGGAGAAAGTGAAGCTATATGCGAAGTCCTAGGGGTGAACAAACTCTCCAGAAGCGTCGCTGAATTTTTTTTAAACTAAAAAGAAAAGAGAAGGAGGAAGCGAGTAAAAGAGGGACTAAGCGGATAAAGATGAGTCAGTCTAATCCTCGGGAGGAGGCTTCCAGCGAAGGACCAGCACTAGACACGCACCGCTGAGAGTTCGCACGACCTTGTTCCACGAACAGTTTTAGGTGCAGTCAGAGGGAAGTAACGTGAACTATTGAGTAACTAACCAGTAACGTAAATAATAGTGTGGTAAAGTTTATAACTGGAGGCCATGCGCTCGATGTATATACAGCTGTTCTTTAATTTTTTTTTTCCTTTTACTTAGAAACCGAAGAATTTTGAAAATCTGGAAGTTAGCTGGCCAGCCGAAGAGGAAAGCAGTCACCTTGATCTAGAACATAGACAAGCCATATTATGATACAACCCTTATGATTAAGAAAGAAATATAAATCAATAATTCCGCACTAGGCCTAATTCATTTAAGTATGCTTTATTGTCAGTTGATAAGCGTCATTTCTTCTTTATTGTTGTTAGTGCATGTTTAGCCCCCAATTCATATCAGCCTCATCAAACCGGTTCGGGTCATGACTCGCCACAGAGAATCTGCGGACAAATACTGCTCAGGATTGCGGGATTACACTGGCTACACTGGGATTACACTGGCGGGATTATAATGGCGTTCTTCTCCAGTGCGAAGTTTTGATCCTGTACAGGCGTGTTATAAGAAAGAAAAAGAACTATCTGCTCTGCGCTATGAAAATGAAAACTGAAAACATCTGGCAAGTCAATTTTTATGTATAAATTCGCAGTTACTTGACGCATTGCACTAGATACGTAAATACAAACAATACCTTTGGCTGCTCCAGGGTGTGAGAAATTGTCACATTTTGCTTCCATGTTATACACGGCGGGGCAGTGCTTGTGCCTGACGCAGTGGTTCTAACGGCATACTCACCACACGAGACCTGCATGACAGTCTAAGCGCGGTGACATTCTGTTCAGAGTTTCTCAAAGAAGGTTGTAAGGAAGTTCCAAGTTAAATGGATTTCAGCGCAGGTTAGTCCTTTAAGAGGCTTCGGATGTGTGGTGGTATAATTGGGCGCGAAAACAAAAACTACTCTTAGTAGTGACACAGCCGATTAAAATGATATAGTACATGAATTAAGACGAACCTTTTACGTGCGGCTGACCGCAAATCTTTCGGACTTCACTCCAAGAATAAACCATCCATCCAAAATCCACTAACAAATCAGCCACACACAGCAGAAATGAACTATTCATTCGTATTCACTCTTAACTAAGCGTCATTGATAAATGTTTGCATTTTACGCTATTCCACTGCCGTAATATATTGATGCTTTAAAATGCTTTCGAAAGCGACCAGTCAGCAATGTTAAAGAAGTGCCAATGTTGTATGGAAAGGGCTGTGCACTTTCCAGTTTAGCAAATATTTAGCTAAAAGCTATGCAGCGTTTAACTGTCTGCATTGCTGACATTTTTTAGTGCGAAATCAAAACTTCAGGAGGTCAGACCGGCTCACTGAGTTTATGTGAAATTTGACCTTGGGGGTGACCTTGACCAAGACAGAATTCAATAAATAAAACAGATACTGCCTCGACTGGGGTTTGAACCCACGGTGGCGCGAACAGAGCAGCTTCGCTGGCCACTGCACGAGAGCACTACGTCATCGTCGCAGCCGATCACGCACGATTCGTGTTAGGCTGCAACAGTCTCTCCCGCTGTTCATTGCACATCGTCGTCTTCATCAACTAATACTACTGTAGAACTAATATGCAAAATCTGGCGCTGTGCACTACATATCGTAGCCTTTATCAACTAATACTACTGGAATGAAGGTAATCACGCTCCGGCGCCAAAGACGAAGCTCCTGAGGCGGCCGGCTGACGCTCGTACTCGAAAACTGCTCCTTATAAACTTCCCTTCCCCCCCCCCCCCCCCCCCCCGCACTCCCTGCGTCATCGATAACTCGTTCAAAAGTCTTCGTCACCGGTGGTGGCCACGTTCCAACAAAGCACCCTTCACTACTACCGAACTGATATTGTCGTCGTAAGCGTTGACGACACCGCAAAGCAAAACCATGCGCCAAACAGGCTAAACACATATTTCTCATGTCTACTCGGTTTAGCAACGTTAGAACTCTACAGCCTTTTTGTTTCCAATGGTGCCAAAGCATTCAGTGTCTGATATTTATTGAGCAAGGAGAGAAAAAGTTACTGTTCCTGTCTAGGATCGCTTTCAAACAGCGGCCATATTTTTTTATTTTAAAGAAGTAGTAATTAATTACAGGCATGGCAGATATACTAAACCTTGCCCGAAGCTTGTAAATAATCCCACCCACTACTACCGCGAAAAAAAAAGGAAAGGAATACACACGTGTACCCAGCCGTGACTGGAAAAAGAAATTCGGATGTGCTAGACGTCAGAAGTCTATGTGCATCGAACAAGCATCCATTCCGGCAACGGCGGCCTTGACACCACCGCTGCTGATTACCCGATTTATCTTTGATCACCGATCTTTCCTTACAGCAACATATTTCTTCAAGTACCGGTCCAGAAACGCACCAATTTGTGGCGTGCACCTAGTTTAGGCAGCATGATGCATTCACGAGCTGCCCACTGCAACTTTTCATCCGACATCCCGGGGATGCTGCGTTCGATTGTTTTTCTCCAGAGAGGTTCGCCAAGAGCTGGCTTGTAGTATTTTTGTCCGCTGCTTTCACTTTCGGTAGCCTCGGTCCTCTAAGCCGCTTCCCAAAACCTCGCTCAAAGCACTGAAGGTCTAGGTCGAGGCGAAACCAAGAGAAAAAGAAGCCTTGTCTTATCCCCACGCCGGGCAAACAGAAAACGTTCTCTCCGCTTGAGCGGGCTGGGGAAGACTAAGCGAAGCACGTTTAACCTTGAGAACCAAAGAGGCGACGGGACGAAGGGTCCAGTCTTGCGAGAAACCGGCTTCGGTTGTGTGACAGTGGCTCCAGATGGTTTCACTAATCCCCTCAAGTCCACTCAGGCAGAACCAGTGCGTATACATACGAGAACAGGTGCATGGGCATGCGTGACGATTATTTCGGCGCATGCTTCTGTCCATACCTGGAATGAGGAGGTTAAAAGAAGGAAACACTGGCCTCCTTTAGTCATGCGAAGAAATGGCGACTTTGTTTTTTTTTTTTTTTAGAAAACGCCTCCCACCACCCCATGTCATTCCCCTTGCTCGCTCCTCAACTCGTTTAGTCAACCGGAGAAACTTGTTTCCAAGGAAAATATAAGTGTGCACGTGTAGATACCGCTGCCGGGAATAGCAAATGCACTTTGCAAAATGCTGAGAAAAGCATCAAGTAATACCCGTGCCACACGGACAGATTTAATGCCATTAAGTGCTTACTGCCTTAAGTTTTAGAGGCATTCATGCGCTGCCACACACATAAATTTAATGGCATTAGCCTTACTGCCATTCGCGACCTACTGAGTTCGCCACAACTCATTCGCCCGTGCAATGCGTACTCTCGTTCCCATTCCACACGGAGAAAAGCATGCAGCTTTGTGAGTAACAACTTCCTAACCAGTAGGAAATGGTTAATTCTTAACTTTCAGTCAGATGAGGCATCTATACCGCATTTTCGATGCGAAGAGCACCATTTTAACCAGCCTTATTGACAGGTACTCTCGACTTATGTGCTGACATGCGAGTTTGTGGCTACTTTTTCAACTTATAATGCAGGGACAGCCTTATTTTCTGGAAAAGCGTTTTTACATTACATTTGAACAACATTCCCGATATATTGTGCTCATTAGGAATGTTTATATTCAGATGAAACTTTTGACTACCTTGTAAGCGTTATCGTCATCGTCACTTTCGATAATGGCATTAAATGTGGACGTGTGGCACCAACTCCGAAAATAATGGCATTAACAATCTTAAGGCCTTAAGCATTTACTGCCATTTCTTGTGTGCGTGTGGCACGGGTATAAGTCTGGAGCAACGGTAGCAGTGTAGCACCAGGCTTCAGTGGACTTGAAGGGCATTTATCGAAAGGATTGGTTCTGCACATTAAAAAGTCGTGTGAGGACCCATGCCCTCTGAGCCGGGTCTCGCGAATTGGCTTCTGTGCAAAGACGACGAGTGCAGTGAAGGTGCTGGTAGTGGTTTATTAGAAAAAAATAAAATAGAAATGAAAAATGGCAGTGCCGGCCTTCTCAGTTGCTATCTATTGCAAGTACCATATCAGCAAGGCATGGTAAAGAAAAACCCTCATTGTAGAGGGGGGGGGGGGGGGGGGGGGGGGGGGCAGTCGTTAAGATTTCAAGATCTTAAACGTGCAAAACATCAATAGAGCATGACCCTGACAACGACCACACGGAGATTACGCGCTGTAATTGTTTTTGTTTTATCCCGCAGAGGTCGTCATCATAACAAGCAAAAGTGAGCGCCGCAGTTTTAGCGGCGCAGTATGGTTCAGCTTCTTAGTCAGCATTTATTTTAAACCTGCATGTATTGCGAGCGCGCTCATTAAGCAAGTAAATAAAGTCTATAGCACAGTTTTCAATAGTCGGTCACTTCCGTGCTTCGCTGTGCAGCGCAGTATTTACGGCCGCCAACACTGCGCTTGCGGATTCTCTTGCGCACAATCGCGGTCACCTTTATAAAAGTCTTTACACCAGGAATTTCAACGACAGCTTGCCCCTGCAGCTAACACAACAACTATTCCGCATGCGCGCTAACGCAGTGCTAGAAGCAATTCCTGAAATTTGGAAGCCAAGCACGTAAGCAACATCGGTACAATGCACTAATGATTTCCACATCAAGATCTTAGATTCAGCATACAGTTTTAACAAGATCGTATTTTCCTTTCCGCGTTACAAAAATTTATTTAGACATTTTAAAAGGTTGTGCATAGATTGCTGTTTAATGAATCTATAGATCTATATCGACAAGACTTCAACTCAATTCACGCTAGTCTATATACATTAGTGTTTTGGTTTATATTTTACATCACTTTACCTAATGTTTTCACTCCAGTTCAGTGCCTACTGCTCTAATGTGCTTATCGCTAAATAGTTACGTTCTGTTTTGCAGTCGTCAACATGGAATGTGTTAATTTACATTGGTTGGACCCCCCCCCCCCCCTTTCGTAGAACTTACCGTCCTCATTGAAAATAAATCTTAAGACAGTGTTACCGGTTGGTCCATGCTACTACTTCACGGTTGATTACACGAGGAATACATTCCAAAACGAAGGTCCTTTTATGGTTTCTAAAGGACATAGATCATCTGTGTTCCTCGTGAAAATCCTGGGTGTGTATGTAAGCGCGCATTATTTTTAGCGGGTGTGCATGTGAGTTCATCGTTATCATCGTCATCTTGAAACTCTACAGATATCTCATTTTAGTTACGTGATTTTTTTCAACGACACTTTAGATATTATAATACGTGGATCCCTACGTGGTATTCGTCTACGACAGCTAATTAATTTATAACTGAATTTCCTCTCTCGTACTGTTTCGCTTTCGTTTCATCAACCGAACGATGGCTATGATGTATAGTTAGGTCGTGTGACATACGAGAAAAACCTGCAGTATAAATGCTGACATGCAGCTTCAATTCACTACGCTTAAACCAGCCTACTTCAAGAGCTGGAATGACAACAGACAACGTATCAGTAGTTTTATTGCCATTTTGCTGAAGGCCGTTACCACTTCGCAGCCATCGTTCGCTGACGAAACGGAAATCAAAATTGGAGGGGGCACATAGACTCCACATTAAGGGTAGGACGCTATAGCTTTATTAGGTCAAAGCCGATGTATGCGGAATTGGACATTCTCGACTTTGCATTACATATGTTCCTGTGAGTCCTAATACCACTCATGGCGCAGTGGTGCAGCGGTTAAGAGATGGCCCTGCCATAGCGGGAGCTGTCATCGGTGGAACCTGTGCAACCGAGGTTGCTCCTCCTGGGCAAATTCTTGCGACCAATCATTAAATTCCACCTGCCACGGTGGTCACTTTGCCCACAATCCGGTCGGCAGGCTGTGAAGACGCCACCAAGTCACGTGACCTGGGCTGCATACCCAGGTTGCTTCTCCGCAGATATTGTCGCCCACAGCGCCAACACCGACGCCAACAACGCCGGATTTTCTGCACAACGGGAGCCTTAACTCTTTCGCGTTAAAACAGCGTCAAGAAGTTGATATTTAGTGGTTGCAGGCTAATATCAGACTGTAATTTATCTGTAATAATGGCCAACACATCATTTGAAAGAGACCCGCCGCGGTCTCAGTAGTTACGGCGCTCGGCTGCTGACCCGAAAGACGCGGGTTCGATCCCGGCCACGACGGTCGAATTTCCATCAAGACAAAGTTGTAGAAGCCCATGTACTGTGCGACGACGCTGCACGTTAAAGAACCCCAGGTGGCCGAAATTTCCGGAGACCTTCACTACGGCGTCCCTCATAGCCCGAGCCGCTTTGGGACGTTAAACCCCAATAAACCAATAAATCAAACATAATTTCAAACAAGAAAACACTCAAGCAAAAATTTTATGCTATAGGCCTTTAAGCAGCGGCATCTACAGTTTTTGTTAAGGAGTGCCTCCTTTTTCACCGTTCTAATAAAGTCTGCGCAGTACACTGAGGCATACTACAGACTTACCTCTTCCTCACTGCGGCATTCATGCTAATCCTCCAGATTTACGCGCCGCCATTTGTGGAGAAAATTTCTTGCGCCGCTCTTTCACTGCAGTGCGATACCCTCAACTGACGGGTCATCGGGGCTCTGTAAAAAGCGAGCGAATCGCGGGTACCCCTTCCTCTGACCCCGCCGTATCGCGGATGGGACGGCCGCTGAGTTCGTTCATCGGGGTAGATTCCTGGGGGCGCGCATGCTCGCGCTATTACGGCGAACGTACACGGAAACTGAAAGTCTTTGCGCGCCAGACTCGGCCGGCCTTGCCTTGCCGCCGACATCATCGCGCCGTCTCCTGGCCAGCCAGCCGAACAGGCAGCCCGTGTACACCGCGGGAAACAGAGCGCGCCCGAGTGCGGAGGGGAGCCTCGCCCGTCCTGGAAAGCTCCTCCGCGGCTGCGGAAAGTGGCCCCAGCCTGCATCGCTTTCGGCGCGCCCAAAACGCGCGTTTTCACTTTTCCCGGCCCGCTTGCCCGGTCTCCGCCAGCATTGTACGGCCTGTTCGCGCCTTGTTGTTTTGGCTCTCCGCGTCTGGATCTACCTACCCCTACTTTCTTCTTTGAGCCGTAGTCGTACGGCGTGCACTGGCGGGCGATACACTTCGGACGATGACCGACAGAGCACTCGTAGTAGCAGTAGGGGTTTGCTATAACAAAAAAATGGAATGAAAAGATGCTGCCAGCCATGGTAAATCTTATCTAATGTCCTAAGCACCTGAGCTGCGACCGGCAGAAATAAATGGACAGGGACAGGTTAGCAAAGGGTACAAGGGGCACCGATAGCGAGAAAGGGCCGAAGAGATCTTATAGACTATTTACAATACTTTACAAAGCTATAAGGGACGACGTAGTGAAGGGCTGCGGAAGTTTCAACCACCTGGGTTTCTGTAACGGGCACTGACGTCGCACAGCACACTGGCCTCTAGAATTTCGCCTCCATCAAAATTTGGCCGCCGCGGCCAGGATCGAACCGGCGTCTTTCGGGTCAGCAGCCGAGCGTCCTAACCACTGAGCCACCGCGGCGGGTCGGAAACGGAAAACCCTTGATGCCTTCGCTGGTTATGAAACTTATTTACTTCACATCGCCGAGAAAGTATCAATAAATAACTATTGAGAACTTTCTCAATGTTTTCGGTAACTGCGCTGCCAACGTCGTGGTTGAAATGCCTGTATCCTTAATTCACCTTCTTCAGATCATGAGCAGTAGAAAGGTAATCTCAGTTACCTGAGCAAAGAGGCCAGTAATCTGCGGGTGAATGTAAAGAAGGCCAGGCATATATATATTTTTTCAGACCAGTAGACGTGATCGCATCACAACACACGTCATACGTAGACGAGCAGCACCAAGGAACAAAATCGGCAGAAAAGCCGCAAAAATCGAACGGTGACGAAGGCCACGGTAGCATGCACAGTCTGGGTAATAAGCACAGCGGCGACTTGCTTTCTAAACCGCACCGCCGTCCAATCACCTGATCACTGCACCGTGACAGGTCTCCATATCTGTCCACGGACCCGCTCTATACGCAAAAAAATGACTTGTTTTAGAAATTGTCTTTTTCAGTTTTGCTGTCCGCATGAACGCGCTTGGCCAATCAAGCGAATACTATCTTTCTTCTGTTCTGTATACTTCAGTGCACACTACGTTCGCCTTCGCACCGGATGTTTGGAGGAGGAGGGGGGGGGGGGGGGGGGGGTAGTGGAGGGAAGAGCTGCACAGCGCAGCTTTTTGGGGAGGGAGCTTTGAAGAACGACGTCGGCCTCGCAGATAGCACAGCGAAATGTGAAGTGACACACAATAATATTTGTTTATTTATTTATTTATTTTTAATGTCCATAAAAACCATTGGTCTGATGGAAATCGCCCGTAACAGCTTCGATCGACCGGGTGCTACCCCGCTGCTTAGCGCACACGCCTCGCGGAAACTGCGCTGCGACAACGATCCCATCTCTGGGTAGTTTGGTGTTCTTTCGGGCGTGTCATCTAACCCATGCCCGATATTTCAAACTGGTTCCCATAAAAAAAAAGATAAAGTTACGCTTCCCCGGTTCCCGGGAGCCGTGATAGAACTAACGCTTTCCGTGGCGACGACTCTTATACCGCTGTCGAATGCGCAAAATAAAGTGCACTTACGAAAAGCGTCACTTGCTAAAAGTGCACTCTAGCACAGCTAAACGGCGTAACGAAAGTGCATTCGCCGTAGTGTGCACTTAGGTCCGAGTGCGGTCAAAGAACAGTCTTTGATGGCCCAGTGCGCAGCCTTGCCAGCAGCGACTTCGAAGGCACAAATGTAGCGCACAAAAAAGTACTCAAAACTTCGTTTTACTTGCTGTAACACGTTTTTTTTTTAATTTCTTCGTTAGAGCTACACGCGAAGCTATACAACTAAGGAACGAGATCAGATGCAACTCCGCTGCGCACCGCCATCTTGTTTGTTCTCAAAATTCTGGATAGTCTTGGCTGGTCCATGGCTTTTCTTCTATTTGTATTTTCTTGTTAAAAACTGTTTACGCTCCTTTTATGTGAGCTATCACGTCAGGCAGTGAATTTTTCACAGAGGTTTTCTTTTTTATCGACATCTTCCAGAATTCCGCTCATTTTCTTTCGCCATTTTTTTTCCTACGAGTGCGCTTTGCTTTCCCGTTTAGCACCATGTATAGCCTAAACTGTCACTCCAGGAGCCGAAGCGCACTCCCCGTAAGTGTTCATAACTTGTGCGCTTGACAGGGGCCTTAATCAGCCAAAGCGCTAACTAAACACGATTTCACGAGCGGGTCTGTCAATGAGTGTACTCCAGAATTTACACCACCGTAGGTTCACATTTACAAGTGTGCTTATGTGTGCTTCTCGGTAAATGTATTATAATTCGGTTATGTCCACGCAGGGCAGAGGTCATTTTTGGGTCGTGTTCAATTATTTTATTATCTATGCTCACCGCAATCGCCCCGGCAAGTTCACAAGACTTGAATGGTTCAATTTCCGCTTTAACTGTTCCTGCCGTTTTCCTATTGTTCATGCAGGTTTGCCAACAAAGGTAGGTGTTTGTTTTCATATCTTAACAGCTAAACATTCTATTCCCTAGTAACATTTCATAACCTCTCATAATTTCCTTTTCTAAACCTATCCTCCTGCCCCCAGAAGAATGGGGTCCTGATCTGGTCAGTCGACAGACATTCAGTTTCTCTTTTTTGTTCGTTTTGGGCTTGATTTGAGGAACAATTACTCATGGACACTTTTTCTGTACTCATATGATCAGCAGAGAGGTTGTCGTCGTGCAATTAGTAATCATCGGGTGTATTTTTTTTTCAGGGTCCTGTTGAAACTGATCACACTGCATGAGGCTGAGTGGACCTACGTGAATTTATAATTCGCACTATAAGAAGAAAGAAAAAAAAATAAAAAGAAGAAAAATTTTTCGGCCGCTGATGTACGGCTACACCCATGGTAATGTAAAAGCTTTTAGCGCAAAACGACTAAGAAAGGACGGGGACAGAACACAGACACAAAGGAGCGCTACTCTCAACTAAATTTATTGCCAGATGAAACAGTCATTTTATACACTGGTTCCAGTACAGAATCTGCTCACATTCCGAGGACTGCGTACATGCGCACATGCCAGGCGACGCAGTCTACGCAGTCTACGGAATGTGAGCAGATTCTGTACTGGAACCAGTGTATAAAATGACTGTTTCATCTGGCAGTAAGTTTAGTTGAGAGTAGCGCTCCTTTGTGTCTGTGTTCTGTCCCCATCCTTTCTTAGTTGCTTTGCACTAAAAGCTTTTATATTACCAAGATGAACCAACTCGCCCAGCAGAACGTTTTACTGGGGCTATACCCATAATGACGAACCCCAGCTTACGAATACCACACCTATTTCTTCTGCTTTTGTTAAGCTAAACAACTTTGCTGCTCGCACATACTGTGAGCAGCTACCTCCATAGTCACCCAGAAGACCACCCGTCTTCTTGCCGCTGTTGGCCTCGCACAAACATGGTGGTGGTGGTGAAAACATTTATTACGAATGAGCAGGAGGTATGTTTGGATCAGCCCGTAAGGGACCGATCCTTACAAACACTAGGTGGAGGTCCCTAGTATGGGACCCCAGTGGCGGTTGCCGCCGCCCGGGCACGCCCGACTAAGGCTTGTTGGGCCTGTAAGTCGTGGCAGCCGAGCAGGGTCGCCTCCCAGTCCTCCTGGGTTGGGTTGGGGATAACCCCGCTATTCGCACAAACATAATTTTGCCGGCATTCTCAACGAACACATTTCGCGGAACCGGAAGTAGCCCTCTATAATCTTGGAAGTTTATTCTTTCCAAGCACGTTGCCTGCTGCATAACAGTCATTAGCGCGCGTTGAAAGTCAACTCCTAACTCGTGCTGTTTTGTTAACAATTATCCATCCTTGGCCCTCCTCCTTTCCACTCTTCAATGAGCCTGCGGAACCACGGAAGACCGAAAAAGAACACAGAGGTAGAGAAAAAAAAAAAAAAACAAGTAATACACGGCAGCAGGCTGAATCGGTTGCGCAACAAATTTCTCCCCCCCCCCCCCCCCCCCCCCCTCTTCTGCTTGTTCGCGAAGGTAAATTGGGCGCGGCGACCCGGGTCGATAAGGAGGCAGGGCAGCACCAGTGGAGGCCAGGAATGCGCGCGCATTGCGTCCAGCCGTGTGTTGAGGGCGAGTGGGGGCTCGAGATCTTGCCGAGCCACGCGAACCGCTTCTGGTGGCTTTAGAGCATGCAGTCAGCGGAGCCGAAACACGTGCGCTCAGGCCCGAATAGGGGCGCCGCATTGCACCACATCTCGAGCGCCGTGCTTGGATTCGCTACGCACGCGGCAGAAGCAAAAATAAGGACGGAATTACACCGGAATAAGAGAGCGGCCGGCCGGCCCCGCACGCTACACCACGCCACGGCCCTGGTTGCGTGCCTCGGACGCGTGCTGGCGTGGAGCTCGGACTCGAAGGTTGATATTGCCAAAGCAGCCTGCACGCGCACCGTCCTTGCTCCTTGTTATGTGGACTGCGTTGCGAAACATATCCGATCCTTCCGCGATACTCGAGGATTTGTGAAGTGTGGGGCGCCCCGGTGGGTTTGCATATCGGCAGCCGCCTTACGGAATTCATCAACGTAAAGTTATGGGAACTCCAACAGGTGCATGGAACAATTTAACTTCCTTGCTCGCGTCTTTTGACGTAGGTTGTTTACAAAGGCGTACAAGACTTCAAAGATCTTCGATACCAATGCATTCGTGCATGATTGCAACAGCTGCAATTACATTTCGACCTATATTACAAGTTTCCCCAATAGCGCAGTCTTTATCATCAGTGCTTTGCCACCGCCCCCCCCCCCCTTTTTTTCTTTGTGTGTTATATTTAACCCGAAATAAAAAGAAATTAATGTGCTTCAGTAGAACATGACCATAATGAGCTCATTTCCTTAGGGTCATTCCCCCTCAGTTCACCCATTTCTTTCGCTATGATACACCTCAAGACATCATTTTCGAACTCACGTTTCAATTTACTACTGCAAAGTATTTTCCTGTGGTTTACAGCCGTAGGCTTCCCGATTTTTTATTTGCGGTGAGACAAGAAAGCAATAGGCCCTCGCGCCGCTTCAAAACGACTCAGTTTTCTCATGTTTCTCCGGGTCATGGAAGCTCGCCGAGTCTCTTGAATTCTGTGGCAACATTTGCATGATTCCGGAAGGAGCAGATTGACACAGAAGCCAGGTCAGTCGGGGGCGGAAGTAGCTTCCCGTGGCTTCTGTAGGCACCCGGCCGGGCGCTCCACTCTTGAGCTCGAGATTGCTACTGGGAAGCAGCTAATCCCGTTCAATCGATTCCGGCTTTACCAGTGCGAAGAAAAAAGCGAAATTTATGATGTCGCAAGTTGAACGTGCCCTTTCGTTGCAGGTGACGGACGTCGTCGAGCACTGAACATTGTGCGCATGGGTTAAACGAGAGTGTTGCAACAAATGTGACTGAAGCCCATCGAAACGACTGGTCGAGTCGTTGCATTATGATAGACCGTGTGACCACGAACCGTTTGGTTCTTGGAGATACACCTCTACGGAGATGCTGCCTCAACACCTACCTTAATGTTGAATGTGTAAATATTTTCGACCCCGACCACAGGTCCCAATGTTCTAAGGATTTGCAACAATTCGACCACTCAAGTTTGTTCAAATTAAAAATTGTTGGTTACTTTTTCCCGTCAGAACTGTATTGGTTTTGTGAAAAGAACTAAATGACAAAAGATGTTCATGAACGTTCCATCGTTCGAAAACAAGAAAAATACGTTCCGACCATGGAGCTAACGTTGCAACGTGATAAAGAAATAGGGGCACGAAAGCAGGCATGCAAGGCGTGTCTTTACGACTCACGACGGTGCGCTGCGTGAGTGCGTGCTGGTTAGTACGTGCCGGTTAGTACGCGTCGCTCGAAGCTTCACGCTGCGCGCGCTTTCTACGGTGGTTATGATGGCGGCGTCATCATCATCATCACCGCATCACTCTTTTGCAGCGAGGAGCCTCCCCTGAAAAAAAAAAAAAGAAAACGCTCATGAACCTCTTGGCAACTGTATTTCAAAGGCACCATGGGGCGAAACATGTCCATGTTTGTTAAATAGCAATGGCAGCTTTCCTAGGGCGGCGTCATCGAAAGTGGCAAAACTGGAGTTGCAAAAGAGCGAGTTAAGAGTTACCAGCCGTTTCACTTTTAGCAGAGAGATGCACACAGGCCTAACCTGTCTCGACAAGTAAACGACCAAGCGAACGCAATGAGTCGAACGAAAGTTCGGCACGAATGGCGGCCTGCATGAAAGTAAATAAATAAATTGGTTTTTGAGGAAAGGAAATGGCACTATATCTGTCTCACATATCTCGGCGGACACCTGAACCGTGCCGCAAGGAAACGGAGGAAGGTGGGAGTGAAAGAAGAGAGAGAGCAAGAGGTGCCTTAGTGGAGGGCTCCGGAATAATTTCGACCACCTGGGGACCTTTAACGTGCACTGACATCGCACAGCGCACGAGCGCCTCTTGCGTTTCGCCTCCCTACGGAGATTCTGGCTTCCAGTGAAGACTATATCGCACCCTCCTCTTTTTACCCTTTTCCAGACGACAGAAACACTGCTAGCTTCTCGTTGCGAGAATCGCACGCCAGCCCGCCAGTCCGCGGTTTTCCTCAAGTACAGTCGCACGACGAAACACGAGAGACGCGACGACGTTGTCCGCGGCGGACAAGTTGAGCGTCGGCGCAGGGCGGTCCGCTCCGGAGCGCGGAAGAAGCGGAGTTCCTACCCGGAAGTAGCGGGGACTCTGCTCGTGTAGCGACCGGCGGTCGGCTTGGCGGAACCTCGGCCGGCGGCGGGCGCTTCCGAGAGCCCCGCAGAAGAAGTCGGGGAAGGGAGGGGGAGCAGAGAACGCCGCTCGCGCGACGGCGTGCGTGCAAGCCCTGTCGCGTCGCTCGCATTGGCAATTTCGCCGTTGCCCGCCGGAACAAATGGCGGGCCTGCCCACTCCCGACGCAGCCGCCAGCACCAAGTGTTTCCGCCGCAGTTTCCGCCTGGCCGACACGGGCTTCCCACCTTTTATATCTTTCTTTTTTTCTTCCGCGCAAATCACGCCGGACTTATACACTCGCGGACGCTCTCCCTCTCATAGACAAACGAACACGCATGCGGGCGCGAGCAGCAAACATTGCTCCGTCCGAATGGACTGGACGCTCGGAAGTCGCCATTTTCCACCCTCACGAGCCTCCGAAGCTTCTTCGCGGGCGGTGGCGGGATTTAGAAAGTGCCATTTTGAAACGCCTTTCAGAGGGCGCTTGGTGAATCCGCGCCGGTTGTGTTTACGATGGAGAACACAGGTCCCCCGCTGGACGGAAAATCTTTCGAGGCTCATTCGCGCTGCCTCGAGAGCCGGTGGATGTGGCAGCTGGACACGGAAAGGAGTCAGACGCTATTACCCGAGTAAACGTTCTGGGTCTCTGGGGCTCCTGTTTATAAGTTCTACAATACATAGTTTCTTTCGCTATAAGGACTCTGACCTCAGTTAATGGTTCGCTTTTTACGACAGGAAAACAGAAATGACGGTTCTTTTTTCTCTTTTTCGGATTAACGATGCGTCAATAGTTTCCTATCCGGTCGGTGGCCCGTGGTGGTATTTGAAACGTGGAAAAGCTTCCCAAAGGGAAGAAAACTTCAATGAAGCTGCAAAATACAGTTCATAATGGAGCGGTTCATTCGCCGTTAGAACTTCGTTTCAGCAAAAATCCAAGAGTCTGGGGGTAGATTTTTTTTTTCGATTGAGCTAAATTCCCTTGGTTTTAGTGAATTATGTTTGGTTCATTTAGATTATATTGCTATCAGTTACTAAAAAGCATTTCATACCTTAAAACAGGTCTATGCTCATCATTTTAATGCTGTACACCTTGTTAGGGACCCAGAATACTGATCGCTAAATTGCATTGAAAACGCGAATTGTCGTAGGGATTTTCTGGTGCGCATTCCAACAAAGAATATATAGTTCATAAGCTTCATCGAGCGCAGTCCAGTATTCAGGGTCTTTCGCTTTCGAGTTTAGTTTTTTTTTTCAATAATTTGGGCTATAATATTTGGGTGTTAATTTTTATTTAAAATTCAGATACATGTCGAGCCCCTAGTCAAAACGCCTCATAACTCAATTTTTTTTCCTGGGATTTTTTGCAACGAAAGTTGATTTGATACAAGCACTCGTATTTGTGAGGGACGTAAAGTTCCTCTTTTTGGCTCATTATTTCAGAAACAACATGGAAATGGCAGGCAGCTCTAAAACTGCTCACGAAATCAGATTTTTAGGCAGTATATAGAATAGCATATGCACGCTTACATATTCTAAACGCAAGCAGTTTTCCGGACGTTGCGCTGTAAGTCACATCAGCACGTTTAGTTGTATTGTATTAAATTGAATGGTTCAGCCTCGGTGCGCCATCTGGTTTTTGTAGTGAGAACCAGTTTTGTCGACAAACCGACGCTCCTCTTTAAGCCTAATAGTGATAGAACCGTCAATTTAAGTAAAACCTACAGCAAGTTTATGCCTCATACGTTTACTGATAAGCTAGATAAGGCAAAGCGCACGCCCTATGCCCTATTTATGCTAAGCGAACGTACTGATAAACGCAATAACAACGATGAATTCTCCCCGAAGCAAGAGGTCCTTCCTCGAAGCGCGCCGCCATTTTAGAAACAGTATTTTAACGCATTCAAGAGCCACGCACGCTAAATTCGGGAAAAAGCGTGCCTAAAGCAAGCGTACGGTAAGGTTCGATTTGAAAAACAATTTGGTGCATGCGTACGAAGAATCACTCTATTTTATCGCGTGCACTATCGCTCTGTATAAGCCTGCGTACACTATCTAAAACTGCGTTTGCGTCACTACGCCCATCTTTCGAATGTCTGTCCACTGTGTGATGCCGCTGAGTGAAATGTGGAGAGGGGGGTGCGGGAAAGGGAAAAGAGGAGGAGGCGCAGCAGCCGGTCACATAAACGAGGAGTGGAGGTAGGGTGGACAGGAAGAAAGCCCTGTCAGAGCGTAGTGGGGGGGGAGAGCGGTACGTGGAGAAACCGTTAGAGCGGAGAAGAGATGGGAGGAGAGAACGACCATGAGTGTCACCGCCAGGGGCATCGGTTCCGCGAAGGTTGCGCGGCATGTGGACAGCACGTGTACACAACGTGCTTAATCTTGAGGGTGACCTAGGCAAAACCTAGCATAGCAACAGCCCATGCTGAAATAAACTAATTATTGCCGCGACTGGGTTTGGAACCCGCGGCGGCATGAACAAATCAGCTTCGCTGGCCACTACACGAGGGCACTATGCTACCGTGTGAAACTGCACGCAATCTTGCGCTGCGCATTGTACACCTCCGTACCCGCGATACATTAGTGGTGCGGGGAGTCTACTCCAATTAGACTCAACTACACTCTGTACATCTCCGTCTTCCATCTGCGACGCGAGCAGATCAGATCAGCTTAACCTCGATCAGAGCTTAACCTGATCGACTCTATTATTGTCCCCAGATGTGCCGACCACCCAGCAAAGCGAAATAATGAGCAAAACAGGCTAGACACATGTTTTCGAATATCTACTCGGTTTAGCTGCGTTAAAACCCTACCATATTTTGAACATCCTTTTTTTTTTTGCACGCGGCAAACTGGGAAATGGATCTTTGTAAGGTGCACTAAGGTGCTTGAATGAACAGGTAGCACAGTAGCGATAACGTTTCCATCGCTCGCATTGAGCATTAAGAGTTCCATAGAAAACCAGTAAAGAACGCTTTTGACGACAACAAAAACGTTAATAGCAAAAAAATGCAAGCCTGCCGACGGGAGATCTGGGTATATATTGATTGTTATAGTGAAGTTTCACAATATATGAAAAATTTGCACTCATAAATGCTCTCCGGTTCAAAAGTGCTTTTGTCCACAATCGTTCCGTATGTTTAACAACACAGGCTGTTGAGTGGCCAGCGTTTATCGCCTCTTCGTGCTGTTGCAAAAGACGAATTGGTTAGTGGTTCCCTTTCGCTCTTAGCCAAGTGCAGGCTTTTTCTTAAGATGAGGTAATAGTGTGATCATCATCATCATAATCAGCCTGACTACGCCCACTGCATGGCAAAGGCCTCTCCCATTTCTCTCCAATTAATCCTGTACTGTGCCAACCTCTTGATCTTGTCCGCCCATCTGAATTTCTGCCGCCCCTTCTACGCTCCCGTTCCCTCAGTATCCAGTCTGTTAGCCTTAAGGACCATGGGTTATCTTGCCTTCGCATTACATGCCGTGCCCAAGCCCATTTCTTCCTCTTGATTTCGAATAGGATGTCATTAATCCGTGTTTCATCCCTGACCCATTCTTCCCTCTTCCTGTCTCTTAACGTAACACCTATCATTTTTCTTTCCATAGCTCGCTGCGCTGTTCTTGAGTTGAACCCTACTCGTTAGCCTCCCCGTTTCTGCTCCATAGGTGAGTAGCGGTAAGATACAGCTGTTATATACTTTTCTCTTCAGGGATATTGGCAAACTGCCATGTTCATGATATTAGAGAACCTGCCTAATTCTCTCCACCCCATTCTCATTCTTCTACTTATTTCACTCTCGTGATCCGGATCTGTAGTCCCTAGCTGCCCTAAGTAGATGTATTCTATATATTGCGAACACAAGAATAGCGGAGTCAAAACAGAGACCGACAGCGTTGAGGCTGCCCAATTTCTTCAAGGTCAACCAGTAGCGCCCTCTATAGACCGTAAAAGTTGCGAATAAGGCAATTCACATAGAAATCACAATTCTAACTCGATGTAAAACCGCTACATATATAGCTATGCCGGAGTCCTGCCGGGAATCGAGCCCCTGGTATCGCGAAGCGTGATGTATTTCTGGCAACACTGTGAGCTGCCAGAAATAGCAGTACCGTCTATGACAGGTGCTCCTTACTAACAAGACTTCGGCGGCTAAACCAACCCTGTCGGCATCACACGCGCCAAAACGGCAGTGGGTCTTTTCACCGTCTATCGCGCACACCTACCTATCTAGTCAAACTGGCCTGCAGCCAGCGAACGGGACTGTGTTCTAAGCCGAACCAGTAGCCGAGCCGACACGAGTAAGACCCTTTCATTTGATAGACATCCGCATGCATGCGACGTGCGGCTGCAGCCTGCTAAGCCGATCCCGACCTGCTGAATTGCAAATGCCTGGGCGCACTCAACCCTCCCGTCTCAGCGCTGCCACCGTGCAATAACGGAAGCTCTGACCCGACATTGTTTGACTTCCACATACTTACTTACCTTCTTTCCTTGTTCCGAAATGGGCATGACATTCTCCTGCGGCCAAGATCTTAAGCACACTCGAAACAAATCTCCAAAGCAAATGCGTGAAGAAAGTGTTTGTTACTTTGTTCCGGCAGTGTGCCGAATAGTAGCAACGATTTCTGCAACAGACGCCCTGCGCATCTAACTCCAGCGCGACATGCGCGCCACTCTGCGCGAGCGTCCGCTGGGGCCGCCCGGGCAACCGCCGCTCCGCCGCCGCATTCAGCGTGCAGCTGAGAAGTTTGCTATCCGCGTCCATTTTGCGAAGACGGCTGCGGTATGGTGTGCAACATCAAGTAAAACCATTCTGTGGGCAAGTGGTTTTTGAAGCGAAAAGCTTCACTAGGCTCATCAGCACCGCGCTTCGCATGAGCCGGAGGCCAGATTTGCCACTTCTGCGCATGCGCGAAAATAAATAAAAGACAAACAGTGTGCCAGGAAATTCTCATATCTCGGTGGATACCCGAACCGTGCCGTAAGGGAAGGAAAATGAAAAGAATATTGGTTTTAAGGAAAGGAAATGACGCCTGTCTCATATCTCGGTGGATACCCGAACCGTGCCGTAAGGGCCTTAAGAAAAATGAAATGAAATGAAAATTGGTTTTAAGGAATGCAAATGCCTGTCTCTCATATCTTGGTGCACACCCGAAAGGAATGGACACCACAGTACATGTCTCCAATGCAACCTTCTAAGACAGCACAGCATTCACTACACGCGCGTCTCCTCCTCCGCCTCCGTACAGGCAGTGTGTGGACGGCCGAATGCCTCCACCGTTATCGTGGTGCTCCCAGGACATTGTGCGCGAACTGCGACAGCCATGACGTCAAACCAAGCGCAACTGAAGCTTTTCGCTTGTATATCCAGGCTTGATCACAGCTAAGCCACTGCCATTTTAGATATTATTTTATTTAGACCTCTGTCGCCACACGCGGATTTGTGTGTTCTTGGGGATAATCTAGCGTCATTCTTTCACAACTACACACTGTCGGTATATTTTTCGATGAATAACTCACCGCGTATGTGATTTAATTAAACCGAATAGATGTGCGAAATCACTGAATGCAATTTTCGACCTTGAAAAAAAAAAGTTACCTTCTGGAATAAGCAGTTTTACGCTGAAGGATGACCGGAACATTATAAATAACAGAAAACTCCCAGGAAGGCTGCAACACTTAAAATCCAGTCTGCTCCCATATTCCTACACGTCATGACTAAAACACTTCGCCAATTATACGCAATTCGAAAAGCACTAGGGTCCCTTGACAGCAATCTAAAGCAGAACGGGTGATCTCGTTTGGCAATGCATTTTTTTCCGCGCTAAGCATGTCAGTGAAGCCCATCTGATGTTCCCGAAGTACCTCAACACATGACCTACATGAAGAGTTCGGAAAAAGACTGCATTAATGATCCTAAACGATCCCGATCGATTTTACTTTCTGAGGTAGTGGGGCCTGCTGTCTTTTTGGGCAGCGTGATGAAAACGTTTTACCGTTTTACCTTTTTCCTTTATCGGCTCAAGAACCTACGGTATTTTTCGATGCACTTAGCGCCCAGACGGAAGGCTCGACGCTCGCGGCTGGTTGTACATGAGTTTCACCTTCAGTTTTGAACGCACAGAGCAGCAACCACTATGTAATTCCACTTTTTAGCCACCCCAGCGTGACACTCGCAGCCACTGATACTTCAGTGGTTGGAGGCCTAAAACAGCAATACAGTGGTAACAGAAATAAAGGGCATCTCGAATTACCCTGTTGCAAAGATGCAACTTTCCTTAATCTGGACGCGCGTTCGCCGTGCGTGAATTTTTCCTGCGGAACGCATTTTCCGGTGACTTCGAAGCTTTGCACGAATAAAGCCTCACTCCGCAGATGTAACAAGAGGTGTCTGTCACCTTTTCTAGTTTGCAACACGAAAAGAACAAGCACATATTCGTTTTTTGAGTTCAAGGAACACGGTAGAAATGACAGCGGGCCCGTATACCGTACTTTGCCACTCCGCTGCCTCTCGTGCGACGCGTAGTCAGCTACCGATATCCTCCTATGAAAGCAAAAGCGGCCACGGGGCGGCGCTTCACGACAACCGATGGTGGCGGCACCTGGCGGGTGCAGGGCGCCTTAGCTGACGCGTAAAGAAGCGGCACGTCAGAAAATGGCAGCAATGGCTGCCGCAAAAATGCGAAGGTATTTAAATGAAGAGGTGAAGGCCTAATTACGCGGCAGAGCTACCAGACCACCAACGTGATAAAATGACGCAAAACGCGGTGTAACTTACCGTCTAAGTAAATTGTAATTTGCGGAATGAAACCAAGGGCTCACAATTCGAAAGCAACATAGAATGAAAAGAAATTTAAGAAAGGCTGTCGAAGCAGGCAGTTATTTGCAATGAAAACAATATCAGCATCAACTTCGTTCCAGTGGCCTCTGAAAAATGAATTATTATAAAACCGCGCTCGTAGTCTACCCTGCTTTGTCCTGATAGTGCAGCTGTGCATAACGATATGCAGACAATGAAATTCATTCGCCAACAATGCAGTGATGATCGTGGATTTTATAAAACAGGCAGAAATTACTTCGAACGGTGGATCAACTCCATTTGACGTTTGGGTCGTATTTTTGTAAATAATTTTCGAATCCTGCAGTGTCGCTGATGCTGAATTTTAATCCTGCTTGTACAAACTTGCTTCTACCTGCTTGTTCAAACATGCATGTTTGCATCAGCATAAGTCCGCGGTTATGAGAGTACATTTCTCAGTGACATGTTCCTTTCAATCACATCGGGCTCGAGGGAGGGTGAGGGAACTGTTAACAGACAACGCCCAGCAACCATAACCAACCGCACATTTGCCTTCCTACGCACCCCTCTCATTAGCAGTGAAATGGATATGATGTGATCTTACGTTCCAGTTGAAGCACGCAATAAAAACTGAGCCCCTTAGATCGCCATAAAATGCGACGGGCAAAAACAAGACCGTTATGTTCACGACCTAGGCTGATGTAATGGTTATTGCGGTCTAATTATACATGAAGCAGTCTAATTATACATGAAGTGACGGCCGCCTAATGTCGATGGGTTTCCTCGATTACTGTGTAAGGTGGCATGATAACTCTGCGTGAGCCTTGAGACATTTAACGAATAGTTTGAGCGCGCCTATAAGCGTGCATTAGATGTTGCCAGCTAGCAAGATAGTGTATGACCGTCAGCTGTTGTTGGTATCCGATGGGTGGCTTTCGCACGTTTAATCTTGCCGGAGGTGAGGTCGGCTGTATATACCTATCTAGTGTGCGTAGCTGGGATCTGCAGACCGTAACGAGCCTAGAGGTATCCTTCTGCGTGCACCTTGGCTAAAAATGTCCACTGAATTTCAAGCTTGTCACCTTCAGTGTCGACCATGCAGGTCTCTTATCTGAATATCGAGCAAATTTTGAAGCCGAGGCCTAGAGTTTCCCTAGTTTTTCCCATACGCGGCAAATTTATGGGTGGGCAGGTTATTATAGAGACGAACAGAGCTCGAAATTACTAGCCCCCGAAGATATTCGCCCAAGAACGACCGGAAAACGCCTCTAAATATGCATGAAGTGCAAGGCAAGCATGTTAACCTCGCTCACATGTTTTTGCAGTGGACAGTGGACACATATCGCAGTTCCTGATAAAGCCGATTTCGAGCTCTCAATGGCACAGAATATGACACGAAGTACTGGTATAAACGCCCAATGGGAGAAAGAAGAAAAAAGTAAAATATTGAGAACTTCAGCTCGTCGTACTTATATAGTGTTAGAAATGCCTACTTTCCAAGCCATTGCGGCTCTCCCCCAAAACTGGAGATAATGAATCTGTTCTGCCTTTTCCTCTCACAGCATCCCTGAGCGGGCCACTGCACTCACTGATCGGTGGCGTCGAGCGAAACGGCTAACAAGTCCCACGCATGCCGTAGATAACGAAGAAAGACCCGGAAGCACCGTTGAGAGTGAAAGTTCTTGTCCCGTGGATCCAATTTTGGAGTCAAGTTAGATAAGCTTATTTTAAGACAATGGCCATCATTGAATACTATGCAAAGGCAATTCACAAAACCTCCAGTGTATCCGCCTACGAGTGTAGTACAACCGCTCCATTGTGCTGGCAGCATCGTGAAAGGAAAGCAAATGCATGCGTATAGCCGCTCACAGCAGCCGGCAGAAAGCGGTCGGTCGTAAGGCTAGTTATATCACACACAGCGCTTCCTCACACGCTTAAACTAGAAGTCTTAAGGGCTATTTCACGGACATTTCCCTACCGAGGCACACCAATAGCTTCACTGAGTGCAAACTGACCCATAGGGTGGCGGTATTTTTCGCAGTACAGGGTGCTTAAACTGCAAGGATTCAGTTAACGAGGCGTATCGAGTTGAGTATAACTGGCCAAAACAATTGACGTCCGTTTTTTGCACGAAACGGGGCGGGAGATAGGGGGCAGCTGAGTGAAATAAAAAGGAGAGAAGCAGACAATGCGCACCCATGCGGTCACTTCCGCTTGTGTGTGTAGTGTACGCTTGTCTCAAAAGCAGCAGGGCCTGGAATTTCGCCGGCATTTAGAGTTTGTTCGAAAGCGTTTGCGTTTACGGCTTCGGTAGTGTGGCCACGGAACTGGCTATCGAAAGCCTCCACTCCGAGTCTTTCGAGTCCATTTCGTTACGCTGCGCCAGTTTTGTGCCAGAACTTAAAAATTAACGCCTCTGACTACGTACAGTCGTAGGGAACAAAGGAGGTCTGTTGCTTTAATTCTGTTTTGTTTATTTCCAACACGCACTTCCTAGGAGCTCTTCCTCTACTTTCCCTTCTGTCTGCTTCTGGGGCGGCTTCCGAATGTTAGCGTTCGCGTTTTTCGAACTCTCCTGAGAAGCAGTTCGTCACGCGCTGTTGTGCTTAACGACGTTAACGAAATCACTGTGCTTTCTCGCCAAAGAGAAACTCCTGGTGTTCGAAATACGGGGGAGGTTTGGAGACTCTAAGCTGTTGCCTTCGTTGTAGCACGGAATGAGTGTGTCGTTTTTCTGCTCTGAGGAACACTGCGACCGGCCTTTGTTCCCTGCTGGCAACTGCTGTAATTTAGTTCAGAAGAAAAATTTAAAAAATTGAGAACTGCGGATACATTTTCATTATTTTAAGTTAAGGTATGCGCTGACTTCGCAATCTTTTGAAGGTATTAAGAAAATAAACCAGCCAAAATGGCGCAAACAGGAAAACTGAGAAGAAGACAGGAAAGAGTCTTCTCTGGTCTATCAACTGTTTATTCGAATGTTCGGGGCTCAAATATACACAGGACACTCAGAAAAATGACCCTGTCACAATCGCTATCCCATCAACCTTCCATCATGGAAACAAAATTTACAATAACCGCAACATCTTCTGTCTGACAACTCATGTCATAGCGATAGTGAGAGGGTCATGTGACTTAGTGCCCTGTATACATGTGAGCTCTAAACTTTCCAATAAACTTTTGGAAGACCAGACTCTTTCCTATCTTCTTCTCACTTTTCCTGTGTGCATCCTTTTCGCTGGTTTATTTTCTTAATACAATGCACGAGCTAGCCCAACAACGTGTGTTATTGAACTTTTGAAGGTAACGTAAAGAAATGAAAACTTCCTAGACTTTTACAGAAAATGATTTTCTCGATTTCTCGCTCATGCAACGCCTCCGGAACTGACGATAGGCCGAACCGCTTGACTATAATCTTCCCTTACAAAATAAGTTATGGACAGTCTATAGAGTGTCTATGGACTTCGGTCTATACAGCCTATAGACTGTCTTTAGACAAATCCTCGAGAACAGTTTATAGGCAATACAAATGCCATAGACAGTCTATAGACAATCTATAGATTTACGGGCATACAGTTTTAGTAGGCTTTTTTCTATAGACAGTCTATAGACTATGAAGAGGCAAAAAGCAATATATATAGGAAGTCAATAGAGACAACAAGAAGTCTATAGACTGTCTATAGACAATTTTTATAAGGGTTCTTACGAGCCGAGTTTTCGTCCCAGATTTTGGGGAAGTTCTGAAATTCGCTGACAACCGAAAGAATGCCCGCTGAGGTCAAACAACTTGGCCCTGCATGGTCCTCGGCAGTGGCTGGGAAAGTCCCGAGCAAACCGCACCCGTTTCGATTTGCGGCGGCTGAAGAAAAAGCAGAAAGAAAGGAAAATTACATCAGAAGTTAAGCGCGGCAGAATTATGTATCTAGGAGGCACAGAGCAAGCGCGACCTTAACCATCGCTGCTGCCACCTACTTCCGTTTCGAGGTGACTCAGAGTAGGGCGTGAGCGCCCTTCCAGGAATGAGATGTACGCGGTCGGTGTCATTTCCGCATCGGAATACGTCCGGGCTCAATGCCAACGAGGGTAGGGCAGAAATCTTCGAAAGCTCGCAGGGTTCATTAAACTATGCTTCCTTTTTATACGAGGCCGTATATTGAAAGGGGAATAATACTGCGAATGTGTTAGACGACCGCTAATTATTGACGTTGATGCTTACTGTAAAAGATGCATGATATGGCAGGCTGTTTCGAATGGATTTTACGACACTAGTATGTTGCTTTGTCGTAGAAAGTGAAAATTCCTAGCCCTAACAGGTATCTGCGAAGCCTTAAGAGCATAGTTTAATCATACAGAGCTACAGCAGAAGCATTTGATTCCAAATAGATCAAAGTAATTAAGTGCATCATTTCACCGAATGGGATTGAAGTTACTTTCGAAAGTTATATAGTGAAAAAGGATTGCCAGTGAAAAATTTAAATGAAAAAGGCTTTAGAAGCGCTCAGCGATATCGAGATGGCGCGGTAGTAAAGTGGATGGAACACGCCGTTATAGGGAAACCACTTTTCTTTTTGCTTTACGGCAATGGCTGACTCTCCCGCACACCCGACGCTGTACTTGATCTGCGTTCTATTCGTGCGTGCTGTCACACCCATACATTCCCTGATAATCTAGGTTTTTCCTTTCCCTTTAGTTTTCGCGTCTGCATCGCCTGCAGAGTCGAAGCTTCTGGCAACCAATAAAACGCACCGAAATAGGCTTAGCGCTAGGAGGACCCGAGGGAGGGGGGGGGGGGGGGGGGGGGGCAAGACGTCTGCATACATGCGCGTCCTCTCTGCTGTCGCATACGACGAGGCATTGCATCGCGTGCCATTGCACCCGTAACCGTGTGCCTCTTTTGCCGCCTCCTCCTCCCAGTCTCTGTCATGGCGGCGAGTGCTTGCAGCAGGACCCAGCGCAGGGAATTCTATCAGCCGCCGCGCCCCACGCTTCACTGCTTCGCCAAAGTGTCCCTTCGCTGTCCGGCCTGGTGCCTCGGGCCCGGCGACGTACGAGGCGGTAAATCGTGTCGAAACTGCGGGGGCTGATGGTCGCCGCTTCACTGACCACGCGGCCCTTCCACAAGACGGACGACGCTGAAAGAAGCGGCTTGAGAAGCGGCTTGGGTGTAAGAGCTGAGAAGCGGCTTGGGTGTAAGAGCAAATATCGCGCTGAAAGTGTTCTCTTTTCTCCTATATCGTGGGCCCGTGTGCGCGAGCGTGTTTGCATTTCGCAAAGCGCTGCGCGCCTATGAGAGCAGCATTTTATTGTTCTGGAGTGTATTTGCAGAAAATGCAGATGAACCGCGTCCCCACGTAATCTGGCACTTGTTGCAACCGTCCAACCTTCAGATATCAGCTGCCACCGTACACTAGTACTCATGAAAACACAGGTCAGCACGTTTTATTGCTTTTATTTGTGTTTTTTTAGCGTCAGATAGCCCTTTTAAGCGAAAAAATAAAAATTTGAAAGAGCTAGCACATGCACGATGCACAACACTCATGCATACTCGGCAACATGTGTGGCCGCAGCATAGCCTAATTCAATGTTATATTCGCAAGGTTGTGAGTATTTGCATACACGAGGCTTTAAACCTGGTGTCTTTCAAGTACGTGGGCTTTGCTCCGGCAACTGCACCAGCGTCGCTTCTCGAAAATGCTGAAGTCGTGCATGTGAGGTCTGCGCGAGTGAATAAAGCCTCCGTTTCCCAGATGCTCGCCATAAGCCCATCTACCATCTTCCTCCACAAGGCATCCACCCATATATACTCGGGGGAAACTTCTAATGCGAAAGCATTAAATGGCTGATCGGTCAGAAAATCCGGCGTTGATGGACGTCCACGAGGAACGGAACGACGGGTTGTCTATCTAAATAAGTTACATGCTGATTTTCATACGACTACATGCATAGGTCGGGATCAAGGCCTGGTGCTCGTTTATATTTTGATGCCTTTATAATTAGCAGGCGGGACTTTTCGGGTGATCAAAGAGGCATAGACACCAAATATCAACGAAAAAAACGATATATGATTTCTTTCATGGGCTTAAAATGGTGCCTTCTAGCAAGTTTCAGTTGCCGGCGTTGAGTGGAAAACAATTTAATACGGTTTGGAAATCGTCCACGCAGCCTATCGGCAATTCTACCACCCATATCTAGTGACGCCACCGAATCCAGTGGCTGCTTACAGCCGATGTCATCGTTATAGGGGTGGTACAGGTTGGCCGGTCCACCATGACGTCATTGTGTAACAGATATCACAATCGATGGCGAACGTCTGTCTCATGATCAGCTTGCTGAAGAAATGAATCTTAGGTTCATTAGCACAGGGAAATATACAGGCCCACTTGCTAGCATGTCCTGCCATACACATGCAAACAGCCCAATGGGCTCTATCTCGCTTTTTCCATGCAGTCCAAGTGAAATTTGCAAAATAATCGGAAGCTTGAAAAGTCACGTAGCGCCTGGAGATGACGGTATAAAGGCTTTGCCAATTAACCATGTTGCAAATCATATTAGTCATGTGTTGTCCTATATAATCAACCTGATGCTTCTTACTGGGGAGTTTCCGGATGACCTTAAGATAGCTAAAGTAGTACCCGTGTATAAAGGGGGCGGTGCAACAAATATGAATAACTACCGGCCAATCTCTGTTCTAACTGTATTCTCAAAAATATTTGAGCGTGTCATTAATGATAGACTTACCAGATACTTCAAAAGGGTGGAAATTTGGGCTGGTTGGTGCATGATCTTAGGATAAAAAACAGCGCAAACGGGGACGAAGCAGAGAGAGGGACACGACGCTGACTAACAACCAAGTTTTATTGCACGTTCACAGGTTAAATACCACTCGTTCGTGCAAAAAAGGAAGGAAAAAGAAGAAAAAAAAAGAGAAAGAGGGAAGGCGTGATAGACGAAAAACCACGTGGCATGAGATTATGCATTCATACATAGATAGTCAATTTCGCTGTCGCGAAGTGAAATGGAAGGGATGCTGACGCACTCTTCACCATTTTGCCGAATGTTGATGGCTTCTTCAATTTCTCTCGTCCGTTGGTCTGGGTAGGTAGATATGATTGTGGTGTTGCCAAGTTGGGGAGCACATTCATGCTCTCGGCAATGTCTTGCCAGTTCACTGCTAATGGCGCCTTTCAAAGATCTTTTATGCTCTTGCAGCATTTCATTTAAACAGCGGCCTGTTTGGCCGATGTAGCATGAATGTGAGAGCATGAATGTGCTCCCCAACTTGGCAACACCACAATCATATCTACCTACCCAGACCAACGGACGAGAGAAATTGAAGAAGCCATCAACATTCGGCAAAATGGTGAAGAGTGCGTCAGCATCCCTTCCATTTCACTTCGCGACAGCGAAATTGACTATCTATGTATGAATGCATAATCTCATGCCACGTGGTTTTTCGTCTATCACGCCTTCCCTCTTTCTCTTTTTTTTCTTTTTTTTTTCTTCTTTTTCCTGCCTTTTTCGCACGAACGAGTGGTATTTAACCTGTGAACGTGCAATAAAACTTGGTTGTTAGTCAGCGTCGTGTCCCTCTCTCTGCTTCGTCCCCGTTTGCGCTGTTTTTTATCCTAAGACTTACCAGCTTTTTTCAGAAACATAAAATAATAGCTGATGCACAGTATGGTTTTCAAGCAAATAAGTCTACGGAACAAGCTCTTATACATATAAAAGACAAAATTATTGAAAACATAGAGAAGAAACTCTTAACCCTTGGTCTATTTATAGATCTTCGGAAAGCGTTCGATACTGTGCAACATGACATATTGATAAAAAAGCTAGAGATCTGCGGGATTCGGGGCGTTGCACTAAGGCTGTTGCAAACGTACCTGAAAGACAGGTCACAGTATGTAGTCATAAACGATCGCACTTCGAGTAAAATGAAGATACAACACGGCGTCCCTCAAGGATCAATTTTGGGGCCCTTACTCTTTCTTATATATGTGAATGATATAACTATGATACCAGGATCCCCCCAGTTAATCATTTATGCTGACGACACGAACATATTTTTTACAGGAACAACAAAAACATGCCTTGAAAAATCTGTCAATGATTACTTATTAAAACTTTCCAGGTGGCTACAAGCCAATCGCATTACTCTAAATACAACAAAATCTAAATACTTAATTTTTAAACCCACAAGCGTTAGGGACCAGAACCCTATTAGCATCAGATATGAAGGTAGCCTGTTGGAGGAGGTCACTGAGCAAAAATTCTTGGGTGTATGGTTCAGCAGTGATCTGTCCTGGAACGCCCATGTTAGTTGCCTTAAGTCCGATTTATCACGGGTCATTGGTTGTCTTTACAGAATCCAGCACTTGATTCCATCCTGGATGAAGCAGACACTATATTATTCTCTATTCTATTCTAGAATAAGTTATGGTATTTTAGTTTGGGGTACGACAACTGATTCTAATTACAAAAAATTAATTACTTTACAGAAGAAGGTGTTACGCATATGCGAAAATTCTCATGGCGAGAAAAGGGAACTAAGAACGCATCCACTTTTTTTAAAGTACAATATGCTGAGGGCAGATAAGGTATACTACTTTAAGTTGCTAGAATGGATACATAAAAATCGTTTGTACGCCACATCCACCGACAGAGTAAACTTGTACGCTATCAGAGACCCGAAAATAGAGATACCGAGGATAAGGACAAATTATGGTCGTCAAGCATTGTCTTTTCAGGTTATCGGAATTCTCAATAGAAGAGATATAAATATTAATTACAGTATACCCTTCTCCACTTTCAAAAATGAATGCAAAGGAGCTCTTCTGTGTAGCGATGTCACCTATAGCAATCGTTAAAATTTCTTATGCAAACATGTTGTAGTCCAATTTTTTTTTTCACAGTTGCTGATTCTGTGTTCGCATCTATGTACTCTTGTTTGTGCTTATATGTCCATAATGCCTTGTTTTTCAGTAGTCTAGAATAAGCCTTAAGTAGAACTTTGTTATTTGATGTAGTGTTTCATGTATGTCTTGGACTTTGTTTCTTATTTATATACTCATCGTACATTTATGATGCAAATTTTTGTCAAGCGCTTTTGTCTTTTTTTGCTGAGTGTGTTTGTATTTTCCTGTGTATGTTCTTCCGTATGTATTTTCCTCTGCATAACGCTTACTTTTGTGCCTATTTTTCTTTTTTTTTTCTCCATATCAACAATACTATTTTGTACCGGCCCGCCGGACTTTTGTAATGTTTATGTTTGTTTGTCATGTAGTAGGGGGCTGAGGCCCCGTCAGGCAACATTGTGCCTTTAGCCTCAGCCCCTTCTTAGGCAAATGTCTAAGCAACAAATAAAAGGAATGAAAGAAAGAAAGAAAGTAAGAAAGGAAGAAAGAAATAAATAAATAAATAAATAAAGAAAGAAAGAAAGAAAGAAAGAAAGAAAGAAAGAGAGAGAGAGAGAGAGAGAGAGAGAGAGAAAGGTGCAGTTCAGAACTGTCGCCCCTCGATACCGGTACAAAATTGTTTGCAAATTTTTGTTAACGCCACGCATTGGTGCTTTAATTCTGCTCATATTCGTAGCCACTAGGCCCGTAGTTCTCGTTCGCAGCAAAAAAAAATAAAATAAAATAAAATAAAAATGGACTCCCAAAAACTTTCGAGCCTGTACCTCTGCACCATATGGCACAACATCCGTGCCCCCGAACGTAACCGTGATACCGGGCACTTGTTTTCTTTCATTCAGAAGGCGGAAGCATAGAGCGCTGTCACCACACAACATTTCCGCTGAGGCACAGAAAATTTGGAGTGCCTCGACTTATCGCGGCTTCGCCGTAACACCTTGGTCCGCACAAAACCGCACTTACAGCATGCCGAGAATCATCGAATGACGCTTTTTAAATCACAATCAGCTGTAGGATGGACCCGCTTGGAGCTGCGCAGCAAAAATTCAACTACGTCTAGTTTCTTTATTTGCTTTGAAAAAGACACCCATGTTTACTGGCTTGCGTGGGGAGAAATAGGTCAAACTACTCGACCCAGTAGTTTATTTTCTTCAGGTTCACCCGACCACCTTTATCACTGGACATCAGTTAAACGTTAATGTTTTAGGCTGCAGCTTAAGGCGATGTCATTAATTTATCCCCGATGAATCTGTTCACTCAGCTTTCGCAGTAAAGACTCCGAACGTTATATAAGGATGAGTGCACTTAGCACAACGTCGATTTTCCCGTTTCCTTAAGGTATAAGCAGTCACTACCTCTTTTACACCGCGCACGTTAGTGTGGGATAGTCAGGCACTGAGGAGGAGCTACGCATATAGAAACCAATGACGCTGACTGCCTTCCGTTAAAAGAGAATGACGCGTTGAAAAGCAATGGGGCTAAGATTAAAAAGTTATAATGGGCAACGCTGCGAGTGTCGCTAAGACCGTCTTCGCGACAGTGAAAGCATCATGAGGTCGGACCTTCGACACTAGAGCGCCAAGGGAGAGACGCTCTTCATTCCGCCGCTAACAGCCTCCCCCTTCAGCCCACTTCACGACCCACAGAAGAGAAACACTGTATAGTCAAGGCTTTCTGCACTGCCAAGCATGGCCGTTGGCGCATGACACTGCATTGCAAAGGTGAGCCGGAAGGAAAGCGTCCGCAGGCGCCAACACTGCGATGACGTTAAGGGGGTATGCACTGCAGCAACATAAAGCGAACCGAAAGAAAGAAGAGGCGAGAAAGGTGGCGCAACAACCCTGTTAGCGCGCAGGTCAGCTTTCACCTTCGCTCTTCCGCTCTTCTCCGGGATCACGGAAAGAGGTGGAGCAGGAGCCTCTTCTTCTCCCCCCCCCCCCCTCCCCCCTCTGACGCCCCTTCTCGAGACAAGAGGTCAACCCGTGGCGTGCTCTTTGGCACGCGCCTGCTGCATGAGTCTGCATGCCAGCCGAGAGGCACGTGTGCGGCAGGTTCACGCGCTCGTTATGCGACCGCCCCAAGGCGCCGTCAGTCACGTTCGGAAGCGCGCTGAACCTGTAATCAGCTGGGGAAGCCAGGCGTGTATTAAGCCGCTGCGCTCTCACCTCGGTCTGATTGGGCTCGGCCGCCCAGATAGGAGGATAGCGAGGCGAGGCCGACACTTTGAGCGTGCGCTCCTGTCTGCTCGACAATGAGCTGTCTGGAGCAGTCTGGGAAGCGGGGAGGCAAATCAAGCTATGGACAACAGCAACGACCACGGGACCAACAGGCAGAAAGCAGAGCTTTTCTGCCTGTTGGTTTTTTTTCGTCCTTGGAACCTCGCACAATCCAGCCGAACTCACCTCCAAGTCTCAAGTTTTGGATGCCTTAACAATGAAGTCAGCGGTTAGGCGTAGTATGAACGAGCTCAGCGAGTAGTGTTCGCTTGTCTGCAAGAGCGGCAGAGTGCCCATAAGGACAAAGCCAACCTTGAGGGAACGCAGAACCATTGGAGTGGGCGTCCCAAGCAGTTGAAGGCTTGTCGCGACCATAAAATACATGACCTTACCATGCAGACTGTCATGACGGTAAAAACGTTCGACAGGATTAAAGACTTTGCCGCAAGGCTACCTGCAAAAACGGCGGCAAGTCGTCACAGCTGCGAAATGTAGCTCAGAGTAACTCAACAGAGCACAAACGTATGGCCTTCAACTTGCTGTATGTTCGTCAAACTTGAAAGTTGGCGTTGTAAATCTGACGCGTTGCAGCAGCAGTTATTCTGTGGCATGTGGTATAGTATGATGTGCGGTTTGTGGGGTCTAACGTCCCGAAGAGGCTCTGGCTATGAGAACCGCCATATTGGAGGGCTCAGGAATAAATTATGCAACCCTAGGAACTACTGAGACCGCACAGCACACAGGTTCCTCCATTTAAACGAGTACACGGACACGCGAGCTGTGAGAAATGAGTTTCGGTGTTTGCCCGCAAGAAAGCATGATAAGAAAAAAGAAAGCGGGTGTAAAAAGACCTTACACCTTCAATGTTGTACTTAATCGCTCCTGCTTTTGTCTGGAAACCGTGGGTATATCAGGGGATATCAAGAACATTTTAGCCGGTCTTTTGTAAGTTTTTTTTCCCTCATTTCACCCTTTAAAACCCCTGCGCTGTTCGGTCGAGGAATTGTCTAAAAATAAGTATTGGGGTTTATGACGCATTCATGTTCATTATGCGTTAAATGCATAGAATATTTCATTTCAGTCATCAAAAGAGCGGAAATTTTTGTCGCGTAGTGTTTTTAGCTTGCAGTGCTAGCTTCACTGCCTCTTAATATTGTACCATCACAGCTCATAATCGTTCTTACGTCTTTCATAATGTTGTGCATTTATTTATTTTCATTATAATAGTCGTGAGAACAAAAATTATGGCCTCATTTCCCATTTCTTTTGTATCAAGGAGCGCCCACGCCTTGAGACGTCATACGACTGGTTTTCGCCGATTCGTTACTCCCGTCCCCGCTTAGGTTCCGGGCCGTAACTAATACAGGGAAATCGGTCGCGTGACATCCGTGACTCGCAGGTGTGGATGTCCCCTAAGGTTTCATGAACAGGCTCTAGTCTTCAAAAAGGGAAAATTCAGGCCAGCGAATCGGTGAGTGAATGATTATCTGTAACTGCATGATCGCTTCCGAAACTCTGAGGCTTGGTTACGGAGCCACATTTTATGTATTTTCTTGTTGTCTCTTTTGCTTGCTAGAGAAAACGAGTGGTTAGCCTGTACACGGAGCCTTTCTTCCGCATTAGCCTTGTTGCCTTGTGATTTTTGTTATGATACCAGCTTTGTCTTTTTTTTTAATTAATATTATTCGGGCTTACAGTACGTATGCAAACCAAAGACGTGCACGGAGTAAGCGTGATAGAACACCTGAATAAACTTTGACCTCCTATATGAAAACAACAAAAGGAAAATTAAAGGAATCTGACAGCTTCCGATTTTCAACACAAAACGCAAAATACAGTGGCTGTCTACAAAATTGCTAACAGTTATAAAAAATTTCTTAGAATTGCTGTACAGTGCAATCAAAGAACACACAAAAAGCAATCGACCTTATTTGGTGGCTATAATTCACACCGAAATTTGAAACATGGATGTTTGCAATTCGACGGATGCACACTTTAGTCGAGATATGTGCTTACATATATTTTTATTGTGTTTTACTTCATAATTTGTGTACATGGCAAGTTTTTATCAAACATATTTTGTATTGCAAGTAACTAGGATTCTCTAAAAGCTTCTTCTCTGCCGTGGCTAAATGAAAGGTTGTATATTGCACGGCTAGCTTTCTTTTTTGAGCGAGAATAATTGTGCTGTACTAGTCAGTGTCGTTTGGCCCTATATAAGTAGTCCGTTGTGTACATAGGAGTGGACTGTGCCTTACTACACAAATAGTCTGACTGGTCGCTCCACAAAGGTATTGCAAAAAAAAATTGCTCCCCAAAATTCTGTAGAATTTTCGCGAAAAAGAGCTCAAATAGAAAATCTTAGCGTAACGCCATTAGCGGTAGCTTTGTTTTTGGCCCTAATATAGGCACATTTAGTCTTGGTCGGTCGTGCTGAGCGGATAGAAACTGAAGTAGAATTCATGGATAGTGTACTACTTCTTGGCTACAATCCTTCACTGTACGAAAAAAACCGACCTAGGAGGGAGTAAAGACAACTTTAGTCCTCAAAACGGCTCGTTAGTCCCTAAATTTGCACACGGCACTCTTACCACAAATGCGTGCCGTGCGCAAACACAATTTACTAACTGCTGAGATAGAGACTAACTGGGGGCGAACCGCAGCAAAGCAGCACGAGAAAATCGCGCGAGGAGACCTCGACTGCAACAGTACTCGATGTCTGAAGCGCAGGACGGCGCCTGAGGCCATTGAGAGCACCGCCGCTGCCCGTGACGAAGCGGATAGACTCTTTTGCGTGGGAGAATGGCTTCGTGAAACCGAAACAGCTGGCAGCTGTGCAAGTGCATAAACAAATACTACGAGCGTCAATACGTGTCGAATGTGAGTAGTAAAGGTTAGGGTTGAACAAGTACACGTAGTTTCATATCGTTGCCGTTGTTTACGAGCTTATGTGATTCTGTGTACGCATCGCGTCGGCGACACTTAGCGAAACGGTAAGTGGCAAGCAGTCAATTCTCCGTCACCGCTGTCCACCAGTAACAAAAAACGAAGTAAACCATGGCCTCTTATATTTGTTTTCAACAGGCTGTAATGTGAAGCTGCCGATTGCCAGAAATAAGACAGCCTTATGCGCAAAAAAAAAGAAAAGAGCTGTTGTGGTTGTGAAGTAGCGGTCGTAATGTACACACAGTTCAGCACTTCTTTTTTGGCCAAAACGAGATTTAGACTGCTGTGCGTACACATTAAGGCTTACCGCAGCTTGTTGCAAAAACATATGAGAGCAAAATCACCGTACTGTGCTGTAAACAGCAATACGTTTGACAACAATGCGAGCGGTGAAGACAGGCAATGTGTGTGTTTCGCATATTAGGCTTTCATATTCTACCTCGGACCGTCTAGTGTGGACACTGTAAACCTGTTGTGTCTACAAAGAATCACTTCAGTCGAATGGTTGTTCATCTAAGAGACGTGTATGCCCAGACTGAGTACGAACCGGAGTGGCACTCACTATTAGTGATGTGCTCTGCATTGCCCCTTTGCTAGTGCATGGCCTTTTCAATGTGTATTGTTTAACACTGTCTTCATAATGGCTTGTATATAGTTCATGTACATAGAACATTACATCACTGTAATAAATACCATGTTGAAAAAAAATAGTGTGGTGGCTAAGTCATATCCGTGCTCTGCTTCTAATCCAAAGGTTGTTGGTTCGAATCCTGTTGTTTTCATGTGTGTTTATTTCATTTCCTTTATCGTTGTTATATCTGTCAAGTTTTGTCGGAAACTATCCCGCTCTAAATTACGCTGGAAATTGCGCGTGGTTTGCATTTTTTCATTAAACGGCTGCTCCCGGGGACTGACTGTTGCACCCCTTTCAATGGGACCAACAGTTAGACCCTTTGCAGTTAGTCCCGAAAAGGACGAATGCCAGTGGCGGGTCAGTTAGTCTCCAAGACTAACCTCTGCCCCCTGTTAGTCCCTTTTTTCTAAGAGTGTTGAAAAGATCTTAAGCTCAGGACTTCTTGGAGCCATCACAAACTGTCGCAGCCTGATGTAACCGTTTTCTACACACGCACATGGCCTTCTTGTGAGCTTTGACGTCACCGCGCAGCCACAGATCATCCGGCCACGTGCTCCCTGAGCTGAGTTGAGGAGCTGCTGCGGTAATCGAGACGTGGCAAGTTCAAAAGCTGCTCGACGAACGTTACTTCCGCACATCTTTACGCGAGCGTTTACAAAGCGTATCAAAGTTGTCCAAACTTCAGCGATGCGCAGAAAGGTTGCAGCAAGGCGTGATACGCAGAAATTCCTCCACTGCTTCTGGATTTCTCAACACGATTGCGAATCTACACAGGTACCCTCCCGACAAGGTTCCTGCGTAGGCAAAAAAGGGCATTTTAATGCTCCCGGAAAGTAAAAATATAAAGGTTAAAAAGAAGAAATAGAGAAAGGAAACCCACGTTCGTCGGCAGCGCGACCGGCCGTCATGGGATCGTGGCGCGGAAGCCGGAAGCAAGGGAAAGCGCCGAGCGATGCGCTGCCGCAGGCGGAAGGTGGCTCCGGCGTCTTCGGTCTTCCCCCCCCCCCCCCCCCCCCCCCCCCCTACCAGCCTGATCCGTCTTGGCCCACAATTAGGAGCCCTCTGCACCCGCGCCAGAGGCGGCTTATTCCGGCTGCTGCCGTGCCCGCTGGCACGCGCACCGGCGCGTGCATGTTCTGACCCCGATCGCCCGGATTTCTCAATCCTCGATCGCAGTTCCTCAATCGCGGAACGTTTTCTCCCAGCCTTGGCAATACCTCGGAGTTCTCCACCAACACCGCGGGGCCGTGAAAACAGCCAAAGCGGTCGCGTATCCATGGCTTGCGTCATTAAATACGCGCTCCCCTCAGCTACGGTAATCCAAGCGGGAAAATTCCGGCTCCTACTCGGACCTGGTGCTTCCTGTGGCTTTAGCAGGAATGTTTTAACCACCCTAAGCTGTGCTGCGGCCAGGAATATCAAGAGATGACAATATGGGGCGACGCTCAGTTGAGTGTGAATTTATGTATATCCTTATACTTTCCCCCTGCTCAATCCCGCTCAGAAACGCTTGGCGTCGGCCTAGTACGTACTTAGGGCAGGAAGGAGTTCGGTAACTACAGGAACAAAGTGCGCGAACCTAGTAGTTTCCAGTGGCCCCTCACACCGTGCTTCTTATTGTTACTCTTCCGACTCTAATTCAGAAAATTTAACCCGTCCCTTAATACCACTGTTGCTTACTCAGGGAGTAAGTTGGGTTGAACTGTCTGCCTCATATATATAGAACTACGCTTACCAAATGTTTTCTTTCTTTTTTTTCTGAGAGGACGAGACTGACTGTATAAATAGAAAAGCAAAGGAGGGAGGGACGGTTAGAGGCTCTTTAAATGGATTAGGACTTAGAATCGTTACAATACAGTTCTAGGCATCCGAACGTTTGCAACTGTAGACAACGTCATTTAGAACGGTAACAATGTCCAAAACGCTCTACGCTGACGGGTATAGTTCCTTAACGGACGGGATGGTTTCGTTAACATCCCACTGACACAAGAGGTTGCATTATATGCGGACGAAACTAATGTACTCTTTTCTGACGAAAATTCTTAACACCTAGAAACAAAATGCAATAACTGGCTAGTAGAACTGGGGCAATGGTTAAACACTAATCAGCTACAGCTAAATGTGTTAAAAAGTAAGTACATTTTGTTTCGCGCGCGAAACAAACCAATTCAGCATAGTTTCAACCTTAGCTATGCAGGCTATTCCTTAGAAAGAGAAGAATCCCAAAAATCTCTCGGCGTCATTTTCCATGAGCATCTATGCTGGAATGCCCACATAGCAAACTTAAAAACAAGTCTTTCAAGGCCCCTAGGCATCATCAACAAATATAGAAATCTTTTACCCATCTGGCTTAAAACAATGCTGTATTATTCCCTAATAGAATGTCTACTAAAGTATTGTTTGCTAGTCTGGTGTACCACCTCAAAACAAAATCTTACGTCATTGTTCACTGTACAAAAAAGGCAATTCGAGCCATTTATTGTTTATGAACACAAGACCACACATTGCCTTATTTTCTTAAATCCAAAATACTTCGTTTAGAAGACGTTGTTTTACTTCAAACTGCTGTGTATGTTTACAAAATGATAAAACTGAATCTGAATTCTTTCAATACAACATTCATTAAACATGACCCACACTCCCTCAGATATGCACGATACGTCACTCCTCGCATTAGAACTAATTATGGTATGCAGATGACCTCGTACGCTGTTTCGGTCTTAATTAATAAACTCCCATTCATTTATACCTTCTCTCAGGATTTCAAAACTGCTCGTTCATTTAAAAGTGTTATTAAACTTTACCTTCTTTCAACTGTTTGTATTTAACGCTGTTTTTTTATTCCCTGTTTGTTCGATGCGTTATGTTTAAGGCCTTGTCCGCTGTGTAGTGTTTTATGCAATGCGTGCCTCATGCTTCAGTGGATGCATTCATTTCCTTTTTTTTGTGTTGATGTTTCTTTTTAAACATTGCCCCACAGTGTTGCGGCAGTAAACTTATATCTGTACGTATGTTTTTTTTTTCTTGGGGCCCGGAGCCCCGTCAGGTAGAATTTATCTGCCTTTAGCTCCGGGCTCGGATTCTTGATAATCCGAAATAAAAAAATTCAATTCTACGCTCGCCTTAGGGTAGCTCTTCCTAAGAGCTTTATAAGATAAAGCATGCACCCTGTAAGCATGTTGCAGCAATTAAAGTCAGACTGCTTGCCTGCGTGGCGGTTTACGCTGGTTGTTGTCACAGAGGAAAGAGACGAAAAAGAAGTTAGACGAGTGCGCGGCAAAAAGTTGACAGCACAATCATTTAAAAGTGACACAAGCCGGACTGGCACGATCCACCACTGCAGAGAGGCCGACCACGATTGCAGTTTTCAACTCGAAGCCAAGAGAAAAGTGCATGAAGTCACACTTCTTTGTGTTTTGCGGTGAGGACCAAAGGACACGGAGATTGGATTCGCAAAAAATTATATATGTAAACAAATGAAACTGGAAAAGTGTAGAATGACTCCGCGCAATCTTCGGTGGGTTTCCATGGCCGCAGGCTATTCGTCTCGACTGAAAGCAAAAAGCAACCTCTTCCACGGGCCACCCACCGTCGTACAGAGGCCCACACAGTGCGACGCGCGCTTTCGAAACCCGGTTCCGTCCAAGAGAAATCGTGCCCACTCACGCGCGCTCCACGATTTGGGTCTCGAGTGGACAGGAGCCGAGCCCGGGAACTGGCCCGATCATCGCGATTAACTGCTGTCAACTCGACCGAGGCCATCTCTCTGTCGGCTCTGCCGAGCAGCCGTAGGTCTACTCCACTCTAGCGGCCGGCCGTGTTCTTGTGGGAAAAAACGACCCAAATCACGGACAGAGGCAAAATCTGTCTCATGACCACTGTTTCTTGGTTCCAGCTCGTATTACTATTGCTTTCTTGATTCTCCCTCACCCCCGCCCATTTCTTTTCTTCCAGCATTTTCAAAGAACGATTTCGTTCTGCGCAAAAGTAATTACAACTGTCGAAACACTGAGCCAATTAACGGGAGGGTTACTCCTGTCTCCTAATGATCGTCATTTGGTTTTTGTGTCGCTTATTCCTGCTGAAAGCCTAAAAAAAAAGAGCGAAGCCCTGTCTGGTCGCAGAATTTAGGTGCAGACAAGCGGTTGATAGTTGCTACGTTAGTGTCACTAATTAAGTACTGCGATAACGCTAGGGGGTTAATGTAGTTACCAAGCAAGCAAGAAAACTGAAAAAATCTACGCCAACAGTACTGTCACTGGTGAGCCGAAGACAGGAAAGCCATCAGGCATGCCAACCACCACTGCACCAGAAAAGGAAACTGAAGGAGCCAGGAAACTTAGCGCATGCATAATAAAGGTTATACCTTATGCATATGCATGCTTGAGGAAGGAAATCCATGCCATGTAACCGCCTAACAACAGCGAAAAAAACTTTACACAGCCGCCGAGCAGGTAACAACCGCGGCCTCGAGCTCTCAGGGAACGCAAGGAATACAGTTTCTCGGGCACAAATGCTTCCTGCCTCTTGAGTTCAGAAGCATGATTACAACTTCCCTGCGCTCCTTCGAAAAGAAGAAAAAATAATAAGAACTGTAACGGCCGTTGCGCAAACAAACGAATACACGAAGCAAGAGCAGCAAAAGTGAAAAGAAGCCGTGAGTCCGAGATTGCTGTTTGGAACGCCTAGGCTAGCGATAATTTTTTCCCCGCCAGGATATTTCATCCAGGCGAGTCAGATTCCTGCACAACGGTTCCGCCCAGTCTGCGTGCTTCCAGATCGGTTCGGTTTCTTTCTTACGAGTTTTATGTGCCTTTTTTATTTATTTATTTACTTTATTTTGCTAGGTCGCGCCAGGCGGGCGAGAAGTCGCGTGGTGCGCCCACCGCAGGCCGCTGCTTCCTTCCCGCTCGCACCATTTCGGGAATCGGCAGGAAGCTCGGCTCCAGCAGTCATGGTCATTACACACAAGGCCCGCGCACATGTATGCACAGCTGAACGCGGAGACGGGCTGGCGCTTCGGCGCCGCCGCAGCCGTAATCCGCGCCCGCGATCTGTCGAGGAAAGGCGTCACTTCCTCGCGCACAGCCGGCCGACCAGGCCGTGTGAGCTTGAAAGGGCAAGAAAATAACGTGTACGGTCGGCCGGCTCTATATGCGGTCTCGCACTTGAGCTATTTTCTCGCCATCAGCGGCACGGTAACGTCTTTAGCGCGAGCTCGCGTTCGAAACCGTTCATGTGGAAGCTTTTGGGAAATATTAGAAACCCCTCCAGAAGGTTTGGTTGGTTTGGTTCATGGGGTTTAACGTCCCAAAGCGACTCAGGCTATGAGAGACGCCGTAGTGGAGGGCTCCGGAAATTTCGACCACCTGGGGTTATCTAACGTGCACTGACATCGCACAGTACACGGGCCTCTGGAACTTCTCCTCCAAAGAATGTCAACCGCCGCGGCCGGGATCGACAGAAGGAGTGGATGTTGAAGGTGCAGTGGAAGAAATATCCCGTGATTAGTCATGGTATTCGCAACAGCCATACAGGGTTGCGCAACATGATGGCGTCTGTCAAAGCGGGGATCGCTCACCTTACCGCCATTTGGCCGTTGACTGTGAGGGACAAGCTATAACAAGTTAGCACTCTATAGAGCTGATGAAACTGCGATCGCATTCTCGAGAAAGCGTCGATCATCCGTTACAGCGAATACATCTTTCAGAGTATGAACGCGCATGTACAATATAAACATGTAAAAAAACAAGGTTGATAAGAGTAGATTAAACCTAAAGTAGAAGACATTCACCCGCGGTAGTGAAATAAACTTGCATGAGAAGAATCACCCAAATGAAAGCCGAGACGTAATATGCAACAAAGCAATAAGCGTACCGTTACGCCCCGATGCATCGATATCGCCCCGATGAACCGCGCGATACGTGTATTGTTGCACTTCACTGCTGATGCGCATACTCATTTAGCTAGCAGCGGCACACCCGGACGTTTCAATGGCATAGCGCCCGGTCTTTTTAGTTGGGTTTCTTGGACTGCACGAATGCATACCACGCAGTACCCGCGATGAGCATGGCGCCATATAGGCACACAAGTTAAGAAAAAGCGTGTCAGAGAATAAGTGCCTTATGACCTTGTCGATATATGCTCGCTACGCGGCGCGCACAGCGGGGATCGTCGTGGTGAGTATTTGATTCAACCGATTCGGAGAGCGTCTGTGTACATATATACCTATAAGCATCTGTTATGACTTCATGCAATGAACGATAATCTCGCAGCTATCACTACGCAATGCGCAATCGAAGCAGACGGTAGGCTGGTTCGACAGGATACCGGCAGGGGACGAAAGATCTGATCAAGAAACGCCAAAGCATGAAGGCATCTAACCGCACAGCTAGTCAGAATAAAACTGGCAGAGATATCAAAGTTAATCAATAAGCGCAAGGTAGCTGAAAGAAGAGAGTTTATTATGGAGAGAATCGAGCATGCTCTGAACAGAGGAGGTATCCTAAAAGCGTGAAGAGAAAACTAGGCATAGGGGCAATCCAGATATATTCATTAAGATACAAAGAGGGCAATACCCTGCCGCGGTGGCTTAGTGATTACGGCGCTCGGCTGCTGAGCTGAAAGACGCGGGTTCCCGGCCGCGGCGGCTGAACTTCGATGGAGGCGAAATTCAAGAGGCCCGAGTGCTGTGCGATGTCAGTTCACATTAAACAACCCCAGACGGTCGAAATTGCCGGAGCCCTTTACTACGGCGTCCTTCATAGCCTAAGTGGCTTTGGGGCGTTAAACGCCAATAAACCAAACAAAGAGGGCAACGTCATTAGGAATATGGATACGATAGTTAAAGTAGACGAAGAGTTCTGCTCAAATCTTTACAGTAGCCAGTGTAATCAGAACGTTAATGAGAGGCAGTAGAGCAGAGCAATAGGATATCCCGCCAGTAACGAAATAGGAAGTAAATAAAACCTTAGGAGCAATGCAAAGGGGAAAGGCGGCAGGTGATTAACAGCACATCTCATGACGGATGGAGGGGAGAATGTGGTAGAAAAACTAGCCTCCATGTATGCTCAGGGCCTCATGGCCTCGAGGGTGCCGGAAGCTTGGAAAAACGCTTACGTCATCTTAATCCATAAAAAATGGGTAAGGAAGGGTGCCTGGCAGGGAGATACGACCTCGCCAGTGATATTCACCTCCTGTTTACAAAAGGCATTCCGAGGCCTGGATTGCGAACAGTTGTGGATAAGAGTTAATGGAGAATACCTTAGTAATCTGCTATTCGCTGCAGACATTCTTTGCTAAGTCACTCAGGGATGAACTGCAAAACATGATCAATGAGTTAGACGGGCAGAGCAGTACTATATGTAGAAAAATTAATATGCAGAAAACCAAAGCTACGTTCGACAGTCTCGGAAGGGAACGGCAGTTTAGTTGTAACTGGCAGCGAGGTGCTGGAAGTGGTAAGTGAATACGTCTACTCGGGGTAGGTAGGGACCGCAGATCCGAATCACGAAAGTGAAATAACTAGAAGAATAAGAATGGGGTGGAGGGCATATAGCAGGTTCTCTGAGGTCATGAATGGCAGTTTACCACTATCTCTCAAGAGAAAAGTATACAACAGCTGTATCTTACCGGTAGTTAGATATGCATAAACATGAAGGCTGACGAAAAGGGTTCAACGTAAGGGCATCTCAGAAAGCTATGGAGAGAAAAATTATGGGTGTAACGTTAAAGGCCCCCTGCCCACCCGCGGCCAGCAGACACTCTCTACCTCACTTTGAGCGAGCCTCCTCTCCTTCCATTCCCTCCTCGAAATTTTTCTCTCCCGCTCCTCGTCGAGTAGGCTCGGCAAGGCAAAATCACCCCTTCCTTCTCCGGTGTAAGCCGGAGGCGTGGTGTCTGTGGAGTGCGTCACAGGGCGACGTCATGGCCCCGCCTTCAATAGAATTCTTTTCTTGGTTTTTGCATTTTCTCCGCACACTGAACGATCGAGAGGCGCGATCGGCTCGACCACCTAGACTTGTTAGCGAGCGCATCCTTTCATACATCTGTTTGTCATTCGCAGTTAACGAGCCACCTTTTCATTTTCTTTTAGGCCTCCCCACCGTTTCACGAGCGGAGGGGCGGAAGTCGGTTGTGTTCGAAACACACGGCGAAGCGCGGACCCGGCAACCGCCCGTTTGCTTTTCTCCATGCGTGTTTGTGTTGTGTGTGTTTGTGTCTTTTCTCCGCTCCAAAGCATATGTCATTCATTGGAGTCAAGGCGTACGCAAGATGCACGAAAGATAAGCGGTATGTGTGCGGAGCGGTAAAGTGGGCGAGCGAGGGAAAGGCTCTGCTGCACTACTAATTAAAACCTTGTTTTGGGGGGCTCGCATAGAAGAAAAGAAACTGAGAAGGGAGCGCGCACGCAGAGCGTCTCGTGACGGGATCACGGCGGGGGGGGGGGGGGGGGGGGGCGAGCCAACTCCCTCAGTTTTACTGTTTTTTTTACTTTTTATGGCTAGGGTTCAAGGCTGTCGCCGCACGCTCCCTCCGCAGTTTTTTTTTTGTTCCTTCATGCGGGTTTGTATTCATGAGCCAGAACAGAAGGCGCTGCGGAAAGCGTTGTGCAGACGACGCGACGCCAAGGCTACGCCCAACCTTCTCCCGTCAGTCAGAACGATGCACCAATGGAGTGCCTTTAGCGAAAGTACCCCCCTTGACGTCAGCGGGGTGCAGAGTAGTGGGCCGGGCCCGTTTTTGAAGGAAGGAAAGAACGAACGGGCTTTGATTTGAATTTTCGCAGCTTTTCGGGGCGCGCATGGCTCTAGTATTTTGCAGAGGTTATCTTCGATGCCTCATCTATGCAGTGGGCTTGTTTTTCAAAAATGTCCGGACCCTGGTCAGTGGCCCTTTAAGAGACAGGAAGAGGGAAGAGTGGGTCGGAGATCAAACACGGGTTAATGACGTTCTAGTAGAAATTGAGAGGAAGAAAGGGGCCCGGGCAGGACATGAAATGCGAATTCATGATAACCGCCAGTCCTTAAGGATAGCGGTCTGGAGTCCAAGTGAAGGCAAACGTAGGAGGAGACGGCAGTAAATTAGGTGGGCGGATGAGATTAAGAAGTTTGCGGGGATAGGGTGGCCGCAGCTGGCACAGGACAGGGTTCAGTGGAGAGGTAGGGGAGAGGGCTTTGTCCTGTAGTGGGCGTAGTCAGGCTGATGATGATGATGAATTTCATTGAAGTCCCTCGGGCAAGCGCTTCATTTGCAACACGCTTGTCCTTGTTGCTCAAGGGGGCAAGTCTATCATGTAAGCTCCGTTAGGTGGGCAGGTGTTCCCGTGCGTTGTGAGCGACTGGCTTGGATGCTTGTGTGTTGATTTAAACTTGATAGCTCTCGTGTAAAGTAGCTAGCCTCAATGACACGCATCGTTCGCAAGTATTCATAAATAAGTTTCCTTTTGAGGAAACTTTAGACACTTTGTACTTCATGAATTTTTCAACCCCGTGAGGTTTCTTGTATGGTTGCCGAACTATATAACTATATTAGAAGCCCTATAAAGAAATGTCTGTACGAAAAGTATGCAACATGATCCCTGGCTATATCCAGGATTGTGGTTAGCCCAAGCAGAACAAAGCGTGAAAGCTAGAACTCCGGTGGATTGACTGCCTGTGGAATATTCGAATATGCGAAAGCGAAGCTATTTTTCCATTAAAAGTTCTCGTAGAAGTAACTTTCAAAAAAAAAAACCTTAAATGCGCAGGCGACCGCGACCAAGCGAAAGCTAGGGCGCTGTGTTATTGTCAACGACCGCCGAGTGAACGACGACTCGGAGATGTCACCGATCGTTGGCAAGGCTCGACGCGCGTATTGCTAGCCGCACACTTTTACGCCGCCAGCCTGCCGTAATCGTATACGCGGATCTCTCTACTCGATCTCAAGAAATTCCGTGCAGGACCATCAACGGCCATTTCGTAAAGAAGCCGCACCCCAACCCGTGCCTGGCGTATAAAGAGCCCTATTAGCCGCGTCTATCCGAAACAAGCCGCAGATATAAACATCCGCTTGATAATTTTAGAGAAGCTGCAGAGGCCCCAAAGCCTAATCAGGGGACAGTTAGCTGTCTCTATTATATGGACCTCTGGGAGTCGGTCAAAACTATCTACATCATGGAGTCATTTTAGGAGGTCTACTGCCGGCTCAACCAGTTGTCTGAGTCCCCGTAAAGCACTTGAAGGCCGTCGCGCGCCGTCCTAGAAATGACGTGCTGAGAGGCTTTGTCGTATTTACATACCTGTGGAGGGGGGGGGGGGGGGGATGCTCTCCGGTTTTTTGCTCACATTACCAGCGACACCACAGGGGCCTTAGCTACAGGTAATGGTAGCTAGCACACGCAGCTCAGCGTTAGTGCCTGCTGCACGCAACTGAGGAAACAGAGCACGGGAGAGCCGGTGCGCTATCTCGCTCGGCCACCGGGACACGCGCACTTAACTCCACGGCCCCAGGGGGCGCTGCGGCGCTGACCGTGCGTCGCCGCCGCTGTAAGACATCGGCGACACTCTTATCGCGGTGGCTATCTACTTTCGAGCGAGCTCGTTATTTCGCCCGATACCCTTCTTTGTTCCCGATTATGTGGAACACCGCGCGTAGGCGCTCCGCTTAGCGTCTATATATTTATTTTATTGCGGTCTCTTCAGGCGCTGGTTTGCGGGCGGTGGTGCTTCGTCTTTTTGCCCGCTCTTGGCTAATGAAGTCGACAGATTTCTGACTGTCCTCTTCGATTGGTTGCGTGATTAGGTCACACGGCTTATAGGTGTCTCGGGAAAAAAAATATTGTTTGCGAGCCCAAACGTCCGTATCTCACTTCCGTGGTCTGTCCTCGATATCGATTCACTTATGTATACGTCTACAGAGTCTCGGGCTTCCACGTTCTGGGTGCAGCGCGAAAAAGTGCCAGGCTTATGATTTCCGTAGGGCTGTGTTTATTTCTTAACGGTGTCTGTCACAGTTCGGTAGGTTTACTGCTAAGTAATGGTCGGCAGCACAACCGCTCTGCATGGCTGCCAATAGATCAAATAAATTTTGTTGCTGGAGGATTCTACTTCGAATATATAGCAACTAATATATCTACCGCAGCCAACGAGATAAGTCCCGAAAACAGCGTTGTTTCCAAATTTCTTCCCTTCATATCTACAGGCCTTTAATGACGTTCTGTAATAAAACTTTCTTATCGCCTTAATTTCTTCACTACCAGTGCAGGCGGGCGGCCTCTTGTGCGGAAATGTGCCTATTTAACACCCTCTGTTAGCCGTACAAAAGTTAAAACAAACTTAACACGACAAGCATCAATCATAACACATACCATGACACTGTTATACTGTGCACACATGTTTGGTGATCTCCAGAATGCTATTCACCGCCTGTTTACAGGAGGTGTTCCAAGGCCCGAATGGGGAACAGTTGGGGATAAGAGTTAATTAAGTATATGTAAGTAATCAGCTATCCGCTGATGACATTGCCTTGCTAAGACACTCAGTACATGAACTGCAAAGCATGATCAATGAGTTAAACAGGCAGAGCAGGACGGTGGGGCTAAAAATTATCATGCAGAAAACCAAAGTAATGTTCAACAGCCTAGCAAGAGAACAGCAGCTAGCAATTGGTAGCGAGCTGCTGGAAATGGTAAGAAAATATGTCTACTTAGGGCAGGTAGTGACCGCTGATCCGGATCATGAGAGTGAAATAACTAGAAGAATAAGAATGGGGTGGAGCACATATGGCAGTTTACCATTATCCCTCAAGAGAAAAGTATACAAGAGCTGTATCTTACTGGCACTCACCTGCGGGGCAGAAACGTGGAGACTAACAAAGAGGGTTCAGCTTAAGTTAACAACGCAGCGAGCTATGGAAAGGAAAATGATAGGTGTAACGTTAAGAGATCGGAAGAGGGCGGAGTGGGTGAGGGAACAAGCGCGGGTTAATGACATCTTAGTTGAAATCAAGAGGAAGAAATGGAAGAAATGTAATGCGAAGGCAAGATAACCGCTGGTCCTTAAAGGTGCACTGAAGAGGATTCTGAACATGTCTTTTTGCCGCGGGAACTCGATCCACACATTCCTAGCATTCTTAGAAACAGTGACTTATTGTCCTCTACGGCCGATTTCCCCAATTAAAACGAATTAACGTCCGGCTCCCGCCTTTTTTTTTTTGAATTCTGCCTCGTACGGTGGGCGGAGTCGACCAACGCGAGGGGCGCTTTTCACCCAGTCCCGTGGAGGCTTTGCTTTAGCTTTATTTTGTTTTTTAGGTTTCCATGAATAAATAGCTTCATTCGCAGCTAATATAGCCGCAAAATAAGCCCGAAGAAATAAAAATACGCGCGGACTATTTGCTACTACGGACTACTACGTATTACTCCGCCGATGGCAGAGCGGCAAGCCGCCACGGGACTGGGTGAAAGGCGCTCCACGCGTTGGTCGACTCCGCCCACCGTACGAGGCAGAATTAAAAAAAAAAGGCGGGAGCCGGAAGTTAATTCGATTTAATTGGGGAAATCGGCCACACAGGGCAGTAAATCGCAGTTTCTAAGAAAGCTCGGAACGTGTAGATCGAGTTCCCGCGGCAAAAAGACAAGTTCAGATTCCTCTTCAGTGCACCTTTAAGGGTAGCGGAGTGGATTCCAAGAGAAAGCAAACGTAGCAGGGGACGGCAGAAAGTTAGGTGGGCGGATGAGATTAAGACGTTTGCGGGGATACAGTGGCGGCAACTGACAAAGGACAGGGTTAATTGGAGAGACATGGGAGAGGCCTTTGCCCTGCAGTGGGTGTCGTCAGGCTGATGATGATGATGATGATGATAATCTTGAAATAATCCAGATGCTCGAGAATTGCTACAGTTAAAGACGAGAGCTGTGAAATCACAGTGCGTATATTAAACTTATATCGTCATTAGCTGTATGAATGCTTAAGATTTTGTCCTGCAAACATAAGATTGTGATAACAAAGCTTATGACTGCTCCTCAAGAACAGTCCCCATTACATAGAAGAGCCCGCCACCTCGGCTTCTGAATAGCCGCTGCTGAGTCTTAGCACGGAGCCTTGTTGTCCTGGCATATTAAAAGAACACTTCCAGAAAATCATATTGGATGCTGTTCAGCTCTGCTATTCAGCTTTGTTTAACGGCTACAATGTGTTCAAATGGCAACCTTAAATAACACATGTAAATTTTGGAAGTAAAACCAAGTCCTACGATAAGAAATTTAAGGAATAAAAAATTTGAGAAACAAATGGCTTTGGTTTTTCGGTCAGCAGTTCTTTCTTGCTTTTCTTACTCAGTCAGTCTTCATAGCCTTCAGGTATGGTTCTTTGCTGGCACCATTCCTTTCCAGCAGAGCCGCTGCGGTGGCTCTGTACAATAAAGAAAAAATAAGCCGCGGTGTCTCAGCGGTTATGGTGCTCGGCTGCTGTCCCGAAAGACGCGGGTTCGATCCTGGCCGCGGCGGTCAAATTTCGATGGAGGCGAAATGTACTGTGCGATGTCAGTGCACGTTAAAGAACCCTAGGTGGTCGAAATTTCCGGAGCCCTTCACTAACGGCGTCCCTCATAGCCTGAGTCGTTTTGGGACATTAAACCTACCTAAGCCTGAACCTTTCCAGAAGGAATTTCCATCAATTAGTCACTGACCCCCGGAAATGGAAAACAGGAATAAAATATCTTTTTTGGACCCAAAAGGCTGTTGGTCGTTTTGCAGCTCTGCTTGCCCCAACTGCAGTCATGACACAAATTTTGAATCTATTAGTAGCTTTCCAAAATGTCGCTCTGCATACCTTGACGCACCGTTTCTTCAAAAAAAAAAAAAAACCTTTACAAAAAAGAGACTTGAGACGCAAAAAAAAACTTATCTCAGCGCACTCACGTAATCCAGTCGCCTGAAATGTGTCAGCGTGTGCAGGGACGTCCATGCTGTATCCGTTGGTAACAATAGCAGTGCAGCTGCAGTAAAAAAATTTCCGAGGACACGTGTCCGGTAATATTTTGATCGCGATATTACATTGGAGTTTTCCGCGTACAAATTAGCGCAGTAAGCAAGGCCTCTGCCTGATTCACAAGAGCCGCGCTTTCTAATAACAGCTTTTGCTCTACCGTCCTGTATTTTAATTTTCATGCAGGCTTCAGCAGTTGGGTGTTCGCGTATTTGCATTTCAGGGTCGTTCCTGCAAAGGGCATAAACGCACAGCGTTCGGCTTGCTCAGCATGCGCGTTCAGAAGTGAGGAAACGTAGTGCGCAGCAGATGCATAGGTACGCATCACCGCATTCTGTCGGGACCGCTCAAAACGTGGTCTTCTGGATGAATTATCCCCATAGTCAAGCGCCAACAAAGAGTATCTATAATGGTGAGCGGAAGAATCCTATCATCTAAAAGCTGCGAAGAACGTGGTCGTTCATGGCGTGGTATAACTGAGCGACGGTAATCAGAGAAAAATCAAGTCCCTGGTTACGCTTTCCCTTGGTCGTGGTGGTGGTGGTTCTGCACACACTTATGGATACGGTAGCAGTCGTGCAGACACATTATCAAGAAGAAAAAGAAGTCACCGAAAGCTGCTTAACACTCTGTGGCTACATGATACGAGGTCTCAGCACACATAAAGCAAGATCTCGGTCAGCCTAGTTATAAACCATCACGCAGTTATAAATCTCGCACGTGGAATGAAGTGCCGCGATTTAAATGAATGCATGCGTGGTAGCTACAGCCCCTCAAGTCTGAAGAAGCGGCAGCCAAGAATGCTGGACCACAGCCCGTCCGCTGTCCTCAATCACTTCCGAGGAAAGCAGTAGCTCTTTTGCGAGATTAGTTTTGTGACCATCGCGGCAGCTCCAGAAATGCCCGACGGGCGCCAGAATAGGCGTTCAACCACACTCCCCCTCACGAGTTTACTTCTTGTGTAAGTGATTGTGCGCAGTGGCCGCTCGCGGGCACTTATTTTCGGACAATGCTTGAACATTACCGCGCGAGCGGCGCGAACTTGATTACATTTGTATTTTGTAAATAGTGTACAAAGCTCTCCCCTGTCCTTTCTTGCTGTCACTATCCTCTCCCTTTCCCTTTCATTTCCGCCAGCTGCAGCTCGGGTGCTTAAGATATTAGATAGCAATTGCCGCTGCCGGCAACACTCATTTGCTTCACTTTTGTATTTTTAAATAAACCACTACCATGCGCTGCATCCCTTTTCACAGCATGCGCGTTCACGTCTTGTCGCAAGTGACCGGCGAGAGCAGTCATCTCCGGCGACGTTCCTTCCAAGTGACACGTCCAACACATCAACATCCAACGAGCATCAATAAGTTAACTTTGAGATGTTGCTCATATGAACTCCCCTACCAACATGAGGAACTGTGACCCTGCGCTGAGCCCCATTTATTTCAGCGTTTCGCGTTCAGTAATGGGATGAAGCTGAACAGATGCTTTCTTTTTATTTTATCGCGTTGGTGTCCAGTTTTCGGCTACATGTACACCTGACAAATATTTAACTGACTCGGGTGTTGCATCGCTTAATGCACCTTGTAAAAGGTTCTTTTCGGCTACACGGCTGGCATATTCATGCTGTAATTTGACGTGGGAGATGGCATTTCATGGTTCCTTTTTGCTCATATAATGTTTGAGTGGAGTACTTGCGTGTTTAGATCAAAGTTGTCAGAAATATTCGTCGTCTGCCACTACGAAGAGCCGAAACAAGCCGAATACGCAACATTGGTTCTGGTGGCGCATTTGCGCTTACTCTGAGTAAATGACTTGTCAGCCATGAAAGGAGTGGTAGTTTACCCAGAGGAGGAGGCCATATGGGCCAGAACCATAGCTGCGCATGCCGCTTGTTTCGGCTCTTCGTAGATGCGGAGGATTCGGCTTTCTAATAATTTTATCCAAGCAGGCGAGTACTCCACTCGAATATCACTTGAAGAAAAAAAAAACCTCTGAATGCCACTTCACGCGTCAAACTACAGTATGAATATGCAAGCGGTTTAGCCAAAAGCAACTTTTTACAAGCTGCATTTATCAGTGCAACACCCGAGCCAGTTAAAGATTTGGTCTGGTGTACCATAAAAACAGGCGTAAAATTTTCTTTTTTTTTTCAGTTTCAGGGCCTCGACCGCTTTTCATATGAAGATTCAAACAATGAAGCGCTCGGTCTCCATTGCCCTGGACAGCAGGTCATTCGTCTGCTTTTTGGATGGCCAGCCAAACCAGGATATTCTAGGGAACAAACAAGTGAAAGGACACCCGGTAAGAGTGCAGTGCAGAAGAAATTATGTTTTTGCAATTAAACGCTTGAGTCAGCATCTTGTAACAATTCTTTCCCCGTTTCATTAATTTACTACTGGCATTTGACTGACGGCAAAGAAAGCATTGTCACTTGGCCGGACTACTGACAAAGACAGTCATTACGATGTACGACCTTTCGCATCATTATGCTCCTGCTGAAATGGCTTTGTTTTCGAGGGCAGCAATATATAAGGGTTTTCTGCGAGAACTTTGAAAAATCGCCAAAAATCGGCTTGTGGATATAGAAACAAAATCTTTTCAGGAGCATACTATGAGCAGAGATGGATGTCGATTAGTAGAAATTAAACTATTTAGTTATCAAGTCACTAAATTGTTAATAACATTTTTAATTAACACAGTCTGGTGCATAGCGCCAATGGAGAATTCGTAGACACGGACACGATTATGTCCAGTCTGTTTTGAAACTAAGAAAAAGACGGCTCGAGGAGTTGCGCTGCTATTTCCCACGCAAAAGTGGAATTTAGCGCATAAATAGCTCATGAAATTAAGTGCACGCGCAGCGTCCGCTGGTGACGCCTTTCAATGACAGCGACGCCTGCTGGCTTTATTATCATTGTTACGCGCTCCGCGGTTTATATTCCTTTTCTCTGCGCTTGTACTATACCTGAGTGATGATCAAACGATACGAGAGCCAACCGTCTCTGATGAAATCATAGACGATTAATGCAATCACGGCATTAGAGTCGCCCCCAATTGTATCATGGATGACTCTAGCGCCAACAGCGGAGCACGTAGGCGCCGCGTTGTTCGCATTTATTTTTATCGACGACTTGCCAAGCGACAACGCGACACGCGCTTTCTCTTGTGTCGCCGGTCTGTGAAATAAAAGTCCCGTGTCTGACGCTGGTCGCCCATTGTTTTTTGTTTTTTCTACCAATCGAAGTTGGAAGAGAAAGTGCATGCCGTGGTACAGTAGCGGGGGAGTTCTAATTGGACGCAGTCGGCTCTGCAACACCTCACCGGCGGACGTAACATTTGCACTTAGGTCACTGCACGCCTCATGTGCCCAGTTATGTTTTTGTGCAGAGTTGCGATCGTCCTTTCCTCTCTCTTGATGTTGGTGAGAGAGGAAAATTGTTAATGATGGAAATATAATGCAGAAGGTCTTCCTAGTTCAATTTGTTCGATTACATTACCTCTTTTATTCACTATGTCCCCGCAATCGGCGGGGACAACAACCAATTGAGTAACTTCCCAAACACTTGTTAAACCAAAGCTTGCGGAAAGGACGGCAGAGCAAATAAAAGCTTTGGGAAAGAAAATTAGCCTTCCGCATCCAATACTACACAAGCAAATTAGTTCGCTGCGGTGGCTCAGTGGTTATGCTGCTCGGATGCTGACCCAAAAGACGCGGGTTCGATGCCGGGCCGCGGCGGTTCAATTTCTTTGGAGGAGAAATTCTAGAGGCCCGTGTACTGTGCGATATCAGTGCACGGTAAAGAACCCCAGGCGGTCGAAATTTCCGGAGTCCTTCACTACGGCGTCCCTCATAGCCTGAGTCACTTTGGGGCGTTAAACCCCCATAAGCCATAAACAAGTAAATTTACTCGCCACTAGCGTAGCAAACACACTCGCTTTCCCACGCTTCGGCATGTTTACACTGATAAAAGACAAACATAGTATCATCATAAGTTCGCCGAAAACCCGTGTATAGCTGCTGCTACATGGCAGCAACAGAGTCGAAGCGGAGTGAGTTGGCGCAAAGGAAGCTACGGTAAGGCACTCTTTACATGGAAGCGCACCGAAGCTTTCGCGATGGTGGCGCCGCCTTGTGTCGCAGCTGTGAGTTCGGCCGCTGTGGCTCGTCCCCTTCCGCTGTCTCCGTTTCCCACTACGCGCTTACAAGGGCTTCTGCTTTCGTGCCAATGCAGACTAGCGGGCACGCATCGAGGAACCCTACTGCAGACGCGTCCACTCCGCTGAGACTCCGCTACGACACCGTAGCGCAGCGAGTCGATGCGAGGAATGCCGGTCTCGCTGCACCACTGTAGGAGCAATGTACCCCGTTTCTGAGGCGGACCTATTGTCTGACTCGGGGACCCTTGTATGCACAGTCGACAGGCGAGCGCCGAGCACAGCCTGTCCGACAAAGAGCTTCTCCCATGTCTCCACTAAAGCACCCAGATAAAGCTGATCTAGGGACTTTAGTGTCCACTTTTCGTGAAGCTCACTGCAGAACGGCATGCGTGAACGAGCGGACATAGTCGTCTGCGAAGCTTTCGCGGTGTCCAGGAACTCCACAGAAGAAAACATCCGTTTCCAGCAGCGGCGCTGTAGAGTCGGGACGAAAGGGCGCAACGGGGATCAACGTACGGGGATAACCTGTTGCTTCCCGCGCACGGCAGCGCGTACAGCCTGGGCACAGGATGCCCCCTCCCGGTTTCGTGGAACACTGGACACCTCGCAGGCGTCTCCATTCACTGCCAAGCACGCTGGCAAACGCTGTCCTCAGTAGCAGCTGAGACTCGTCTCTTTGTTCTGCTGTCACATTCCACAGTTCAGCCACGGAGCAAAAATAAAAAAAAAACCGCACAAGCGTGTGGAGCTCCGTCCGTGAGCGGAATGCCCCGACTGACGGGCACGGCATGCCGGAAATATTCGCTGCAGGCCCGTAGACAACGTTTTCTTTTTTTTTTTTTCCCCGCTACAAGAACTGACATGGCGCAGTTTTCTCTGAACCACCACATTTTGGGAATTATTAAAAATGAAAATTCTTGTCAATGAGCTCCTTAATTATGAAGGCATTTATAATTTCTGGGCGTCCACCAATAATAGAAACTTGTTCATGAAAATGTAGTTTTTGCCTCAGAAAAAGTAAAGCTGAACGAAAATGCAGCGCCTAGGGCATGGAAAAGGCATCTCGCTACAGTGCCCTCAACGATGGACCCCTTCCTTTCTATTTTCAAGGGCTCCAACAAGGATGGGAAAGCGGAGCGTGGAAGGCCGTAGCCGAAAGTCGACTTTCGTTTTCAGGCCGGAAGATCACCGTCGCGAGCAGAAAAAAAAAACACATAAAAAAAGAGTTCACTCGCACCCGTGCGCACTGGTAGCTCCGGGGTGTAGGAAGAACTTTCTCCCTTTCAAGGCCTCGCTGCAGAGGGGTATCTCGAAGCGCTGCACGGCAGCTCCAAATGGTTTTCCTTGTGATGCTCTGTTCTGCGAGCACGTTACCCCGTCCCGGTGCGTTTCGCGGCATTCTGCAGTTTTTTTCTTTTTATTGCTCTCAGCTACCACTGCTTTTGCTCGACGTAGTACGGCTCTTTTTCACTGGGCTTGTTGACGCCTGCGTAGGCTGCATTGGCCAGTGAGGAAAAAGAATACAGTATGGTGGCGAGAAAACCCAGCCGATTCAGTGGTAGACTGGCGTGACGTTTCATATCCTCCCACCCCCAGCACTCGCCTTCGGAGTGTAGCGGCACCTACAAGACATGGTTTCTCTTGCTGAAGCAGCCGTGGAGCTCGCCGTAGACCCGAAAAAAGATTTGAAGAGCCTCTCAGTACACTTTGAATGCTTCTGGGAAGTTGTTTTCGAGCAACGGTATTTCACATGCACTTGCAGAAATCGGGAGACATCGACTATCTCGTACAGCCGCCAACTTTCTCAACATAAAAGCGGTTTTACCAGTGGAAGCCGGCGTGCTAAGCATCACTTCGAAGGCATTTTGAACTCTGGGCTTGCTGCACTTTGAGGCGGACCGTTTTGTCATTCGGCGTCAAAATCGCTGAAAATAGCGCAGAAATCGGATGGAGTCTTGCGGTACCTTTTCGATTAAGACGCCTTGTGGTAAAACACGTTGCGGGGCTAGTTGGTTATGCATTTTCTTTCGTTAAAATTTAAGCAGCGCGAACTTTTAGGACGAATACACAGAGGACATGACAGGACGAGCGCGCAAAGACATGGAGGCAAGTGCGTTTGTTGGAAGACTGGCTAGACCTGGTGTGTTTTAGTGAAGACGTGGAATGGTCAGCGCCCGTCCTGTCATGTCCTCTGTGTATTCGTCCTAAAAGTTAGCGCTGCTTAAATTTTAATGAAAAAAAAAAACGCCTTGTGGTAGTTCGGCGCTTCGGCATGCAGACATTTCATGACGACGACCTTTTTGCACATGGGCTCCTTTCTGCATTATAGGTTTTGAGATACCTTTCGAAAGCAGTTTCTTTTTCTTTATGTTCTTTCATGTTTCAATTTCTGATTTTACTCTCCTGTTTGGCATAAAATATTCAAATTGTGTTGGACTACTTTGTAATTTGCAGGAAAGCTGACTTGCAGGAAGGTTTCTTCCAACCAAAAACCCTCGTTCACGGACAGCGTTTTCGCTTCCTGCTCTGCTGACTGAAGGGGTTCAGTTGCCGTCCACTGCATCCTTCTTTGAAAAAGTTAGGGGGGCAGCCTGCTAATCTGCATTAACATCAAGCCCCGCCGGTCCCCACCAGCTTTCGAGATAGAGTGTGAAAGGAAGCTGTCGGAAGGTTACAATGATGCATTCCCTGTGGAGTACTTGTCTGGACTTGCTCCTTGCTTCCCCACACCTGCTCTGTTGTGTCCTTTCAGCAACTCCCCTCTGATAGAGATAAAAGCGCATCTCTTCCTTTCCTTTTCAGACAAGCATGCGAGATTGCCGTCTCCGAACGAGGGTTTACCGTTGGAAAATTGTAGAGGGCGCTCCATACTTTGCAAGTTGTCGATTGTGATTTATTTTTACCTGTTCGATTAATTGATGTGAAAAACTAGTTTTCTTTCCCACAATGCTTTACCAAAGCAAGGGTGATTCATATCTCCTGGAGACTGGAGACTTCACACTGTTCACACTGTGTGCACACCCTGGAGACTTCACACTGAGTTCATACTGTGTTCACACTGTGTGCACACCCTGGAGACTGGAGACTTCACACTGTGTTCACACTGTGTTCACACTGTGTGCACACCCTGGATACTGGAGACTTCACACTGTGTTCACACTGTGTTCACACTGTGTGCACACCCTGGATAATGGAGACTTCACCCACTATATATAGCTGAATTAAAACTCTAATCAGGGCGAGTTGGTTCATAGCTTGAAAGGGGCACGTACTTGCGCGAAAGACGGGACAAAAACAAGGAAACACAAACGACACGTAAAATGCGCAAAATATATATATAGCTAAACAGACGACTGGTGCACCTTAACATGTCAGAGCAGCGCTTAGACCTATGGATTACGTCGTAGTATATGGCTCCGGATTAACATCCCGTTTAGGAAATGAGCGCCGAGTATATCAGTAGTTGGAAGCCAGAGCAACGATATTCCGCTGTGTCAGTGTGAATCTAGAAATCTGTAGCGAACTTCAGACGAGGCGGTGATCTAAAGCTCGAATTCCAAGAAACTGTTTGTCCTTCCAAAAAATAGGCGGTGCTTATGAGGCTATTATTTGTTAGGATCGAATATACCTCTCAACACTCTCAAAGGATATGTAACACTCGTCGTTACTACACTCACCCAAGAAAGGAAAGACACCCGTTGTTACAATGTTTGTTTTCACTCTAAACAGGAGATACATTTGCTGCGGGACGCGTTGGTGACCGTAACGTTTTTCGTACGCACACACACACAAAATAATTTCCATACGTTAATCCATCCTCTACAAGCACTGAACAGAAATTCAGCCTGGATCGATGGTTCTTTCGGCTGCAGCTATACGCAGAAGCCTTTCTCGCGTATCTGAATGAATATATCGGCTGCGATGAGTTCTTTCACGGTGCTCGGTGTTGTTCCTCGTTGCGCAAGGATTTGAAGTATCAGTTCACGCTGTGCATAAATTACGACATTTGTCAAGTTGCCACGCTGCGTCTACTATGTCACATGCGTGGTAGATTCCAGAAATTCAAAATAGTAAATCGTCTTTAAGTGAAGAGTATTTGTAAAAAAGAAAGCCCAGTGATTACTCTTTGATGCGTGACGCACTAAATTCACCGGAAGCTGCCACCGTTCTGCTGCCTTCCTTTTGCCTGAGTGTTTAATACCGTCTATGACGAGACTATGCGGCAACGTGAGCCACCACGTCCAGTGATCGCAACGGGCGCGCGGTCACGTGCGTGGCGTTAGTCACGCAGGCAACTTAAAAAAATAGCAGCTGCTAACACTGGGCCGTTGTCCTCGGCGTCTTGTACTACTCCGCCGGTCAATCACAACAGTAAATGAAATAAGCTTTTTAATGTTTGACTATATCAAACAATCCATGTATCAAAAGTCTTGAGCTCATAATTTTTTCTTGCTATAAGCTTCTTCCTTTGGTATCAAAGAAACGTTTAAGCAGCGGACTACTTTTCGTCGTGGAGGAATTCTGTGCGCGGAGGCTGAAGGTGGGCGGAGCTTCAGTGCAGACTTAAGTTGTATCCGATTATAGACAGTTACCGTCACGTCCGCGGTCACATGACCGTGAATCAGTGACCGTCAACAACATACGGTCACATGACCGGATGTTGATGGTAACTTGAAACAGACTGTCTAAGGTGAAGCTTCGCTCTAGAAAAGCTTCCTATAAGAGCTTTCGCTGCAAGAGAAAAAAAATGCGCAATATCACCAAATGAGAAAATTTGCTGCAGGAAACCAAACGTTCACGCTCTCGCTGAATTCAGTTCAAAATGCGCGAGCGCTGTTCTCAAAGGTCCATTCGTACGCCATGCAACATACATCATGCCTTCTCGGCTTGTTTTCCCGGTATGCCTTGCTCCTGGGCGAAAATTGCCCATGCGCCCTACAATGGCAGGCCAGTTCAAGTGCGCTCCCGTCACGGCCCGAAGCGGTATCTAATCGCGGATATGGTGGCGAAGTAGCTGTTTGTTTTTTTTCCCTGAGCGCGTCTATAAACAACCAGGAAAATCCAACACGCGGTCTGGGCGCAGCACAGGAAAGGAATAAATGAAACTCGGTGGGAAGCACTCGCGCACGACCTTTCGATTTGGTTCCGAGTTCAGCCAACGGTGTAGGCCGCTTGCTATATGACCAACCGCGCTCAGTCGATGCCGCGTTTTTTTCGAAATGCGGAGACAGTGTTGTCACGCGTAACAGCACAGTCTACTCGCGTGACAGCGTGAAACCTCTCCATTTTCGGTATTGGGGGAAATACCTTATGGGAGTTCGACTGTTTAGTTCTATTGCCTATAGTCATAGCCAGATGAGAAGCCATGCGTTCCGCTTAAAGCGCGTACTACTGGCTCAAATTATTGCATGTTTGCGGATGCCGTGACCTTGATCTCACTTGCCCTTTCCTTAGCCCAAATAGTCAAAGGACTGCACACCAATGGGACCTCTCCCTCTTTCCGGCAACAATGTGACCGCAGATCCGTCGCTTTCGAATTTGCCTTGTGATTAGCGAATTAAAGTGATAAGCAGCTTATGAGCACTGGAAAGCTGCCAATCCTCTAAGGCCGTCTGTGAGAGCCTAATGTTGGAGCCTCTTACTGCACATAATCAATTGCGACATTGTTTTGTAAACTTAACAGCTGAAATTAAATTTGAAAGGAATCAGTAATCATATAAAAGAGTTAGCTGCTGGGCTTTGTTGGTTGCCAGACATAATAAATTGGTTGTAGCGCCAAGACGAGCAACACACAAGAAAGAAGATGATATCCAAATGAAATGGGATATCCGAAACGGGCGGAAGGATGCGAGTGAGTCGTCTCGCATCCGCTGAGCCATGCGTCTTGCAATGCTGGCACGAAATACGCGGGTTCGATCCCGGCCGCGGCAGTGGGACTTGATGGAGGCGAAATGCCAGAGGTCCGTATACTGTGCAATGTCATGGCAGGGTGAAGGAGCCCTCGATTACAGCGTTCCTCATAGCCTGAGACGCTGTGAGACGTTAAACACCATAAGAACAAAAAGAAAACTTTTGCTTTATATGTTTTATTACGACACTAGATTAGTGCCGAATGGCCGACAGGTGCAGCGGAGGGAAGTAGAGTGGTTTGGGGGGCACCAAACTACTGCTCGTTATAAAAAATGGTTTATAGACAGTCTATAGACTTCTTATGGACTCTATCTCCTTGCTATAGATATTTCTTTTTGTCTATTCATAGTCTATTGACTTTCTATAGTCAAAAGTGTACTAAAAGTGTATGTCCATAAATCTATAGATTGTCTATAGACTGTCTATAGCATTTGTATTGCCTGTAGACGGTTCTCGAGGATTTGTTTATAGAGAGTCTATAGACTCTATACAGAAGAGTCTGTGGACACTCTGTAGACTGTCGGAAAAAAATTTTTGTAAGGCTAGCACCCCCACGCTTGCCTATGCCAGTGGCTTTTATAATTTTTTTTTCTCATCATCTCGCTCTGTCGCTGTGCCTGAAGCGTTAGCTGCGAGAAGCGCTCCACTACGGGGAGTTCATTGGCCGTATAACGGTTTTACGTTGCTACATGTTCTCGCGGCTTACATTTCTAAAATAGATATATTTTAATTCTTCTGCTTTCAGACTATACCTCGCAGGCTCATGAAAATGCATTTTGATGAATATAATGATGGAAGAATCCCTGCGGCACATCATTTCCTGGGGAGCAGTTTGTCTTCCAAAAATTGTCAGCGTTGCAGTAGATCGGTTTTCGCTTGCTTCTCTATCACCGAATAACAGTGGAAAAAAAAAATAACAAGGATGAAGGTGCAACTTCGAACGAGAAAGCCATGACAGCGGTTGGATTTATCTAAGATTGTTATTTTGGTGTTCTTACTGTAATGAAGGATTTTACTGGGTGGCTGGCTGTGGGTTGGAGGCTGAAGGTGGCTGGCGGTAGGGTATGGAGGCGATCGAGGATGTCGGTGATTGAGTGGTGGAAAGGTGGCTGAAGGGTGTTGCTTCTAAAGAAATGGAGGAGTTTTCACTTACCGATGCTGTACAAAGATAATGCCGGCATTTTTTTCAAGTGCCACGGGCGCTGCTCACGACGTAAAAAAACAACCCACAAAGGAAAGGCGCAGTGCAGATAGCCGATAGGAAAAAAAAATGATGATGCGTTTTTAAGTGCGTTTCATTGGTGGTCATTTAAGCTCATCGCCTGACAGTTAAACCTAACATCTCCTACTGCACTTCCGGTTCTATAGCTTCTGTGTTCCTTTTTTTTTTTTTTGTACCAGAGGCAGGCCATGCCGCAGAGACATCGCTCGTAACGACAGGAGAAATTTGTTCTGCGCATTTAGGAGCAGATCGCAGATAACCGTCTCCAGTGTCGTTTATCTTGACTGCAAAACAACGCTGGGAGGGGGGTGACAGTGAGAACACGGCAGCCTTCAGGACGGAGCTTGGTTCGCATTCCGTTGGTGTCCGCAGTGCCGGGAGAAACGACCGTCGATTTCACACGCGTTCCCTCCCTCCTTTCTCTCTTTCCTAGGATTCAGAAGGGGGAAATTATGACCACTGCACTTACGCGTCTCACGGTGCGTCGATGCCATTCCACGAGGCAGGGAAAACGACGTGGCATTCGTGAATTCAGGTGTGCTTCGCTTATTGTGGGCGAAGACAAACACGGCATGACTCAGGCACGGGCGCGTGTGCTTACTGCTTCCTTGTCGCAGGTTGACCTTAGCCGCCAAGCTCCGTTCTTCAGCCACTGTTGCACGCCGGCAGAAAAGCGCAACGCCTCGACTTGACCATTAAAGAAACTACGACATCCGTTTGCATGCGCGTGCCGGCTAACAACCGATGTTGTTTTGCGACAAACAAATAAATTCTTACGATCTTTTTGCGGAACAAAATGCATGAAAACAGAGCTGCAGACAGTTGAGGGAAGTGGCGCTCGGAAGGAATCCCGATTTTACGCCCAGAGAAATGCGGCATAAAAAAAAAAGGATATCCTATTGGTTCGGATAGTTTGCGCATTTGCTGTCGTGTCTGCTTTTTTTTTGTTTTTGTCTTCTTGAGGCATACTGACCTGTAGGTTTGCAGTAACGCACAGTTTAACTTGCTGTCGTACAGTTCTCGGTGGATTATTCGTGGCCTTAAAGGTCCGCGTTTTGGCAACAGACCACTGCCGCGCACGTTAAAAAAAAAAAAAGGCAAATCAGCCCTTTGGAGCAGTCTTCTGCTTTTGGTACGTAAAGAAATCGACTCTCGTTGTTACCTTGTGTAGGATTCAGGTATATAGATGTATATCGCGGCCGTTAGCAAAGAGCACTACGTTGTTACGTTTTCAACCCAGCGCTCGCTTTCACTACATTTCTCGTCATTTCTTTCAGGCGTTTTTGACACAAAGTAGTGGCTTTGTCTAAATAATCTAAACTGCAGTAAATCCTCCACTTCGTTTTAAGCAGCAGTAAGTTGATGTTTAGATCACTGTTAGTTCGTGCAAGCCAAAATATAGCACAGCAGCAACCGCCCTGCCGAAGCCATTTCTATGGCTACATGGCACTGCACCTGTTCATTTTAGCAAAGACAAGAAACGGTCTTGTTTCAGGCTGAAACGATAGGGCGGGTACAGAGTTGCTTTGAGGGCATCCGCCTTCGATACAGGAAATATTTTAACTTGGAAGAATGTGTACATCTATTTGGCCTCTAAACTACATTTCACTCCATTCTAATAAAAAAGGGTGCGTTAAGCCGTTCAACAGTGCTTATATGTATAAGGCCGTTGGTCCCACATGCCTGCTACAGCGCAGATAAAACGTATTTAGCTCCAGTGGGAAAGGGATCACTCCGTACCAAAACTTTTACAGGACCTGTGGTAGCTTTGATGACAGGAGCGAATTAATTCCTCTATGTTAAAGAATCAATAACCACCACTAGCGAAAACCAAAAAGACTGAAGGCGAAATCTGGAGTCACTCAATGCCTGATGTGTTCTGGACGAAGGAATATTTTGTCCTGCAAGCAGACGCCGTAGATATCACGGCGTCTTCATCTGCTTGCACTGTTGTCCGAGACTTGCAATGGGCTGACCACGCGACGTTGCTTACACACCGCCGCGCGATTATAGAGAAAACCATAGGCATTAGCCGATGCAAGGCTCTAATTACTAGCATCTCACATCCTCAGAAGTGGATGCGTTGGGAGCTGACGGCATGTTTTGTTTTCTCCTTCTGCTTTCTTATCAGTTATCTGCCAAGGACAAAATGATCACACCAACAATTCCCCATTGAAACACACAACAAAACAAAAACAATAGAAACACCCACCTCAGCACTATTTGGTTTCGAAGTATGTTGGCTTCTTCAAAAGCTTAGGCAACGCTTAAGCCACTTTAATAGTAGAATGCATAAGATGTCACACTTATCGTAGCTTCTGATGCAACTTTTGTCTCCGTTTGCGTAATGTCCTTTGCAATGTTCGGGCCGCCAACCATCATATTCGGACTGCTAGCTACACTACACTAGCAGGTATCCACTACGGTGTGACGGTGCCGTCATTTTCATATATCACATTTTTCTCACATTTTCTTATTTCGATTCTCTGTCTAGCTTGTTATCTAGAAACTTGGTCGCCCACAACCAGGAGGGCAATCTGTGATGACGTCCCAGTCCGTGATGACGTTCCGAGAGGTCACCTGACCTCTCTCGACCAATCGGCGAATTTTCGTTTTTGGTTTGATGACGTCTCAAGTCCTATCGCATTAGTAACTAGCAACAACGAGCTACTCATTTGTATACCTTCGTCTGCTTTGTTAAAAGGTTTTTCATGTGCGGCTCGTTCATATGATGAGAAAGAAAAAGTAAAACTTCTTCATGAATCGAATGCCTGCTTCTTTAAATGGCACTAAGTCGCCCTGAATGCCTTATGTTGAAAGGGTATTCCATATGTTGGCCGTATGGGTCATGTGATGGCAGAATAAACGCAGCTTCGCAAATACGATGCTCCTCTTGTTCGAATGCTTGTCAGCCATTTAATTCCACCTAAAGACATTCATTCCACCCCGGGATTGTGTTCGTAGCGCCCTCTATGCGCACGGTCCACTGAAGCGTGATTTAGTGAGCAAGGATATCGCAATCTGCTCAGCTAGCGAGCATATACACACTAGAAAAGAACTGAATACATCGTGCACACGTGACTGCTATCGAAGGATTTACGTACCCTGCCACTGGTTCTTTGTCACAGCGGGAAAGCCCTGCGAATACTTCAAGCCCTGGCAACCAGAGAACGACCAACAGGGTGGCGGCAACTGGATCCCTCTAGGAGGCAGAGGAGCAAGAGCAGGGTCAGTGAGCCGGGGTGAAAGTTTAAGGAAGAAAAACAAGATCCCGCTGGACCATGCCTCATCGTAACCTCTCACGCATTCGGCTGGCGGGCACTCACGGCGTGATTCACCACGCCATCTGTCCTTGTCTCGGGAGCGCCCTCGGGGGCGGAGGAGGAGGCGAAGATGTTCGCGGCCGATACACGCGACAACAGACCGAGAGGGGAGACACTATCACGCGACCAGCGTCACGTACGTGCAGGCCGAGATGGGGGTGGGGGGGAGCGACTCGAGTCCTCACGCGCACCCGAAATTGGGCACTTTAGCTTTCAGGCTGCGTCGCCAACGTCTGGCGCTCTTCGGCGGCATCTCGATGGCGCGTTGGCCTCCCCTGCCACCTCGAAGCGAAAGCGTCGGATAAAGCAAATAAAAGCGAAGAATCGCGACTGGGGCCACCCCGCGACGCCACAAACACTTCCCGTTCCTAGCGGCGGGCGCGCAGCCCCCTTGGGCACCAGCGCGCGGGTGGAGGGGAGGTCGAAGAGCAACGAGCGTGTGTTTAGCAGGAGGCGGCTGGGGCCGTGCGGAGAAACTCGGCTTCGGGCGAGGATGCGCGCAAAATGAATACCAGATGAGCGATTTTGTCTTCACCTCCCCCTCCGCGCAGCGGCGCAATTCTGCGCGGCTGTCCGTCGTTGCTGCCACCAGCGCACGCCAGGAGGACGGCAGGTCCGCAATGCACGCTCCTCCGTTTCTCTTTTGGCTCTATTTCTCGCTGCTTATTTTTCTCTCCATTCTCGGAGCTGCTGTTGCTGTTTAGTAGCTCGCGCTGCCCGGGCCAGCGTCCCAACGCGCCGCCGACCGACCTAGCTGCTCCGGCGAGAGACTGACCTACATGGCGGACGGCAGCCCCGCTCGAATCTGCCCCGTAGAAGGAACAGGGAAGGGCCCGAATACTGGCGAGCGCGCCTATGGGAACCGGTGCGAGCTGCCCTGGCTCGACTGGCAGCAGTGTTTGCCGCCATCCGCCGCGGCGGTGGTCGGAACGGCGGCTCCGAAGGGTCTCCTCGACCCCCTGTCTATTCCTGCTCGCGACACGCGCCCAGCAAAGTCGTCCGTCGTCATCTTCCACTGTGGAAACAGCACTACTGTCCGCTCTCTCAATACCCGTCGCCCTTTGGCTTCGCTTCTTCGCAACACTCGCAGGCACCCCCCCACCCCCCTCCTCGAGCTTCCCGCTTCTTTGCGCAGAAAGCAACAAGTGTACCGCCGCCGCTTTCGCGAATCTAGGGGCGAAAGTGGGCACCCCGAACCCCCCCCTTCCTCGCCTCTCTGCAGCCGCGTGGCGATCGACGAAGCGTATCGGCCGCATTCGCCCGGCACCTGGCCGAAGCCGCCTTCCCCCTACGCTCGATACGGTCGTGGAATTTCTAGATGCAACAACCCCGTTCCGCGCTACGCCGCTATTTTCTTCTTTTGTAGGAGCAACGCCGCGGTAGTTCCTCGTTGCGCGGTACGCATGGTGATGGACGCGTACGAAGCGATCGCGCCGAGGTAGTTGAACAAAGCGACTCTTTTTAGCAGCGGTGCATTGAAACAATGCAGCGAGGAGCTCCCGCTACTGCTTTCACTCGAGAGCCAGCGGGAGGCGTTCGAGTTAAAGCTCGCAAGATTTTCCTTGCTCTGGCGCAAAGAGGTTATGCTTCCTCGTTCCGAAAGCGAGCACTTCTTCTAAGTCGACAAAAAGGAAGAACACTACCTCCTAGAGCTGGGGAAACGGGGCTAATTCTGCTGGATTCTGCGAGAACTTTCTCTAGCGGCGGGCTCCTCGGCCTTTCTCGAGTTAGCGCATAGCGATCGACGCTTGCGAACTGAGTGCTCCAATCGTTGAGGTAATGTTTACATCGGCGGTCACGCTAGAAGCGAAAGTGGGCTGTAAGGGAGCAGGAACTGCGTATCAGTCGCCCTGTATACTTTCTTTTCGCCTTCCGATGGACCTTTCCCGCTTTTTTTTTTTTTTTGGCAGTGCGGGCACACGTACAAACCAGCGCAAGCAAAACATCGAGTGTGCTTCGAGTGCACTGGCCCTGTAGAGAGGGAAAAAAATCGTGCATAAATGCGGAGTAAAGAATGAGAGGAGCAAGAAAGTAAACACTTGACAAAATTTATTATACAACATATAATTACAGTAGGCAGTTTAAAGGAAGCATCTCTTTCTTCGTATGCTCTTTTCTTTCTCTTTTTTTTTTTGCTGGTGGTCCTTTCTGTGTCGTCGTCTATAACGGCGCTGCGCCCCAGTCGTTCAGCCGCCTGTGATCCCACGCACCCGATTTGCTATATACAACATTATTCACACTGTCTTAAAAATGAAGAAAAATATAACACGACACGACGGAAGTGTCAAACAACCTTCTTTAAAAAAAAAACATGGCAAGCCGAAAGTAATTAAAGAGAAAGTGAGAAACTATGCTGCTAAAAGATGGAGGATTGTCGCGAAAGGATCGTAACGACGATACCCTAGCACGAGAGTTGATTCATAAGAGAACTAACAAGAGCCGCTCCTGCCGGTCGGCATTTGCAGAGGAAGCAAAAAAACAGATCACGCGTGACTTGAGCTGTACAAGGACACTTGGCGATTCCGCTCCATTCGAACTTGAAGGAGTAGGATGAGCCTGCATTCAGAGTTCCGAGAGAGCTCGGAGGAAGTGTTGCCGCCTTTCACGTAACCCGAACTTCAGGCTCCCATAGAGGGGAAGATCTAGATCTTCGTAAGTGTTGCGTCTGTATTGTACGTGTGTGTTTGTGTCTGCGAGGCGGCGAAGTTGGCGCCATCTCTCGTCGTCTGTTGACGTCGCCGTTCCAGAGGTCCTGGTTACGTCGCCGCTCTTGTGGTAGTCGCTGTCGCGGTTGCTCTATCACTCTAGGAAGGGCCCCAAGCACGCAGGTAGCATTTAAACGCTGCCGGGCGGCTGGTCGACCGCTGTCATGTTGCTGCCTGGTGTGTCGTTCGTCCGTTCGTCCTGTGCTCCCCGCTCACCAGGCTGCCCAGCGACGCTCCCGGACGTCTTGAACGCCTCCTCGCCGTGTCTTACGAGGATGAGTCAGCGACGCCCGGTCATGGCCGCAGCAGCAGCCAGGCTCTTTGGGAGGATCGCTCAGTGCCATCCCTTGGACTCCAAGCTGCGCAGAAGAAACCAGTGTGAGGACAACAGTGAGAACAAGGCACGCCGCGACACAATAGCAGGAGAGAGGCGCAGCGTAATCGGGTGACAACACGCAGCGCTGCTCGCTCGCGCAACGTCGGCAGCGCGCCAGAATGACACGCATCAGGGGCGGCCAAATGAGACGCGCGCGCGCAGCGAGGAGCGGTGCTGCTCCCGCGGCCTCCAGAAGGTCGCAGTGTCTGCGGAGCCGTCGTTCGTGCTCCGCTGCCACGCTAGCGAAGCCCCCTTCCCTGCTGGACGGCCGCGCGGCTTGACGGCCGCCGGACAGAAGTGGGCCGGTTCGCCTTGACAGTGACTCTGAGCGGCTTTCTTTTGTCCGGCGGCCGTTGCACTCGCCGCGAGCAGGGAGAACTTGAAGGGCAGGCTACGGTCAGCTAGGGAAATTTGCGCCGCGAGACGTTGACATCGCGGACCTTCGATCACTGCTTTCGGATTTTGAGCTACACAACTACAGCCTAAACGATATCATTACACGGATGTATTAGAGACATGCTCGTAAAAGTTGAGTGCGCTTACATGACGGGGACGGGCTTCTTGATGATGACCGGGTGCTCCTTGACGACGGGCACCTCGACTGGAATGTGCTTGGTGATGGGCACTGGGACGTGCTTGTGCACGTGCACGGGGTATGGCTTGGGCACGTGAACGGTCACCGGCACCGGGAAGGGCTTGTGCACGATGTAGGGCTTGGGCACGTGGACGATGTATGGCTTGGGCACCTTGACGGGGTACGGGACTGGGTACGGCTTGTGGATGGTCACCTTGTGGGGCACAGGCACGGGCTTGGGGATGTGGATCACTTTGGGAACGGGGTAGTACTGGTGAATGATATGCGGCACCGGCACGGGCTTGGGCACGGGCACCTGCTTGTACACGGGCACAGGTTTGTGCACCGGGTATGGCACCGGAACCGGGACGTGGTGTGGAACAGGCACGGGCTTGTGGACTTTCTTCACGACGAGCGTGAGGTGTGGCTCGTACCAGCCGTGGCCGCCGTGGCCACCGCCACCGTAGCCGCCGCCACCGCCGTAGCCGCCACCACCGCCGTAGCCGCCACCGCCGCCGTAGCCGCCACCGCCGCCGAAGCCTCCGAAGTGCCCCGGGTCCCCGAGGGCGCTGCCCAGCAGCAGGGCAGCCACGCACAGATACGCTTTCATCCTGGTTCTGGAAACCTGCAAAAGGAGCACCGAAGCCCACGATTCCGCTCTAGAGATGCCGGCCTTCCTGCTGATGGCCGCTGCTAGCGCGGCTGCGACTTCCCGGGACGGAACTAAATTCCGGAAGAAGTCCGTTTCCCCCCTCCCCCTTCCCCGGCACCTTCGGATGTGCTTTGCCAACTGCCACCCCCCACCCTCCACGCCGCTGCGGCTCAGGGAGTGCTGCTGCTCGTCGGCAGCGGCGACTCTCCGGTGCCGGGCTGCGCGCTACTCACCTTGTGCCTCGGTTATCCCAAAGACCAGTGACGACCGCTGTGAATTGAACTCTATCTTTTATAGCGGCTGACCAGTGTGAGCCGCGGCGAGAGTCGGCTACCCGCGGAGAGGAGGTGCTCGGGGGAAGGAAATGCTCGGGCTTGGGGCCGGTGTATGGCTGCAAGCTTCTGGCAGTATTTATACTGCCCGCCAATGGCGTCGCTTGACCCATTTGGCGAGTGGAGGAGGGGACCCACGGCGAACTAGGGCAGCCCTCGCCCGCGCAGACGTCGCGGTCCCCAAGCGTGGCAGCAGCGGCGGCGGTGAGGAACCACGGCCGCTGATGCCTTCCTTGCCGGACCAAAGCAGTTCCCCCCCGCTTCTCCTCCTCTCCCGGCGGCTTTCTCCGGGGCTCGCCTTTGTCTCGGGCTTTCGCGGGAAGGGAGGAGGAGGGAAAAAGTGAAAGTGCTGCTTGGCGCATTCACTGCTGGATTTCCTCGGACACCCTTCGGAGTCGGGTGCGGAAGGCTGTCTTCTTCCTTGCCACTTGCTTTTGCTGCTGCTGCTGCTGTGCCTGAGAGGGGAGGAGGCACGGAGGCAGCAGCTTTGCCCGAAGTGCGCGCTAGAGAACGAAAGTCGATAGGGGTGTCTCAAAGGGCGGAAGCGCCATCTCTGGGAGGAGCCGCAAACTTTCCAGTTGATTTGCGCCAACAGGTGCCTGACGCCCTTTGTTCACCCCCGAAATGCGCATCTGTCAAAAGGATGTGGGGGCTAAAAGCGCCATACACAACGGCAACTTCAAATTATTGTCGATGACGCGCACCGTTTCAGGGCTTTGCTTTCACGAATACCCTTTCCATGAATGTGCGAGACGCGTTTTTTCTATTCTTTTTGTTTGCTATAACCTCAGTAACGCCTTTTCCTGACCAGCATACAAAATCTCATATGTTATGGCTGGTATATTATTAACGCGAAAATGAATTCGCTGGAAGAAATTTTCCGCTCACCGCAGCTGTCCGTTAGGCAGCATCTGCAGTTTCTTCATTACTGGGGTAAAAAGCCTGAATAATTCGGCAAAAGTTCATTTTTCAGTATAAAATCACAGGGATACTCTAGCTTCCACTTAGAAGCAGCGAAACCAGAAAGCCGTGGGCCATGGTGGCTTGCAGGTACCACTGAGGAATTTTTTTCTAATTTCAGTCGGTGCCGCTTATGTTGGAAGATGTACCAAAAAAGGCATTAATTAGCGTAAGACGTAAAACGACCACAGGATACGCCGTTCATCTTGAGAACGCTACGCACAAAAAGACAACTAAAAATGCCTCGAAAATTGATTTACATTACCCTCGCCGAAATTCAACGTGAATAGTGTATTACACGACACCCGCTTGGAAGTACTTTTGTTACTGTTCACGTCGTTTGCGGGATTCTGAGCTAACAGGCGTCTGGGCAACCAGTGAGGATAAATCGCTGCTTTCTCGTGTTTCCCACGGTAATGAGTGTGATAACTCTAGAGCAATTTTGGCGGTTGCTGTTTTTTTTCTTTTTAGCGGTTAATTGCTCGCAAGCTAATCTTCAGAGCAGAGACGTGATTTAGATTCTTTAGAGTTTCACATATTTACTCGTTTTATGGGAAACATGATCGGACCACTGAGCGAGATTTGCAAAAGGTTAGTGCCATTCGAGGAAGCAATTTCCGGCGAAACCAATGGTCTTCGTCGAAAGCCGGTAGGCGTCGCTGCTGAATCATAGCAGGTGTGCCCATCGTATGTTCGCACAATTAGTACATGAATTAAGGCACATATAATATGTAAAAGGAGTATCGCACGGGCCTGCAATGAATTAACTCTGCACCACTTATAGTATCAAAAGCACACGCTTCTTTTACAGATTTCAGCGTGTTCTGCCATCTAATATTACCACGCCGAAGTTGACGTGTCGCTTAAACTGCGCTTAAACAGTGGAAAATGATGCAATTTAGAGTTAGACCACAACTGATAGGTTCACAGCGATGGCATCGCTCTTCCACTTTATATATTTATATTTGGATCTGCTGACACATTTCGCCCCAATAACACGCATATTTTGCGACCCTCGCAGAGTATTTCACGCTTACATATTCCTTTTTTGTCCCTAAGAACCACTGCCATTTGAAATGACGACGGCTTCCAAGTTACACAGCGTGATGCTCTGTGCGCTACATACGCAAAAAATGCTCATACAAAATGAGCGTTTTCTTTTATGAAATGCTCCTTTGCCCCAAAAGGAAACAACACCGTGCACTTTTGTCGGTTGCATCTGCTCGCGTAGTCTGCACCTGCCAGTTAGTGATACCGTTTCACTGTAAGTTTCAGAGAGATTTAGCATAGAGCGATTCCCTTCCTCGGGGAGCTATGAGCACATGCGCAGGTAGTTGTGAGGTGCGCTATATAGCCTGTCGCTGCGTCGGCTCAGCTGGATCCCTGCGGAGGCTTACCCTCACCGGTGGTTCAGAAAACGAAACGCCGCTGATAGGTCTCCAGATTGGCCGGGGTGTGCACGAACTAACTGTAGTAGCAATCATGCAAATATACATACAGTTTTGATGGCCGTGCCGATCAAAAAAGCCAGGAGAAATGATAGACCCTGCAGCAGATCTGAAACCCGCCGGAGGGGATCCCTAATCGCGGTAACCGGAAAAATATTCGTTCAAGTACGCAGCTTGAACGGGGCTGCCGCCGAGCGAAAGAGAAAGAAAGAAAGAATGTAGGAATGCTAAAAAACTGCTGTGGTTGGACAAGGAAGGTGAAAGGGCAGCGGTCCTGCCGGGGGGGGGGGGGGGGGGGGGGGGGGTGTAGGATTCACAAAAACAGAGTTTTTCGGAAAACGAAGACTGCACAGAAACACCATACAGTGGGCACGGGGCGTGGAAGAAAAGAAAAAAAACGACACGAGCGCAGAGGTATTCAGTTGAATAAGCAGACAGGCGTCCTTCCTAATCGGTTTAAGAGAAATTGCTGACAATAAAGCGAGGAGGGCTCTCCTGCATTTCGAGAGTTCCCGTCTCGACGGGTCAAACGTCGAAGGTCAGACAACTTCTCCCGCGGGGCCTGGCGGCGAGAAGACCTGCAAGGCTGACGTGCGATTGTGAGCACAGCGGGCGGCACGACGGAATGTCAAGAGGTGGGGAGGGGGTCTTCCGCGGCCGGATGACTGGGGTCGACGACGGCCGCTTGCCTCAGGTATGACGCGAGCGCCCCCGTGTGTTTTCGCTGTCGTCGCTCTAGGCAGTGCGCCGTCGTAGGGTATTTTTTTTTTTTGCTCGTTTTCTTTTTTACTGTCGACCTTCGCACCGTATCGCACAGAAGGCCGTGGCCGCGCGTTCCGTTGAAGGCTGCTCCCACTTATCGGCTCTGTGTTTGCGAAGTGCAGGAAGCTAACTTTGGGAGGGGGAGGCAAGCAGTGCCTTCTAGATGTCCTTTTCTTGTCTGTATCTGTATTTCGTTTATCCGTCTATTCTTTCTTGTCTTATACAGATGAGTCCTGTGTACTCAGTGCGTGGAATCTGTGCAAGCTAGCCTGAGAAGTCAGGCCACGAGTGTGGTTTTAGGTTTGGTTTGGTTTATGGGGTTTAACGTCCCAAAGCGACTCAGGCTATGAGGGACGCCGTAGTGAAGGGCTCCGGAAATTTCGACCACCTGGGGTTCTTTAACGTGCACCGACATCGCACAGTACACGGGCCTCTAGAATTTCTCCTCCAAAGAAATTCAACCGCCGCGGCCGGGATCGAACCCGCGTCTTTCGGCTCAGCAGCCGAGCACCATAACCGCTGAGCCACCGCGGCAGGGCGTGGTTTTACTTCACTAGCAGCCTTCAAAAAGGCTATATTTGTCTAAAGCCTCTGGGATACCAGCACAAATAAAATAAGTATTGCCGAAATAAGTATTCTAGTATTGCCCTGGGTTCCGAACCCAAGGCGGCGTGAACAGATCGGCTTCGCTGGCCACTGCACGAGAGCACAATGCTATCGCCGCAACCGATCACACTTCGTGTTAAATTGCAACACATTCTCGCGATGTGCACTGCACATCGTCGTCCCCATCCACTTCCATCTGTGCGCAAAAAGCGCTATTAGCCACCTACCCTGCAAAATTCGCAGATGAACGTGAAGCCTGAAGATGAACGTGAAGATGTGTGCCGCATGCGTTGGAAGAAACGCTACACTGAGGAAAAATGTGTTGGCGTTGAAAACATTGTTTCAGGAACGCGTCACTTGAGCAATAACCCGCCGGCGTTCTTTGGGTAAATTGGCAATGACGATGAAAAAGACAAAAGTTGATGCAATGGAGACGAGCAACGGGTTTGAGTGAACACCTTAATCGCGCTTTGAGGTACGCGGCGGTGTGTCCACATTCACAAAAACATGCTGTCGATGCTTAACGATGCTAAACCGCTGGCCGAAATTTTTTTGTATTGTCAGAGACGCCAGACGAAGAGCGGTGTGGACAGCAGTTCTGGGCTGGAAACGCAGTTCATCAAGCAAAATAAAATCACATTCAGTATGGTCAACCTCATATGCCTCGTGGCAGGTGCAGCGAAAGTAAAAAAAAGAAAGAAGAAAAATTCTAAAACTTTTCCCCTTCTATGAAGGTCAATAAGCGTTATCATTAACATTATCCTTGTTATCGAGAAAAGCATCGCCCGCGGGAAAGTCAACTCACCAGCACAGCTGGCACACACGTTCACATTTCCCACTTTATGGAGGACTTCTATTTCCCGGTCCAGATGGCCCATGAAGGCTTATCACCGTCATCATCGTCACCACCTTAACTAGGCCCACTCCAGAACAATGGCCTCTCCTACTGATTACGAATTAGTCCTGTCCTTTGCCAGCTGCACACTCTCTATGGACGCAAACTTCCTTATATCATCCACCCACTTGCATCACTCCTTGCCGCCCCTGCTGCGTTTGTTTCCTCTTTGAATACGCACCGTTACCCCAAAGGACCATCGGTTGAGCGTTCTCCTCATTACGCGCCCTGCTCATGCCCATTTATTCTTTACTTCGACTAGAACGTCATCTACTCGCATTTCATCCCAAACCCGATCTCCTCTCTTTCTGTCCTTAACTGGCTTTAGCCCTATCATTTCCGTATGCCCAGTTCGCTGCGTTGCACGCAGATAAATTTTTAAATTTTTAGACCTTTCGTCAGACTCCAAAATTCCCATCCCATAGGTGAGTACAAAAGGCACTGCGAACATACAAACAAGGACGAGAAGGGCACACAACAATCGCATTATGTACCCTGTGTGTATACTGCGCTTGTGTGCACTTTCTCGTCCTTGTTTGTATGTGTGCAATACCCTTTGTTCATCTTGATTTAGCGACTCGCCCAACAACGCACTCTCTTAAAATGATACGTGAGTAATTGCTTAATGCAACTATTATACCTGACGTGACCCTACAGGGCACACTTATCTACAGCGCCGGTTTCCGGTTTACCTGAATTTCGTTATCATCGGTAGCAGGTAAGCACGGCGGTTTTCTGGCACCACATCTGACCGATGCTGAAAACGCTTGCATTGTGAAGGTCAGGGAAGGTTTTTTTCTTTTTTATGAACAACTTTTGGTTGAGGCGGGCATTGCCCAACGCCTGCCTTGAACTTCCTTCCTCGATTAAGAAAAAAAAAATCTCTGCCTCTCCCGTAACCGAGAGTAGAGTAAGCATGAAATGTTTGCGGGCCTAATGTCATCTCGGTGGACACCCGAATCGCACCGTACAGGAAGGGAGGAACGCCACCACCCGTTCAGCGCGATGCCTTGCCATTTGAACGCAAGGTTTTTTGAGGAAAGGAAATGGCGCAGTAATTCTCTGCCATCTCGGTGGACACCCGAACCATACCGTAATGGAAGGGAGGAACGCCACCACCCGTTCGGCGCGATGCCTTGCCCTATGAACGCAGCGCTTCTCCCCCGGGCCCCTGTGCGCCTGCGCGGCTTTGCTTCGATGCGCGAAGCCCCTAAGAGATCACGTATGACAACGAAGTGTATCGTGGCATTTATGTGCTTTTTGCACGGTTATTAGAAATCGTAAATTATAATTCCGTGCATTATCAAACGCACAGCGACTGATATCTTGATAAACATTGAGAAGGCACTGGCAGCAGTTATTTTTTGTGACTCCTTTGGAGACCAACCGGCGCTTGCTTGCCGGTCGCGTCTCGTTAAATCTCGTTAAGTCTCGTACGGTGCCCGGATGTTCTCGTTTCAGAGCCCGGATGACTGGAGTTAAGTGCCCGGATGATGGCTCTCGGTCTCGGCGTGACGTCACCACACTGCCGACAACGGGGGCTAAAAGCATTTCATGCTTAAAAACTGGAGCAAGCCAAAGAAATTCTTGCACAAAAAGAACTTTTTCGTTCATGAAAAGAAGGTAAGGGCCACTATGCTCCTAACTAAAATCCGCCCATGATGAAAGTGCCTTACTCAGGCTAAGCTAGCAAAAAAAAAAGCATGCAAAGAGGACTTGCACAGCGCAAGCATACCTTTGCGGTTGAAAGAAAAAGAGCTAAAAAAATGCAGATTTGCTTCGTGAAAACCCAGTAACAGAAAAAGCATTCGGGAAGCAATCTGCTCCGAGGCGACATTTAGCACGAAATTTTTACTTCACTAATTACAAATGCAGCGTAGCCTATGGTTACATTCGAAGCAGCGGCCCTCAACAGGCACTCGACAGTCACACAAATCCGGTCGACTCATTGCGGTCCCGGAGCGCCAAACAAGTAGCGAGCAAGCGTAACGAATTGGTCGAAACCGGTCGCACATCGTCCGCGAATCGTCGGTGCGACCGAAAACACCGCACTGATGACGCGAACTGTGGCAGTCTTTGCGCTGCACACAACAACGGCAGCTTAACCATCGCCGTCTATACAGTATACGCTCCGCGCCGTGATCGAAGCCTTGACGCGGACGTTTACTTCCGCTACCAGCTTTTCACGCGCACGCCTCCTGCTGTTCATTTTCGTGTCCAGGATACGCCCACAAATCCGCAGCAGTCGATGAATTCCGTATGACTATAGCTAAAAGCGCGATCATGGACGAGTGCTGCATGTGTTCGCGGGCATAGTGGAAGAAATGGCATAACAGACGTGAGGGAGAGAGAGAGAAAGAAAATACATTTCTTCGGTCCTTCAGTCTATAGGACACTGTCGATTAATTCTTGGCAGCTTCCGATAGGTTCCACAACGAGTATGCGAGTATGAGAAAAGTATACAACCGCTGTATCTTACCGGTACTCACCTATGGGGCAGAAACGTGGAGACTAACAAAGAGGGTTCCGCTTAAGTTAAGCACAACGCAGCGAGCTATGGAAAGAAAAATGATAGGTGAAACGTTAAGAGATCGGAAGCGGGCGCAGTGGGTGAGAGAACAAAGGCGGGTTAATGACGCCCTAGTTGAAATCAAGAGGAACAAGTGGGCTTGGACAGGGCATGTAAACCGAAGGCAAGATAATCGCTGATCCTCAAAGGTGACGGAGTGGATTCCAAGAGAAGGCAAGCGTAGCAGCGGGCGGCAGAAAGTTAGGTGGGTGGATGAGATTAAGAAATTTGCGAGAATACGGTGGCCACAACTGCCGAGGGACAGGGTTAATTGGAGAGATATGAGAGAGGCCTTTGCCATGTAGTGGGCGTAGTCAGGCTGATGATGATGATGCGCCCTCGGACTGGTTAGGATATCTATCGTTCCTCTGAGCTTATCGGACGTATTTCAGTCATAATGGTGCGAAATGTGTCGTTTCGTGTCTCTTCAGTGCCAGGGAATCGTAAAAGAAAGGCTTGTTGCTTATTTTGGGGATAGTTGTAGAATATAAATTAGTTTTTTCTCAAAGCTCACAGCTGCTCATTTCGCGCATGTGCATGCTGAACCTGCATTTAATCTACCTTAAAAAATCTAAGCGCTGCTCCTCTCGAGGTTCTATAGAATGTGAGACAGAGACGAAGCTACGCTTTGCTTAGCTGCATCCTTGACTTCTGGTTCCCACAAGCCATTGTGCGATCCAGACGATGCCCAAAGCACAACGCGAGAGACTACCAGTTACATACGCGGGGCGAAAGGCGGCGGCGATGGACTAATTCTAATGGAGTGGCAAACGAAACTCATATATCCGCGCCTCCACGTCTTGGAATCCTGCTTGTAGCCTTAACAAAAGTAAATCCTTTTCTGCTTTCACGGAGAAGCACAGCACAGAAACACGCCAGATTTTCGTTCGCATTGGCGTCCCAGTGCTAACGCATTGAAAAAACATGCTATCCGTATATAATAATACGGATAGCATTGATAATACTATCCGTATCATCAATGACGGCGGAAAAAAGACCTTTCATTCACTTGTTGAAAACTTGAACTGGGCGAACGTATATAAGGAACGCGATCCATCTGTGTCCTAAGATATTTTTATGTCCAAATTACAAATTTGTTACAATGCTGCTTTCCCACTCACAACAATTGTTAGGCACAAGAAAGCAAGAAAAGAATGGATTACGAATGACCTTTTAGGCGCATAAAACACAAGGATAAGCTGTTCGAACAGTTTCTGCGGACGCGTGATATTACAAAGCTGCCAGAATTCAAGCGGTTCAGAAACAAACTTAGCTCTGACTTAAAAAAAAGCCAAGTGTAGATTTTATGAACATAAGTTCGAAAAGTGCGCAGATAACCCCCGAAAAACGTGGAAACAATTCAATGAACTAAACGCTACGCACGTTTCTGGTATACCATTTGACTTAGTTATAAATGGAGCCACTTATTCGGCGCAAAACTTAGTTAACCTTATCAATGATCATCTAGCAAACGCAGGTGCTGGAAACTTTTCATCTCTTTTATTGCCTCACAGCAGTCTGGAGAGATATATAGGGCAGACGCTGCTTGAAAGTGCATTTTTAACGCCCACTTCTGAGGATGAGATAAACCTTATCATAAACTCGCTCAATAACCGATCGGCAGCTGGGCACGACGACATTAAAGCCGCACCTATAAAAGAAACTGCCCACTTAATCTCAAAACCGCTCGCTTACATCTGCAACCGCATACTCGCTTCGGGAATCTTTCCTGCGAAAATGAAGATAGCTCGTGTCGTCGTCATTCACAACGGAGGAACATATAGTGACCTGAACAACTATAGGTCGATTTCAGTTTTGCCTCTTTTTCGAAAGTGATTGAACGTGTCATACACAAACGCCTCGACAACTTTTTTGTTGCAAAAAACATCATATGAACAAAGCAGTACGGGTTCCAGAAAGGAAGATCAACTGAAATGGCCCTCGTACAAATAAGAAATAAAATAATTAAAAGTATTGAGGATAAGCTCTACACAGTTGGAATATTTCTAGATTTTCGCAAGGCCTTCGGTTCCATCAAACATCATATTTTGCTAAGAAAACTGGAAATACGTGGGAATTAGGGGCATAGCACTTCACCTCATGCGCAGTTACCTTGAGTCGCGTTTACAGTTCGTATGCCTACATGACTATAAATCAAACCCAAAGACTGTAAAATATGGTGTACCGCAAGGATCTATATTAGGCCCGTTGCTCTTCTTGATCTATATAAATGATATAGCTAACATTCCTCAAACTGATGATATAGTATTATATGCAGACGATACGAATGTATTCTTCTCTGGAACAAATCTTAATGAACTTGAAAACACTGCTAACACGTGCCTATTAAATCTTAGAGTATGGCTAAACTTAAATAGCCTGGAACTCAACGAGAAAAAAACAAAATTTATGCTTTTTTGTGAAAAAAACAAGCCAATAGATTACGATTTTAAGCTTCGCTACGGCTCTTGCTACCTTGAACGTGTCAGCTCCCATTCCTGTCTAGGAGTTAAATTCCATCACAACCTAGGCTGGAGCGACCACATAGACCACACCCATGTCAAGATAGCGAGAGCTATTGGTATGCTTTCCCGGCTTCGAGATCTATACCTTTCTCGCTGAAAAGACAGTTTGTATTTCTCTCTTATCCATTCTCGCATCAAGTTATTGTCTTCTTATCTGGGGTACTTGCAACAAAACTGACTTAGAAAAAATATCAGCCCTGCAGTCGCGTGCAGCTCGGTTACTTTTACCTGCAGAAACAACACAAATAGTTGCTCGGCAAATACACAGTCTCGAATCACCCCTGTGAAAACCATGTATGAACTCAAAATATGTAAGTTTATTTTTAATGAAATAAAAACAAATTACATTAATTTTTTAACCCGTACCTCAATAGATCCACTGGTTGCAGCTTGCATCAGACTTCTGTTGTGGTAAATAGGCCTCGTACTAACTACAGAACACAATCAATTGAGCACCAAATCATGTTGTTGTGTAATTCTCATCCGTTTGTAATAGATGCTGCTAAAAATAGTTCCACGCCAGGGTTTTAAACGCATCTGTTCGTCTTTCTTTTTGTCTAACGTTCTGTCCTAGAGGACAAAATGCCTACTTCTGGTTCCGTTTGATGTAATGTTATGTCGTTCGAACAACCCTAATGTATTGCATTTCTGTACCATTTTTGTATATGATTTAGTGCGTATTGTTATTTTATTATCTGTATATATTTACAAGAACTGTTTATGATGCGGCTGTTGTGTAGGTGATGCAAAGACAGCCTTTTTTTTTTTGTTGTATAATGCAATACCGCTCCTGCTGCAGTACCCAGGCGAGGACAAGACCCAGTCAGGAGGTTCAGCACCTCTTTTTGTCTTGCCTCGTGGGCAATACCTGTATGTTGCCCGAAGGAGAAATAAACAAAAAAACCTGCAATTATAGTAATTTTTTTAACGGGGAAAAGTAGCCAAAAGGGGCACTGCTGCGCATAAGGAAGTGTCCGGGTTTTAACGAAAGCACAGGAAGTATTAGTGGACGAAGGCGACGGTTTGCAATGCAAAGTGCGAGCGTAGGTTGTAGTTTAGCACGAGGTTTGTTCGGCTGCGGCGCTAGCGTATAGTGCTCTCGCGCAACGGCCTGCGAAGCTAATGTGCTCTGTCCGCCGCGAGTTCGAATCCCAGTCGTGGATATTGATTTTAGTTCTTGTGTAACCGATTGTGGCTTCGGTGTTGTCAGGTAGCGGCCAAAGATCCAAAGATGACAATATTCTCGGTTGGCGATGGCGAACGTTATGAGTGCTTTCGTACTAAAAGACTAAAAGATCATTTTAGCCATTCCATGAATTTCGCATGACGCAGGGAGATGAGCTTTACAGGAACATATATATCAATGCTGATGCATGTACCAGTTGCAAGTGACGTCGCTTAGAAAGATGATTTCGCAACGCAGAGTGCGAGCCATCAAATAATGCAAAAACAAATTACTCAGTATACGATGACAGTGTTGAGGGTTATACTAAGAAAGTTTTGAAAAGCTGCATCCCACAAACTGCGGGGCCAAAGTGCAAGCGTCTAAAGACGTCAAAATGAGTTGAGCTGTGCATACAAGTGTCTATTACGCAGTAGACTTGTGCACTGGATTACGATATTATTATTATATATGCGACCATTAGGCCATACTATAAGACCAATGACTGAAAGAAAACCGGAGTTAGTTGTTACAAACTTTCCAAAGGTGGGTCAGCTCAGATGTTCATACAAGGCTTAGTTTTTTATTTAGCCAGTCTCCGTAAATTACCCGCGATACATACATCAGTGGTGCGAACGTGGTCTCCGTCCATTAGCCTCAACTCACACCATCTCTCCCCGTAAACTTTCTTCCTTGTCGTGCATCATGCAGAACATAATTTCCTCGTGATGTTCACGGTGTATTTACAAGTTCTGAACATCTTTGAAAGCTTAACACCCCTCGGGGTATGCAGCGATGCACTAAGCTCTCGTTGTTTATCTGAATGACAAACCACGAAGCCCCCCCCCCCCCCCCCTTCCCCCGCCTCTTCAGATTCAGCCCCCTGTCCTAATGTATTTCGCAATTTAGTGAGGGAATTCATGCTCCGTACCAGTCAGCCCTCTTGGGTATATTCAGTTACAACTCAAGAATACAGCAGTGAATGTCCCTCAAAGGACACCCGTCCAGCCAATGGCATCCCCTTATGGCTCCCCCTTATATACCTTATATTCCCCCTTATATATACCTTATATACCTTATATATAACTTTCCCCTTATACACCACTCCGCATCCCTATAGTTTTGAACAACCCCTTCTCCTTCCCTTTCTTTTCTGCTCTCTGCCTCATGAAAAGTGGTCGACGCCATTGGCTGTCGGTCCCTCTTTGAAGGGCGAGTTGTAGCTGGCTATATAGCGCAGATAGGTTGCAGGGCCCAGAAAAAGCATAACTGAGAATATTGTGACAATTGACAGATAATCCATGTTTTGAAGCCAAAAGCTTCTTAACTGGATATCTTTAATGAGCAAACCTCGCGGTAAAACGAAACAGCAGAAAACACCTCAAGTCACAGCACCGCGCCACCTATATAGAAGGAGCAGCAACCTTCGCGCACGGTGAGAGGCCTTCCTTGAGGGAGAACGTGTGTTACGTAAGCGAGGCTGCCTTCCTTAACGCCGCCTTGATCTCAGAGCGAGATGCTAAGTAGGCCTCTCTCGGGGAAAGGTTTCTTTCTTGGGGTCAGCATGCACGGTGTGAGATAAAACTCCACGATGTCGAACGCTCCTCCGAGAACGTGCCTCCCAAGGATTCTTCCACACGGGCGATGGCAGTAGGGATCCGCCGGGTATTCGGGTGATGCCTAGAGCCTCGGAGGGAACGTTATCTTCTCCCCTGCGACATAGCTGGCAGGCCTTCACTGGCCGGTTTCTCCTCCAGCGACCACAGTGTGGTCGTGAGCTCGATTCTGCACGAGAAGACGCTTGTGTTTACAATGAGTATTTCCTATTGAGAAGCGCGTTTGTTAGTGGGCAATTGCGTGGCTCAATGTACGTGCTTGTGGACAAGTGACAGCGACGTGTAATCGGGAAATTTTGTCGCGCCTTAATCAAAGTGTCACGTTGCCTTAGGCTGCCCTCTACCGCCCAGGAACGGTAAACGAAATGGTACTCTCCTCGCGATTAGAACGTTGACCCCCCCCCCCCCCCCCCCCTTTTTTTTTTTGATGCACTGGCGTAATTACTAGCTATTGAGTCGAAAGTATAAAAAAAATGTTGTTCAACAGTACAATTACTAGTCTGCATCTTCTGTAGTCAAGCTGCTACGTGATAGCTCTAATATAAATGGCAGTCGCTATACAATTTCACTTCACCTCGTTTGTGGAGCGCGCAAAATGTACGCGCACTGGCATATTTGTGATGATAGAAACGATTGCCCTTACTTCCCTAGGTTTCAAGGACTGTTCGCTGCTTCGGTTGAAAACCGTGGAGTTGAGAACAAACATTTTATTGTGTTTTTTTTTCTGCTTTGCTATTGTGCGTAAGGCATTAGTACGCATGGATAACCACGTGCAATATCACCCTACGCCTGATAAATAATCGATGATTGAATTTCTTCTGTCATGCTGCTTTTGTTCCCGTTGCTCAACAGGATTATTTCAGATAACGTGACGTACGAAAATCTGGGATATAATCGCTGGCTCCTGATTTTAACTTCCTCCAACTTTTACAACAGCATTCTTGAGGAGTTGGAATGTTAATGAATGGACAAAGAATTGTAACATCCAAGTTTTTTTATATTCCACGGGACCTGAAGTCGCACAAATACGTGCATTTCACGCAGATCGGGAGATATTACGTTTTTGCGTGTAGATTCACTCAAATCTAGCTCGTTTAGCTCTAAAACGACCTACCACGTCGAGTTAGCACGAATACGTACGCATAGTTACGTTTCGGCTGTTATAAAAGCCGAAAGATTATGAGACAAGAAATTCGATTGTAAATAGTTTACTAGGCGTGGAGGAATTCCGTAACGGCATGCTCATGTCTGCCAGTGCTTTGCGCATCATTTCAAAGATATAACGCACGACCAAAATTTTGTTGCGCATCCTTATATGAGCTTGATTCTTCTAATTCTGCTAGCGTGCGCACTGCAAAATCGCCAGGTGCGCAGCTGTACATCTATAAAAGCGTAACTGCGCGCGGCTGAGAGCTACCGGGAAATGTTTTACATCCACAGCGTCCGCAAAACATCATTGTGTTCTTGTGTACGTACGTGCGTGCATGCGTGCGCGTAAGTGCATGTGCGCGTATTTTTCGATCTTGGATCGTTTTAGTGTTATGACTACGAAAGCCGGCTCCAAAGATAGACGGGATTGCAACGAAACTTGCGAAATGCGTCCAATGTTTGTATACGCATTGCTAATGGGCAAGCGCATGTACCTCGAAACGTGGAAACAAGTGTAATGCGCTTCTAGCCCTAACATCAGTGGTGTTTACCGTTACTGAGCCTGATGCACTTTCCCAGCCTACTGCTGCCACCAGAGGTCCTTCCCTCTGTCACACTGATGTGCACGGCGTTAATGTAATCATTTTTGACGCGAACTTTAACATACACAAAATACTGAAATATGACATCTAAGAACGTGGTGGAGCCCATGGAAACTTCCTATTCTCAGATGTTGGTTATTTTTAGGGCAATCAGGCCAAATTGCTCAATACAACCATCATAACCACGATCCCTCAGGGGGAAGGAAGGCGCAAGGGGCGGCTGCGGGGATTATAAACATTCGTCCTGAGGTTTCTCTTTAGAAGAATGGCCTGAGTGGCGAGTTGGCGCATGATGAAATGAAACCTGGCACCACAAGGACACTAACACCACATGCCCACACTACCAACTGTTTATTATGCTCAAAGGTGGCATATTTAAACATACAACTCAAGAATGAGATCATCGCATTATCGCTCTGAACCCAACACGTGGAAGAGAAGCAGCAACGTCAGGAAAAACAGACAAGAAACCTTTAACCCCTGCAGATAAACTAAAAGATTTTGATAAAATATATAAGAGGAGGCCATCTCGTAGCAAAAGCAGTGTCAAACAATCGTAGCAAAAGCAGAGTCAAACATGTGAAGCAAAAGCGCTCAGAACCCGGAAAAAGAACAAAGAAACGAAAACAAAACCATTAACAAAATTAACAACCCACATAAACAAACAACAGACAACCGCTAGAAATGCAGGGCTGAAAAGGCCCCTCCACACGCCAGCGGGATTTCATACGCCACTCCGACAGCACAGGAAACGAAACGCCTGCCGTGACTCTTTACGCACAGGGCTTTCTTCTGACCGATCCGCGAGCATAAACCGCTCAGCTTTTTCGGCGCGGAGAAAACGACAGGAACGTCGTACCGGCCAGCAACCTTCTTCAAGCTGTACGCCACTCGGTGTATATTAGGGACCACTTGTGGTCACCTTGATCCCAGCTTATCATGGGATTTTTTCCTCTTGCCTTTCATTTTTTTGAAGGAGGGTCTCCGCTACGCTGCAGACGACAGAACGCGGGAAGCCAGCCATTTGAAGCCTTTCAATCTGATTGTTGAAGCTAGCCTCAGCCATGTGAGCACAGGACATGTGAGCACAGGCAAAGTAAAGCAATCGCCCTTTTTAATCGCTTGAAAATTGGCGCCAATATTCCGGAAATAATCTAAAAAAATGCTCAGCATTGCTAAAAAAAAACTATCTAACTTGAATCTGCAATACCTTGCCCTAATTATACCGACCCAAATAGCCAATTATTTTCAGCAGTACCCAAAACGTGACAGAAGCATAAATTTGTCATAAAATAAAATTTAATTTTGACAGAATAAATGAACGTCCGTTTCAGCAGGCGTCAAATTTTTTCTTCGCAAAAATTTTAAGATAACACTGCATATTTCTGTCCGAGATTATTTTTCTCGTTAAAGAGATACGAGATTAATTGGCCTTGAAAAATTTAACGTATTTTACTGGGGTATGCGGCAGTAGTTGCTGTATTTCTTCGAGAATGCATCTGTAATGCAATTCAGGACATGTTCCTGGATTTAGACACAGAATATGATTGGGGTGTGTTCTGCCATTCGTAACTGCAAGTTACCATGAAAATACCAAGGAGTGTTTTCTATTGCTAGTCAACATGGGCTTCAAGAATCTTTATCTTTTCTTGTTAGAACCTAGTAACAGTTTTAGACATTTCCTCTCAAGGACTAACGATCAAACTCGTGACGTGGCACAATATGCAGACGTTTGGTGTTTCTTATTTTTGGTTGTGGTGGGAGCTTGTTTATTTTTTTAACGCACGGGCACAACCAGAGCTCACATTTTAGTCTAGCGACACCTCCTTGTAATATTTCAAGGTCAACACGCAATCTCTGGAACAGTATTTCACCTTTCATCTACTTAGCACGTCATGGCACCTTTACTTTTGCATTTCATGACGACAGACTTAAAGTGCCGCCAACAAACGAGCTACGTTCCTTTTTTCTTTTGTTTTTCCACTGGGCGCCTATAAACAAGCCATGCTTGCCCTTAGTAATGTTGGTCGTCTTACCACATGTGTTATCGATTATGAGGCATAACTATTCCCTTTTGAAGTTGATCTTTGTAAGCTCAGCAAACGGACACGCAATTCACTCTGTTCAACACTCATTCTAGCACACCATAGAATCGCATGTACCGAGAGGATGCGACAAGCTATAAACAATACAGTACAGTAGAGAGCAGCCCTCGTGACCGTTTCATTTGGAAAATGTGCAGCGTTTCCTTCTTCGATAGCTTGCTCTCTATATGCCGGACTAAAAACCCAGCAGAATGAAAGTGACTACTAACGACTCACCAAGAATTAACGACATAAGAGATTACAAATAGAATATGGAATACGAACAGAATTAGAACAGGAATACAATCGGAATTACAATAGAATAAGAATCGAACCGGTTGGTGAGTGAAAAAAAAAACAACCCATAATTGCAGTAGAATCAGAATTATAATAGATTGGCGGATGGAATGAAATTAGAACCAGAATTAGCAAACAATCAAAGTTGGAATACATTATCGAGTGACAGAAAGAGGCTTTTGTGTTTCCTCCGCATCAGTCCAGTGATCATCCCTGCATTTCTTGTTCCCGTTTTGGTTTTGTCCGCCCTAAGTAAGTCACGTGACAGCAAATAAAGCGTCCCTCCCTTACTCGTAAACAAGAAAAACTAGCGGACACCTTCGAAATGCTCAGACAGGTTTGGCGATAGCACGCGGATCTCGCAGGGCTAGCCAAGGACGACCTAGCCCTATCACTTATGCTGCGCACACGAAGCGAATTGATTAGTCGTCGTATGTTGCACGTTCACGGAGCGGCTACAAGTCCTCTGAGGGAACCACCGTGCATGGCACGGACCGAAACAAAACGTTTTCGAGCGAAATTAGAACCTAATTTTTCCACTATTACTGATTTTTTCATGTTCATTTTTCACTTCAGACTTATTCTAACTGTTTTATAACTAAAACCGTTCACAAGAGTGACGCAAGACGTTTGGAACACATCGGATGCTCATGTCAGGATATCAACAAACAGGTTTGGTTGTCATGATAGCGTGTGTGATTTAAACAATGGTAACAGAGGTACGCTAGATGTTAAACCACATTGGGGCCAAATCTGGCCCATGCACACTGAAAGCTTGCCCGACAGGTGAACAACGGTGTATATGGAAATCTTTCGGTCTACTGATGAAACGAGAAAGAAAAGAAAAAGTGAGCTACCGCAAGAACAACTAAAGGGAAAACATTTCAGAGGAATAGCTGGGCTGAAAATATATGGTGAATTTTAGCCGCCTTGAACGTTGCCTCAGGGCATTTGTAGTTAACCCTAGTCATCTTTCTCGTTTTTTGTTTCGAAACTTACTTTTTCCTCACTTTTTCTTACTCGAGGAAATCGAACGATGACCCTATACAAGATTTTTTGCCGAGAATTTTTATATACCTAGCTATGCAATGAACCACTCTAGGTGAACCCCTGCCCTTTGTTTTCTTACTTCAACATTTCTTTTATGCAAAGATGCCTATACGAAAACAATTGTTTCTGGTCAGTCCACTACTAAACAATGATATTTGATATGAGAAAAGCCAACAGCCAGAGAAACCAAGGGACACAGGAGATTTTTTTAATTAATTTATTTATTCGGATTTATTCGCAATTTATTCGGATCCCACCGGCGGCATGTGGTTGTTTTTTCTTCTGCTTTTCTAATCAATTAGCTTTAAGCTATAACATATTAAGTAATATTCTAAATTGACAACAGCACAAAATTAATAAATTAATTAAAAAAAATACCCTATGTCCCTTGGTTTCACTGGCTGTTGGCTTTTCTCATATTTATAACGAGCCCCTCAATCCCCTTCCCTTGTTTGCCTAATGATATTTGATAGTGTTCTAATTATTCTGGTTCATTACGCAGGTCCTTTCTTGATGTGTATAACAGCAGGAGCAGTTTGTAGTTGCGACGAAGAAAATTAGTCATGACTGCTGGCGGCAGATGTGCGTACGTCTAGTACATTTTAAAAATAAAAATAATTTTTTTTCATCTGTTTCAGCATTCTGATTATGATAAGACAATGCTTTCCTAAGACGGACACCGAATTTTCTATTTTTAGCTAATAATATTGTTTTCTCTTAAAAAGAGGCTTCATGCCCGAAGCTATCGCTTAGAAATTGGACCCGGTGCCAACGCCCTTCATCCTAATGCTTCACAGCCATGCGGAAGATGGGCACAGCACGCTTAAAGGCCATGGTCGCTGATAATATCATCTTGAGTCTGTTGATTTTTCCGTATTTGTGATCCTCGATCCTATCTGATCTGTCGTGAAATTACCATCTGTTTTTTTTCCCACGCAGGGTGGATTATCATGTGTACGCTCCCCTAGACGCGACAGTTCTCTGATGTTCGGAACTAGTTGAGAAGATGTACGCCCTTTATCTAAAACTGTCAGAGTCATGTGCAGATGGCTCGAGACTGCCGGCCTCGACCATCGGGAATCACACGGCCGCCAAGTGCATCTGTTGTCATCACTACCGATTCCTTAACTCGCTGAGTGGACCCTCTTGTTTTCCATCGCTCTCCCGCTGTCTTTTGAGCTCAAAGAGTCAGTCCGGTAAAGGGAATAGTTTCTGCATAGCGCCGTCACTTTTCAGTAAGGCATTTTTTAACTCATTGATTTTTTTTAGCACGCCGCGGTGGCTCAGTGGTTATGGTGCTCGGCTGCTGACCCGAAAGACGCAGGTTCAATTCCGGCCGCGGCGGTCGAATTTCTATGGAGGCGAAATTCTAGAGGGACGTGTACTGCGCGATGTCAGTGCACGTTAAAGAACCCCAGGTGGTCGAAATTTCCGGAGCCCTTCACTGCGGTGTCTCTCATAGCCTGAGTCGCTTTGGAACGTTGAATCCCATAAACCAAACCAAAACAATATATTTTTTAGAGAGAGCTCATGCTTTCTCAATAAAAAATTGCTCCTGAAGTCTTCGTCAGCGTTCCCTGCGCATTGTTCAGTCTACCAGGCGACAACATTCACCTTACCAACGCGATAAGATAAGTTCATTGGTTGCTCGTTGGCCACGATATCTTCATGGAGCCTACGAATTCGCGGTTGTGTTGTCGGCTGCACCGGCAACGTTGCTCCTGGAGCCCGGCGATATTGGTGTACGTTACAGAACCGTAGCTGGTCAAAATAAATCTGAAGCTCTGAAGTATGGTGAGCCTTAGAGCCTGGTGTAATTCCTGTTATACGTAAGCATTCATTTTTTTTTAATAATTTACATCATCCATGTTGCAAAGAGTCGAGGTTGCCTATTCCATAGTCTTTACAATTTTTATTGTTCATTTCCACTTCCTGGTAGTCGGTTCGTAGCGCGAGAACTAGTAAAAATGTAACAATTCAACAGGAATACCTCAAAAAACGCGCAGTGTAAACAATCAGGTCCCCATTCGGAGAAGTGGCCTAGTCATGAAAAGGGGCCCGACACAACCCACAGGGAAATCGTGTGGGTTTTCGAACTCGCATGCTTAGCTAGGAATACTTGGTGCTTAAACACCACAGAGAATAGACCTTTCCACAAATCGCAGCGCCGCGCCATCCCCTAGCGGATCCGCGCAAAGCATGATGGGAGAAAGGAGCGATCGCCGCCCGCGTCGTCTGCTGTCAAGCGTGTTGCTGTGTTGTGCCGCCGTGTTCAGGCGTTGTGCGTCTCCTCGTGCGCGTTGTTGGTGTCTCTTAGCAGAATGTTGCAGCGCACTGCTGTGGTGGTTATCTGTTAATCTTTCTGCAATTATGTGGGGATTTTTTTAGACATTCGACATGCAGAGGAGAATCGCGGTGGCGGTCAAAGGTGCTGTGTGCCCGGCTGTAGTAACAACACGAGAAAGGACATCAACGTTTCATACCACGTATTCCCCAAGGAAAAGAAGCTGAAGCTAGATTGGGTGCGCAGGATAAATCGGCAAGGTTCGCAAGGGCGATTTACCCTGTGGAAGCCTTCGAAACACCGCAAAATATGTGGTACGCATTTCAACACCAGCGGGCGCAAGCGGTACATGGATCGTCTTCCCACGATCTTTCCACACCGAGTATATGCGGAACGGACGCCTGCTGTGATTACGGGTAAGACTATCGCTTCGAGAATGGCACCAACGTTGCACGCACATACAGGTGATGCTAAAGTTGAAACAACACGAGCCCGAACGCTCAGTGCAAGACCAAGCTGCCTGATTGCTTGCAAACAGCAGCAGCAAAGAAAAACACATCTGGAAGCTATAACACGCCCCAAACGAAAAGAGCACACAAATTTCGGGCAGCTGGGGAGCAGCGGGACGCAGAGCAATGGGCATGCACATGCGAATCTCCAACTTCGGCTGGTGACCGGGGCAGAGGACGTCGCGGCCAGGACGCCACAACCGGCAGCCTGAAGGCCGCCTGCGATGCTGCTTCATAATTTTCGTCTTTTTTAGGCTTTTATGAATAAAGTTATTCACCACCACCATGGGCACATGAGCGGCGAGGGCTCTGCGTATACATTCATTGGGAGAACGCCGGTCTTTGCGTCTGCTGGTGCTCGGCTGGTGACCATGGCCGCGGAATGCAACATCCAACTGTGTAATGCTTACTGTGTCAACCAACTGTGTCATGTTTAGTAAATAGCTCTTGTTCTGTCTAAGGGAGTGTTTAAAGTTTATATATTACAGCAATGAACATTTACCGCGTCAGCATGAAATTTCCCCAGGAGTGCGCCGATGAGGACAACTGCACTCATACTGTTGTTTACATCGCTGCGTACGAACAGTTAACAGCTAGTGCTCGTTTTCATGACATAAAACGCAATCGGCGCTTTAGTTCTATTAAACAGCCTGTTTTCTTTTTTACCGGCTGTAGCCGCGCTTGTTTACGCAGTGCGATAATGTGTGGGAAGCGATGATGCGATCGCACGCCTGAGAAACACTTGACAGCCAGGTTGTTGACATCGCGCGCAGGACCGGCGCTTCTCGTTTCTTGTTCCGGCTTCCTCCGACGTGACCAGTACTTTATTTTAAGCTACTTTATCCAGAAGTATGTTTGGCGACCGTTCGCTTTAACTCAAACGGACTAACTTGTTATACACAAGCTAGCGACGGCGACGACTGTTGCTGGCCGTAAAGCACGGCTCGGCAGTCTGGGTCACACCGGCGTTTCCCGTTGATCATATGCGTGCCCTGCGATGTAAGCAATAGTTATTTTCAGGTCACTGTTGCCAAAACTACACTCGGTGACCATTTTCATTCGCTAAAGCTAGTGATTCGCTCATCACAACCGCCGCAATCACAGACCATATCCTACGAACTCGCTAGGCCTAGTCGTCGCGGAAGGGAAGGGAGTCGTCGTCGACGGAAATTAATTTGGCAAGCGCTTATCGCTGGTGACTGTTCAGGTGTGCACATGTGAAATATGGCCGTTCGTTTCGCTCATTTAGAAGCGCGAACATATTTGCACCGCCGCCTCATCACCGTGCTTTCGCTCAGCCGCCGACGAGGCTGACCGTCCGCCAGTCGGATTTGTCGGTGTCGTTGGCCTGAAAAACGTATCCCACTGCAATAATATTATAGTAAACTAGATATTTCACCATAATCACATGCTGCTGTTGACCGTGATAGTGTCGTTGTCGGAGCAGTGTGACCACCGTCGTCGTCGTCGTTGTACACTGAAAACGAGCTGAGGCTTTCCAATGCGTTTGGAAGGTTTCGTGTAGCACCGCGCGCGTCCGTCGAGTTCGAATGTCATTCCAGTTCTCGAATGTCATTCGATTCATATGTCATTCGAACGTTCCCGTGTAGCACAGGTATAAGAAACAGCGACGGCGACGACATGGCAGAGAAAGGCTTTCCGGTGATCAGGCGCAGTCGGAGAGACGGACGAAAAGACGCGAGCGCGGCGCCGCGGGCGCCGCGGCGCTCCGTTTTCCCAGAGTCCTTTGCGCGCCCGCTTGGTGGCGCGGCGGAATTTGTGAAAAGGTCTATTACGGGACACTGCTGTTTACCCCTGTGAGAGAGTACGTATAACGCACTCCCACGGAGCAAATAAACAGTAACAAGTGCGCATAAGTCCCCTGGAACGCTCCATCTTGTTCAAATAAATGAGGGCCGGATATACATCATTTGTGGCTCTGAGGACAAGCATCCCCTAGTGTGCGTACTCCTCTCGCCGAGTTTACATCCTCTGAGACTACCCAGTTCACCTGATAAGCCATCCGTATTCAGAGTCCTTGTATGCTGCATGCTGCCACAGCCGCATGCATCAAAATAGAAACGACGAGTGCGGGAGGTCTTTTCATATCAGGGCCTTATTGAATGTTTATCGCCACTTAATACCAAACTTAGGTACACACTGCGTATTTCGGTTCTGCAGTAAAAGGCACATAGGCAAGTTAATGCAGGTCAATTTGTTAGATGCACAATTAACCAGTGCGCATTGCTTTTGAAGATACACGCCTATTAACTTGCATCATTTCCGGAGAAGAGGAATTGTACCCGAGCTCTTTAGGTGCTAAAATAACGTAGTGTCAAAGGAGAACATTGCAGCAAGATTTTTGCATAAAAGGCGCTAGCTCACTTTGACTACACGCAGCGCGTTTTTGGCTTACGAGCGAACAGAGGATGCCTCACCAAAACAACGAAATTCTCGATGACCAGTTCCTCAGACACGTCGAATTTATTAGGCATGAAGTAAGATTTAGCGACGCAGAACAGCAGTGCGTTTGCGAAAGCTGTTTCAATAAACAATTTTGCCCTTGAGGCAAGGCAGAAAGCACAAGGGAGCCCTGTCGCACAAGAAAGAGTTGGTCTGGCTGCACCTGATTTCTGCACACATTGGACGAATTAATGCGATTGCATCATAAGTCTCATCGAGGAAACAACAAGGCCTGGTTAGTCATAAAAACATGGTGTGGTTGGTCATAAAATCCGCTGCTTGTTCGAGACAGTGATAATGTCACAGGGTCGCGAGACACAACCATGAGCGGCCATGAGCTAATTCGTTGATAGGAAGTGTGACTTTATGACACCATGTGACCGGGGCGAGCTGGCAGTTGACATGGTCTTGTGACGTCATGTGACCAAGTGACATGGCCGAGTTGGCTGGTGTGCTGGTACGACCTGATTAGTCATAAAATTCGCTGATTGGTCGAGACAGTGATGACGTCGCAGTGTTACGTGGCATGGCCGGGCGCGATTGGTCGACGGGGTGTGGGACGTCATGAGACCACGTGACAGGGCGAGTTGGCAGGTGCGCAGCTGGCAGGCGCGCTGGTTACAGGGCACTGCCGAACGCAGCGGAGGGCTCCGCGGCGGCTGGCAGCTGCGCTTGGACTTGTGCAGACGCGTCTAGGCAGAACCGCCTATCAGATTCAAATAGAGCCAGAACTGACGCTGCGTTTATCTACCATAGTGGAAAATCCCCGCAAGCGGAGAGGGCGAAGACGGAGAGAGGCACAGGCCTAGCTTATGCGCCGAGCAGCAATGAAGGAGAACGAGAAGCAGGCCGAGCGGACTTCTGACTATTAGGCTTCCTCATTATTAAGACGTAATCTATTTAAATGTCCCCTAATTTTTTTAGTCTCATTCTAGCTGCCAGAACACGTCCATTGTTTCTGTTGTCACAATAATAATTACAAACACAAGCAATAAGGTTCGGATACTAGAACGTAGACTGTGCTTCTATCAGTGCTCTTAGTTGCCACTATTGCAGAAAACTGTCGGAGAAAAGCAATTGGCTGCACGTGAGCTATGAGGGACGGCGTGGTGGATGATCCCGGGTTAATTTGGTCTGTACCGGCCGGTCTTCCTCTGTTGTTCCTCGCTATTCCTCCTATCTGTTTGTCCTCCTATCTGTTTTTTTTTTATCCCCTGTCCTTTTATATCCAGTGGCGCGCACCCACGTGCTTAAGATAGTGCACAGCGGTTGTCGCTGCCAAGTTTTCCTTCGCTTTATTTTATTATTAAAACCACTACCACCACTACAATCGAAATGTGGTTCCCCGGGCGGAATTTGAATCCTTGATTTAGGGCTGCGGAATTTCAATGCCCCAGTTTCGCCCAGGAGGATTCCTTCACTCCCTCTCAACGTTAATCGTTTCATACAAAGTGCAGTAGCAGAAAGTATAAATATGTACACAAAACAAGGTAACCTCGAAGTTGTTTCAGCTTCTACGGCCTAAATGACTTCGATGTTGGAATGCTCAATGCCTTGTTGATTAATCTCACATTCGCACTGCAGCGCATTTTATTTCTTTCTTCGCCCACTCTCTTTCTCTCTATCAGAGAAGGCAGTCGGCACGGTGAAATCGTTCCCTACTTTTCTAACGCAGACAGGAAACTCGCCACAGCGTTCTTCGCTGCTGCGTACTCTATCAGCGGAATAAAGACGCGTCTATTGCTATGGCACGCACGCCAACAATACCGTCTGGCCGCTTACATTTATTTTACTTCGCCTTTCGCGCTTCTGGTTGGGCCTCATAGTTTCTTCGCGTAGCGAAGCACGGATGTAAGAAAAATACGAAGGAAAAAAAGACAGGCGAAAAGTACGACTCCTCTCAACGGGCGAAGAATCGTGACTCCTTTCAGCCGGTGTGACTTTCTCAAGTGGCGTTACCGGCTTTATTTCGTGTTTCCCATTCTTGCTTTTTGGCGTGCGCATTTCCTTTTTGTTCCATTTTATCTTGGGACGCGCAGATGCCGTGGTCTAGAATTTCACGCGGCGCTTTTGAGTCGACATTGTAGTATTGTTAGTCGTTCGCACAAACAGCTTATTTACGTCTGGCTACTAGCGGGTCGCTCTACCGTAACGTGGTGAAACTGAAAGTGCAACAACCGATACGGCACGGATGCACTCTGGCTGACTGGATTGTGCGAGCCGAATAAATGCGTCAACGAATCTGGCACTCGCTCATTTCAACTATCGGTTTGGCACCTGAATACAACACTGAAACTAGTCCTAACCACGGTGTAAAAATATATTCTGACGCCGTGATGCTAACACATTAAAGGCAAGATAAAGCAAATTAGGGGAAGCAGATCGAAGCTGAACCTGGCAGATAAGTCCTATTGTCGCAACGTTGGCAAGCACTCTGAGGTTTTTCCCTCCTTTGTTCACTTTTTGCGTCTCAAGAAACCATCGGCCGGCTTCCTCTTTACCATGGACTGGAAATTTATATTTAACTTAGGATGCCGAAATGAGGTCGTAGCGGCTGCAAGAACGAAGTGTACGTTGAATAATTTCTTTCACACTCTCACTGTTGTCATACCACACCGCTCATAACAAGCTTTAGAAGCCTTATAACTGCCGCTAATTAGAATGCAGTAATTCAGCGCATAATGACCGCATAGGGAAGTAGCATGTAACTGAGTCATGCCACACTGCTAAAACCAAATCATCCTTTTCTTTCGACGAATACGCATCCTTCAGTTCTCGAATCTCACTGTTTGTGCCTTTTAAAATCTGTTCATACTGAACTGCTTCTCTGTTCATACTGAACTGCCGCCGCGGTGGCTCAGCGGCTATGGTGCTCGGCTGCTGACCCGAAAGACGAGGGTTCGATCCCGGCCGCGGCGGCTGGAATTTCTTTGGAGGAGAAATTCTAGAGGCCCGTGTACTGTGCGATGTCAGTGAACGTTAAAGAACCCCAGGCGGTCGAAATTTCCGGAGCCCTTCACTACGGCGTCTCTCATAGCCTCAGTCGCTTTGGGACGTTAAACCCCATAAACCAAACCAACCTTTTAAAATGGTACATATAGAGACTGAACGTAAACACGGACTCATGGAGTGTTCCATGATGATCCAGGAAACAGTTGTGAAGTGCTTCTTCTGACTTAAAGTCTTCTCAAACGGAGATGGCATTTGATGTATAGGGCCCCAACGCCAGCAGTCCTATTCTTACACGTGCGCCCAGTCACCGCGTTTTTATTTTGTAGTATTTTGTGTTTTGCTTCTTGTCAATTTTTTTCTTTCCCGATAACTGGGCTCACTATGTTCCATTGTTTGCAATCCGAATGCTATCGGCGTGGCTTCATTTGTAAAGCCCATTCATCACGCAGGGCAAAATATATCTGCCATGCGTTCCGAAAACTCTTTCATCAGTCAAACGAAGCTTGCGTTGTCAGCGCAAACACAACGCAGTGACATGAACGTACAACACAGACGACATATGTTAAACTAACTAGTCCGCAACAACACCCTCGTGAACCTGCATGGTCAAGCAAGTACCGCGATAGGAAGAGCAAAACATTGGTTTGGTTTGAAGTTTTGGTTTGGTTTTTGATTCGGTCGTATCCGGTTTTCGATTCGGTCGTAACGTCCCAAAGCGACTCAGACTATGAAGGGCGCCGTAGTGGAGGGCTCCAGATAATTTCGACCACCTGGGGTTCTTTAACGTGCACTGACATCGCACAGCACGTGGGCCTCTAGCATTTTGCTTCCATCGAAATTCGTACCGCGGCCGAGATCGAACCCGCGTCTTTCAGGGTCATCAGCCGAACACCATACTACTGAGCCACTGCGGTGGGTAGCAAACGTTGCATGACTACACATAGTCTTACAACACACACACAAAAACATTGTTTTCAGTGTGTCAAACCGAAAGTAATACCAATTAAATACCGGCAGTGGGTGTATCTTGTGGTGCAGCAAACTGAACATGATTCCTTGTAATTTCCTGTGGTGCTGCAGTAGACACTTCTAGAAACAATCTGGCTTTTCTTTTTCGCTAAGAACTTCGTATTTACAAATATTTTTGAGCTGATGAAGCAATCCAAGGCGCTGGCGGTGTTTTTTTATGTTTGCGACCACCTTCCTGGTTTCCTTCTTATCTTTATATTTCTTTCAATGCTCAAAAAATTAAAAATAAACAGCCTTAAATGGCGTATTCGAAGGTTTTATTAATCTCATTTTTTATTTATTTATTTACATATATTGCAGACCCGATGGGGCTGCTGCAGGAGTGGGAGGAAGGGAAAAAAGAGAGAGAGAGACAACATATTCAAAAGTCAGCAGTATTAAAATACAGTAGAATCATTCAACAGGCTAATTACAGGTTTGTAATAATACTGAAAATTAAGTGTGATTTCGGGCAGCGTACATCATTGGGTAAAGAATTCCATCGTTCAATAATGCATGAAAAAAAATAAATTCGAACACGTCTGTGCATGTGTGAATACGTGATACATTCAACCGGGTCGTACCTCCTGGTAAATAAAGGTTTTAAAAATTGCAAATACTCAGGCAATGAAGCAAAGTGGGATGTATGTACAATACCATGGAATATTTTAAACACTTGTCGCGGCGAGTACAAAGGAGGGAAAGGCCTATGGCAGGAAGAGTCGAAGAAGGTGAAAATTTTCAGTCATACCGTCGGCAAATGAACCGTACTGCTTTCATTTGGACGTAGCTTGCTGATATCGGTCGGTTTATGAGCATTCCAGATTATCGACCCATACTCCAAAAGTGGACGAATTATAGTTCTGGACTTGAGTTGTATTGCGTAAGCAATACTACGCCAGGTTTCAGCCTTTCGCGCAGGGGCGGCGCGAGGCACGGTTGACCTTTAGAGCGATGCAGATGGGCGCCATTTCAATCCATCGGGTCAGGGCAGCGCGAGACACGGCGCGCAACAGATGGAGCGTCGTTGCCATGGCAACAAAAACGGCCGTCGCTGGGCTGCCACTTCAAGCCGTCGGGTTAGGGAGGCGCGAGGCAGGGCGCACTACAGCTGCAGCCGCGCCGCTGCCGAGTGGAGGCGCTGCCGTCGCCGCGCTCTCGCCAGCTGGGGAGTGTGGAGAGGAGGCTGGAGAGCTATAAAATGCGTTCGCTCGCTTGCCGAGCGCGGCTGTTCTCGCTTCGGCGAGCGCGGCTTCGTCAGCTTATCTGTTTTTTGAGCGGCGTCCGCTCCGGCGGACGCAGTTGTTGCTGCGACGCGCGTCTTTTCTTTCCTTTTTCTCTTTACTCTCCTCTGTCTGCACGATGGCAGCGGTGGTGGCTCGGCTGGAGCCAGTAGCAGGCCCGTGCAATTTCCTTTTCATCCTTCCCTCAGTCACAACAACAACAGCGCGGCTTCGGCCGCTTATCTGTTTTATGAGCAGCGTCCGCTCCGGCGGACGCAGTTGTTGCTGCGACGCGCGTCTTTCCTTTCCTCTCTCTCCTTCCTCTGATCTTTTAACTCTCCTCTATCTGCACGTGGCACTGGTGGTGGCTTGGCTCGAGCCAGTAGTAGGCCCGTGCAATTTCCTTTTCATCCTTCTCTCAGTCACAACAACAGCCGGCTCAGTCGGAACTTAGATGTGTATCTGTCCTCGCTTCGGCCGCTTATCTGATGTTTTCAGCAGCGTCCGCTCCGGCGGACGCAGTTGTTGCTGCGACGCGCGTCTTTTCTGTCCTTTTTCTCTTTGCTCTGATCTCTACCTCACCTCTATCTGCACGTGGCAGCGGTGGTGGCTTGGCTCGAGCCAGTAGCAGGCCCGTGCAATTTCCTTTTCATCCTTCTCTCAGTCACAACAACAACAGCCGGCTCAGTCGGAACTTAGATGTGTATCTGTCCTCGCTTCGGCGAGCGCGGCTTCGGCCGCTTATCTGATGTTTTCAGCAGCGTCCGCTCCGGCGGACGCAGTTGTTGCTGCGACGCGCGTCTTTTCTTTCCTTTTTCTCTTTGCTCTGACCTCTTACCTCACCTCTATCTGCACGTGGCGGCGGTGGTGGCTTGGCTCGAGCCAGTAGCAGGTCCGTGCAATTTCCTTTTCATCCTTCTCTCAGTCACAACAACAACAACGGCTCAGTCGGGGAAAGGCCTCAGCGTCTGTTCCGGCGGACGCGGTTGTTGCGACGCGCGTCTTTACTCTGTATTTTACCATAGAGTAACATAAAAGTAAAGAGCGGACACTCGGGCCCTTTCGCGGCCGAGTTCGGCGCTTCCACGTTTCCGCCAGATGGCACTGAACGTGCAAATAAAAAAAAAGAAAAAGAGTATGGTCTTGGCATGTCTTGGCTTGCAGTGACGTGCGCTGCGCGCCTACGGCCGCAGTTACGTCAGCAACAGCGGCGTTTTTTAAGTGCGTCAAGCCAACGAGCAAGCACGTCGAGGCGGCAGTGAGCGACGGACCGACGGTGTGAGCGGCTGTATTTTTTGCGGCGTCTGCAAGCTTCGTGGGCACGTCCGTTTTGTGTACTGCTGTGGTGCTGTGACGGTTGTTTCTTGGTAAGTCCGCAGTTCGCTATTCTTGCTGTACTGTCTGCACGTAAATATTCCTCTATGTGTCTCGCTGGGGGGCATAGCCCTAAATACGCATATCTCGAACAAGAAATAGCGCATAACTAGCATTCGGCGCGAGGGCCGTTTGTTTTATTTACTAAAGCTGCACACGGCGGCTTCAGGACATGTGAATTCAACTATGATATCGCCTTTGTCTGAATTTGGTTAGCTACGCGTAGCATGCGTTGTGAGAAATTGTGTATTTTGTATTTTTGTTAGTGTTCATTAGGTTTATCTCAACGCAGGAATTTGCCGATATGCAAAATTGTGGCTTTTCTATGTTCTCAGGCCATGCCACCGGGTAGTGGGGGCTACGGCAGGTACTGCTGTGTCACGTGGTGCGGCAACAATGAAAAAACTCGAAGGAAGCCAGGCACAAAATTCTTCTGTTTGCCACGAGACAGCAGGTATACATTTTAATTGCTTAATGTTGCCACTTGTTTTCAACGTAAGCTGAATTTCTGTGGAGACGTCAGTCTGTGCACACATGTGTTATATTTCTTTTTATTTACTTTCAGTTCTACTCGTCGAAAACATCCACATTCAGTTTAAAATACCGTTGTAAACTTCAAGCGTAGCCGTATTTATTTTTGACGCTGCACATCTTGCAAGTGCACCCATCACGTCTGATAGCTGAAACATCGTCTTGGGACAACTACTGCCTGCTAATATTTTCTACCGATCCAGTGCTGTTTTGGTTAAAATCACTCTTGGTGTCACCTTCTGCCATGTGTTGTGCGTAAATCTAGACATTCTGATCTGTACTTGCACTTCAGCACCACTTACGCCAAATCTGCGGAGATATGTTCAACAAGCATGCCTTCATGCTTCATGCCAATAAGTTTTCTCAAGTATGGTTTTCAAGCATGTTTTGCATAATAAAAACACACCTCAGTCAAGATCATCTTGTGTGATTGTGTCGTTGCATTTACGTTCTTATGCGTGACTCCAAGCGGTAGGGTAATAGCATGTAATAGCAATGCAAAGTTCCGTGCACTTGACACCTGGGCAAACCTGCACGAACCGACGCTATGCATGCGAGAACGAAACCGAAAATGAAAGTACAGCCTCCAAGATTCCTGCTATTGCGATCATCTCTGAGGCCAGTGCGTTTCCCCGGGTCCGCTAGGTGCGCTGTGCACAAAGGTCGGCCGCTGGGGCCTACGGGAGTGTCCGCTCTTTACTTCTATATTACTCTATGCTTTTACTCTGTTCTCTTATCTTTCAACTCTCTTCTATCTGCACGTGGCAGCGGGGGTGGCTCGGCTTGAGCCAGTTGGCAGGCCCGTGCACTTTCCTTTTCATCCTTCTCTCAGTCGCAACCAACCAACCGGCTCAGTCGTCAGTAATGCGAACCCTAGGTATATATCCCTAGATCTAGGGTTTCTTTCTATGCTTTAGGGATCTAGCGGCTTTTTGTGATATCTAGGGATTTCGAGAAGCCATATAATTGCTACTTTCGGTGGCCTGATGGCAAGCGTATCTTATTATCTTGCGTTTCGAAAAGAAAAAAAAAACTATGAAAAATGCCAATTACGGCTCCTTTATTTTTGGTGTTCTGCCGGGCTGAGAGAGGGCGACAACCGTTCTGCAACCCGAAATTATCGGCTGCTGCACAGTGAGGAAAAACGAAACCATGTGACTTTCAAACTGTTCTGGCAGAAAGTTCTGGAACAAAGTATCTCAAATGAAAAAAGGAGACCGATCACAAGAGTACCCGCTGCTGTGAAGATTTATGAAGAACGTTTTGTGCCTACCACACTCCAGCGCTGCTTTCGAACGTGTATTTTCGCAAGCAGTTGAAAAGAAAACAGAGAAACAGGCTGTCAACGGGCGCTCTGTGCGCTGCACGCAATAAGAACCTTAATGGACAGCTGCTGTTGTAACTTCAAGATCACTTCTCATTTGAAGAGGAGGAACAAACTTATGTACGATGATTAAGAGGTGAAGGTTGCGTGCGCGTCTTAACTTCTTATTGTGTGCCATTAATATCCCAGAGAATTAAGAAAGCTTTCTGTATGCATCGGCATCGACACTGCACGCGTGTTTACATTATCTCTGCATACAGTATCATTTGTGTCATACGTGTTTTTGTGTAACTGAAGAAAGTGCTTCAGTGCAGGATTTCGAAAAAAAAAGAACCAGAATTGATCGCATTCTCCGCGTATGCTAGACCACTTCGTTTCAAAGTGCTGTGTAATAACAAAAAAAAATGATGTTCTTAGTTACGAGGAATAATTTTCAGCTTTTAGTAATTACCAACCCTGTCTTTATCACTGCTGTATAACTATAACAAGATTGCATTTTTAAGACATGTCAATTTCTCGTGATGCCATTTCTTTCACGCCCCTACTACTATTTGACGATCTTTATTGCGACTATGATTAATAAAGAACTGTGCGGTGAGATAGTCAATTCCCCCCTTCTGAGCGTTCTGTATGAGGCGAGAAGGGCACTTTCACGAATTCAAACATTTCCGCTCTGCCTCTTCAAAACAACGCTTAATGCTGTCTGAATGAAATAGTCTGATGTGTTTACGGGGCTTAGCAGACGATGCCAGCTGTGGGAATTTGTGATTAACTGCATTTATTTTTCAAAGGGCTGCATGGGTTCTTTGCGCGTAAAAATAAGCCTGCTGAAGGAGCAGCTCAAAAGCCAGTTCCATGAAACCATGAAACGGGAGTAGCCAGCTCGAAGTTCACTTGAGATTGAGGGAGAGTCGGCAGAGTGTCGTTGATCTCCATCTCTCCAGTGACCATACGTGTCTGTTAAAGCTGGCGCCATCTGTACACCCTCTATGTCAGGTAAATCTATATAAGATAAATAAAAACGCCACAATTGTGGTTAATACGTTTTTTTTGTCTCTGACCAAATATATAACAAATGGCCGAAGGAGTGAACTGCGCTCAGAATTTGTTAAAGCTGAAATGGTCAGATTAACAACTACACAATTGTAGGCTAGGGATTTTTCTTCAATCTAGGGATTTTGGAGGGTTCAATTTAGGGATAAAACGTTGACCTGAGTTGGCATCACTGTCAGTCGTCATGCCGCCTGAAAAACAGAAAGAGAGGCTACGTCGGCTTGACGAAGCCAGGAAACGACAACGGGCTTCGGAGACAGATGGAGAACGCGAACAGCGCCTTGCTAAGCGGCGCGCTCAAGACGCTGCCAGACGGGCTTACGCAACCTACCAGGTTTAACCAAAGCTAAACCCCAGTAAATGTTTTTCAATTGGTCTTTTGAATTGGTTGCTGCAACTTTAGTATATTTAGCCTTTCATGTGTGTCAATGCTGTGCCACCTTTATACAAAGGTGCGTATGTAAGAAATGTGTGTGCATGATAGGGCTCTTGCAGCACACGTGGAAGCCCCGAGTTTTAAAGGGGTCAGTGCAAAATAGCTCCAAGATGCTTAGAACGCTGGCGGTGCAGAACGGTCCGCTTAGAAGGGCCGAGAATAACAACTGATGAACTCTTTATTTTTGACAAAGCCTGCACCTATCGCTTTTTGTATTTTCTCTCTCACCATGTACGTGAGCTGTTTTGCGAATTTCGTACAGGTCCATCAAAAGCCATCAGGACCGCTTTGATGAGAAGAATGATTTCACAGATTGAAGGACTACGAGGACAGCGCTGCACTGCGATATCTCCCCTTCTATGCATGTTCGAAATCACGTCGCTGCGTTTGTGTCCGACCACCGATGATCTAGTGTTAGCGCTTTCTCAAAAATGGAGGCGTAAAACCTCATTTATATCCGAAACTCTTGTGGCATTTGTGCAGTCATTGTGGAGTCGCTGGTGTGGACGCATTAGCATTCTTTTAATCGCAAAGTTCGACCTTCATTAAAGCCTTCTCCTCTCTCTCTTTCTTATTTAAAAGATGCTGAAGCTGTGTCCAAACTAACGAGAATCAATATTCCTCGATAGTAGCATAGTCGGACAGTGGGGCTATGATGAACTACCGAAGTGGGCCTAGGCTGCAGTTTCGTCCATCGGTTCATGAATCGTTAAATGGCGTGTGAGTGCAGTTTCTTGGAGTACATCTGCAACAATGCTCTTTTCTGGCGTAGAAACAGAGGTAATAACTTGTTTTCCAAAAGCAGCACAGCGTCCCGCTCTGTTATATAGTCCCCTTCCACTTTAGTAAACGCAAAGCGAGACAGGGAAACTGTCCGCAGGAGAAGCGTGGTAAATGGAGCTGTCTTTTGAAATGAATTATAGCGTGAGGAAGGCACACCAGGACACCGGGTAACACAATTACCGGAAAGTGCTCTTATTCGGTCGCATTATATTGTTGAACAGAAGGACGAACTGTTCTACCTAAAACATGTCGATCATCACGTCTTGGAAGTAGTTTAAAATTGTTGCTCGAAAATGGCTAGGCAATTTCTGAAACACGCAAATAAAAAATAATGATAATATCTTAGCGGAAATTGCGAAGCTGGAAATAAACGAATCTTGTCACCGTACCCGTCATAGTGAAATGTGGAATGTGCCCACACCACGAGCAAGCTACTGCAAAGAATCTTTGTCATACACGCTCCCCTCTTTGTTAAATCGGTTGGAGCAACAGTCGTTCGATCTAATTTCTAACCCGAATTCTAAGATTAAGTTATTTCTATTGTCTTTACCTATGTGAAGTGTGTAGCATGTTTTTAGTCTTTCCTAATTAACGTTTTTTGGTGACTACTGTTTATGTCTATTCGCATTCATTTTCGAAACTTGCTGTGTGTTGAGTGACTGCTCAAAGGTTGGTAATACTTGTGTGTTCCTTTATTTTTTTGCTTCACCTGTCAAACACTTCTGCCAATTTGTAAGGGGGCCAATTGTAAGGACTGCCAATTTGTAAGGGGGCAGGACCCGCGTCAAGCCGTTGTCAAGGCTTTTTGTTCTGTCTCACCGGAAGAATAAACCGATTTGCTACCCTGAACTGGGGGAAAGGGATGATGGGATATAAAGATGAAGGAGAAAAGAGAGTAGCAGGAAAATGAGGACAGAATACGAAGTCATCACCGTCGGTAAAGTCACATTGAGGCCTCTGAAAAAGGGAATAAAAAGAAATGAATTGAAAAGGAATTGAACGGATGTTGTGGTGCAGAACTTGCTTTGAATTGTAGCTTTGTGTCTTAGTATTTCATCGAGCGTTTCACCTAAAAATGTACAATGTAAATGAAAAAAAAAATTAAATGTAAAACGTAAATTAAAATGTACAAGTATTTCTTTCAGAAATACTTGTACATTTTAATGGTCACATTTAGCTCAGCCACCAGCAACTCTGGAAATTGAACAAGATGCTTTATGTGTATAATTGCTCATTTTAAAAGCATGGTCAAGCCATCCGCGGAGAGATTAAAGATGTGATCGATAGGAAGGTTAATAGGCCTAGGAAATGCTTTTTTTTCGTTTTGAGGATAGCCGAATTTCAACTTGGAAGGTTGCTTGCAAACAAGCGTCAAATATATTTTAAAAGAGAGGCTTATTCCTTAGTTTCCAAGTGCAAAAAGCGATCTGCCAAGATTAGGCTCACAACCATGGGCTGATTTATCTTACGGAGATGATAGTGTCTCTTCTGACCCGGTTGTGAAATAAGTGAGCGAAACCTGAATGATTGCTATCGAGCAGCCGCAAATAATTTCAAGCGATGGGACAGGGTGAGGTAAAGACAGCAACTGACTGACAAGGATTTTCTTAACCATCTAGATTGTATGCATTTTTGCTTTTTCGCATTCTTGTTTTGGGCTGTAGCTTTAACATCGGCAAGCCAGCCGTAACCTCGAGGCGCCAAGTTTTGACAACCATGAAATCCAGCGCGCCATCAGCACTCACGCAAAGTGGTGTTGACGACAGCCTCTTTTCGATTCAACTGACTTAAAATTACCGTTCGCCCTCAGAGAAAGGCTATTACGACGGGCGCCATGACAGGGTCAACGGACGCACTCACTGCTGACCGCACCTAAAGGCCCATCCGTACGACGGACGAAATTGCCGATTCCAAGGACTGACGGAGCACCAAGTGACGTGACGTCACCGGCTCCGCCTCGTCCGCGGACAGCGCAGGCCCCGTAGGCCAAAGAAAAGCGAGCCCCTTTTTCGTCTGAGTTTCTCGAGGCAGTACGCCGCGTTTCTAGAACTACTCTTGAGTGCGGCGAAACTGGTATTTTTTTTTTCTTTTTACGACAGTGGGAGTGCTTTTCTGTCAACAAATCTAAACAAATTGCATGATGTCGTTGCCTGCCCATTTCCTTTGTGGTGGTGCAGTTATGGGACGCGGTACCTGCTTCGCTCCTGGAGAGGACAGTGCCTAAAAGGGTGGACAGGAGAGTGATTGTGGAGAATCTTCCAGTTTATCCTTTCCGCCGTTTGCTCTCGCGGTCCGCCGTGTGCACGCGAGCTGCCGCCGGACGGTGGGCACACCACATTCCCGTCTTTCGTGCGGGTCGGGCAGGCAGCGACGCCTGGCCTCAGGCATCAAACGACAGCCTCCCGACTGAACCGCAAAGCACTCCTTCTTTCCCGTTCTCAAGATAGTAGCGTTGAGTGGAGGTTGTTGTCCCGAAGCCGCCTCGCTGTTGAAAGAGTGCCCCTGCGAACAAACAACGTCGCGTTCCTCCTTTTCCCGCGGTCACTGACCCTACGGCTTCGTACCCCCCCCCCCCCCCTCCTCCCCTCGCCTCACTGGTAAGACGGCAACATGTGCTAGACATTTTTTATCTTTTTTTTTAATGAGACAATCAATAAAAGTTTGAATTGTCAATTGAGGAATCCAGGGACTTCAGACTTGAAAAAAAAAAATGATCGCCAATTTGCGTAGCTAGGCCACTGGGAATTAGTTGCGCTAGCAGTTCTGTTTTCACTTCGGTTCCAGTGTTCAGATCCAGTGTTCACGGATGGCAGTTGTTCGGATAGCGATAATGAGTTAATGGTCATGTATGCGGAATTGGTCACCCTCTCCATTCATAGAAATCTTGGAGTCTTCCTAGCTTTCCTGGCGCAGTGGTGCAGCGGTGAAGCGATGCGCCACTGTCCTTCTATGGCAGGTGCTGCCATCGGTAGGACATGGGTTACTTGGGTGGGGTTGCGATCCAGGTCGCCTTCGCGAGCACTTTCTCACGATTGATTAAGTTGCCGTTCGCCACAAAACCGGCTTCAGACAAACAGATAGACAGAACAGGCAAACGCACAAACAGACACACACAACGGCTAAATGCGGAGAACGCGCGCTAAACAGAACCGCCTAGTGGGTGTCGATTACACTGATCACTCTTAGATGACAGTTAAAACTATATGAAATACTCGCAACCCTGCTTGTACTCTCCTCGTATCAAAGCTCCTGACAATAGGCCTTTTGCAAAACTCCATAAGCCAGCTTTTCTGCATAAGGGTAACCACTAGGTGCAGAAGTTGGGTGCAGCCCATAGCAGTTTGGCACAGCTGCGTTTCACCCTCACTTTCACGTTACTATTCGGGGAGGGTGCGTTCTACCTGTGGAGCAATGGCTTGGCAAAGCTTGGCTGAATCCCTTAATGCTGACTCGAACACAGAGAATAACCGTGCAGTAAAGGCCCGCGCCATTATTCTGACAATTGATGCCTCCAGGGCTGCGCCCATTTCCTGCCCTTAAAACAGGTTTCGCCGTTATGGTGAACGGGTTATTGCTGTGCAGGGAGGCTGACTTCCAGAGTTACGTAAAGAGTAACCGATACCTTCGAACATGAGCCGGGCAAAGCTAAGACTCACGTGACCAAAGGCCACACCTTTAACAGCGTATATGGAGCTATTTGATGTCTTCATCGGGCAATAAACATTGCAGTGTTTCGGGACAATTCCAGGTTGTTCATCTCCCGAACCGAACATTTTATGCTATCTGCATGTGGGAGGCCTAGGGAGATCTGAAGGAGATTCCTTGAAGGAGCCCTTGACTCTTGGCTCACGTTCAATAAGGCTGTTCGCGTCAAAAAGTTTAGGAACAAAGTAATTCTTATCTAAAATACACTGCTTTCTTCCTTTTGACGGCGGGAGGCGAAAAATCTCGCAGCAGGAAACTTAAGGAAAACGCAGAGAGCATTCGTTGGAAACCTGGTGGGAGCAACTCTCCAAAGGGTCAGCTCAGGGACCGACGGCGTCTCATCGGCGTTCATGACACCGACTGTCCACACCTTTCGCTGCTTGGTAACGTGCCTGCCTTCGGTGGGCAGCTTGCGGCTAGCCACCCTTGTAGGCGCATTCTCGCCTGGAGCGCATACTTGCTGTCCGTCCATACTACTGCGAACATCTGCTTGAGATGGCTGGCAGAGCTGCTGCTGCTCGTGCAACCTCAGCGGGGCAACCTTCGCAACTCTCGTAACACGGCCATAACAGAACTGCAGATGAGGCTGATAACTTCCTTTTGCACGCTAATTATCATGCAGTATATGGCAGGTTCTCTCAGGTCATGAATGGCAGTTTACCAATATCCCTCAAGATAAAAGTATGCAACAGCTGTATCTTGCCGGTACTCACCTATGGGGCAGAAACGTGGAAGCTAACAAAGAGGGTTCAGCTTAAGTTAAGGACAACGCAGCGAGCTATGGAAAGGAAAATGATAGGTGTAACTTTAAGAGACCGGAAGCTGGCGGAGTGGATGAGGGAACAAACGCGGGTTAATGATATGATAGTTGAAATAAAGGGGAAGAAGTGGGCTTGGGCAGGGCATGTAATGCGAAGGCAAGATAACCGCTGGTCCTTAAGGGTAACGGAGTGGATTCCAAGAGAAGGCAAGCGTAGCAGGGGGTGGCAGAAAGTTACGTTGGCGGATGGGATCAAGAAGTTTGCAGGGATACGGTGGCCGAAACTGGCGAAGGACAGGGTTAATTGGAGAGACATGGGAGAGAGAGGCCTTTTCTCTCCAGTGGGCGTAGTCAGGCTTATGATGATGATGATCATCGTGCAGTGCGCAGCCGTTTCGGGCAACACGCCGAGCAGCGACGAAACACTGGTGTCAAATACACGAGCCATGCACGACATGAAAGCCCGTAAAGGGGTTCACGTAAACTCCGGTTCCATTCGGGGAGATAAGTAGTCAAAAGCAGATATGCGTGACGGCCTACAGTGATGAAAAATAGTAGTTTTTAGGGGCACAATGGTCACATCGGGCTGTTTATACATTTGTTAAAATACAAAAGCAATGGTCCGGTATGGTGTAAATTCTGTTGTTTGAAAGCGATGCAACGGTTTCATGATAAGGGTTTAGAGGCAACGCCATAAGCCACCGTTTAATTAAAAGTACGAACTTCAAGCCTGGGAACATCCCCTTACGAGTGCTAGTGTGGCATCGCAGGGAGCGGGCACGTAGATTAAAGGATTAACTGGAATAACCGCGGCGTCATTCGCTACAACGCTTGTTCACCGAAGTATTTGCTTGCTGATTTGTTATTTAGTTGTGATACTAAAACACCATTTTCGAGCCGTCCTAGAATGTGCTACACTTTTCCTGTAGTACAGTTCATGTTTACAGCGAATTCCACCGCAACTTCTGGTACACAGTCCGCGGACTACATGTAGTACCTAGCCTAAAAGTTGAAATTGTGCGCTTTGCGGACTGTCTCTATGTGCGGACTGCGCTGTATATTTTTTTTCTGTGTCATTGAATATAGCATAATCTAAAAGTTTTCCGATATTTGTGGTGTATGTGCCGTTCTTTGCCATCACGTAGCTCACTGGCTTCACATGCGCTTGTTTTGGATTGCTGCTACTTCAGTTGCGAAGAACATGACACTCAGAAGTCTGGGAGAGGGGCGGTGGAATACTGGAATGGGATGCCTTGCCAAATTGTCATCAATGGCTTCGCTAAAGCCGGCCTGCTCACCTCTGCACCCGATAAAGAGAGTAATAGCGAAGATGCCGAACACAATGCTGCTTCTGCTTTCGGCGTGAAAACGACGGACTATTTTTGCTCCTACAGCCCAGATCATGCCGATCACACGTTTTCTTGCGCGGGATATGTACCAGGTGCAGACAACCTTGTGAATTTTTGTTTTTATCCAAAGCTGAGCTGCGTGGGATATCCAGTGCGTGTGGACTGCATACCAGAAATTATGATACCTTTTAATACGGGAGAGACTGCAGTCGGCCGCTGAAATAAATATGCTAGTGGTCCTCCAATTTCTGCGGGTTATAATGGGATGAAACGACTTGGAATTGAATGAATGGCGCTTTTTTCGTTTATGAGCAATAAAAAAATGACTACAAGCAAGCAGCTGTAAATTGTGAGGTTGACTATGTCCATGGGAAGCCCTAATGAAGAGCTCCGCTTTAATTTATACTACCTGAGTGAGTGAGCGAGTGAGCGAGTGAGTGAGTGAGTGAGTGAGTGAGTGAGTGAGTGAGTGAGTGAGTGAGTGAGTGAGTGAGTGAGTGAGTGAGTGAGTGAGTGAGTGAGTGAGTGAGTGAGTGAGTGAGTGAGTGAGTGAGTGAGTGAGTGAGTGAGTGAGTGAGTGAGTGAGTGAGTGAGTGAGTGAGTGAGTGAGTGAGTGAGTGAGTGAGTGAGTGAGTGAGTGAGTTGTTTTCGATTGCAGGAAATCTACAGTAAGTGTCTCACTTCAAGATGAACACATAAACAGCTCCGTGAGCGAAAGGATAAATTCCGGGCCATAATGAGAGAGGAGTCTCCGCAGTTGGAGCGCTGCGGCCTGATTTCGTCCTCCAAAATTCTTCAACTTGCTCAGGCATAGGAGGACGCAGGTGTTTTTGCATTGCACTTGCATCGAAATGCGATTGCTGCCGCACGGACCTTAAGCTGCACACTTTGAGGACTTTTTCTTCGTTTCAGAAACTGAGATGGCATGGTCTTGTCCACGGCTTGAAAGTTCCCTTTGAAACCAGCAGGATTCTGGTGTGGGCTAGTTGGTTCATGCTTAATAAACAGATTCACAACAGCGCTACGGAATGAGGCAAGAAGGAACACGAAAAACACAGCGCCCGTCCTGTTTTTTTCGTGTTCCTTCTGTCCTCGTTCCGTAGCGCTGTTGTGAATCTGTTTATGAAACCAGCAGACTGTAATATTTTTAAAATTAAACAGTAATAATTTTTATTTTAGTAGCTACTAGTAGCTCCTCAAATAAAAACAAATTAAGCTTAATTATGATCATTTTTATAGTAACTGACGTCCGCCCGGCTGACAGATTATTCCGGATAATATTTCTTTTTTGTGTTTTCAACTCCCTATCTTTAGGACTTTTCAAAAGGGTTCAGGGAAACACTCGGTATATCAGCCAGCAGAAAGTAAACAACTTGCGCGCAAGAGAATTTTATCCTTTTTTTATTTCTCCTGTACCTGCATGACGTACGTGCGGGCCGCCTGAGCAAGCTGCTGTAGTCAAGCAAAGAAAGGGAGCAAAAGAAGCGCAACTAACGTTCATAACCACCGTGTGCCCTACATTCGACACACATCATTAACGGGTTTCCTCAGCGCAGAGTTTGGCGTGGTCAGCGACACACTATTCTCTACTTTAATGAGCGAATGGAAATGAACGCGCTCTTCAACTACCTGCTTTCGGTGCACTCTTGAATACAAACAAACACCACTGGACTATAGTTTGTGCATCTTTAATTGTTTGTAAAGCGCGACATTAAACAAACAAAAATAAACTGCGAACAAGATTTGTGCTCTTTACCAATTTACACCATATCCAGAAAAAGTAACGTCATGGGTCGCTTGTTTTTGCATGTTAGTTCGCCATTCCTATTCTATGATAGATCTGCTCCTGTAATTATTCACAGTTTTCATCTATAGCATGTCGCATTTAAAAAGTGCAAGTTCTGAGAGCATGCGTTATGTGATACAATTGGTAAACCACTTTAAAGCAATCTCGCAACCGTGGTAACCGGAAATTTTAAATTTTCGAGTTCAACGTCCCGAAGCGGCACATGACGACGAGGGCCGCCGTAGTAGAGGGCTCCGGACTAATTTAGACCACCCAAAGTAGTTTAACGTACGCTGACACTACGCAGCACACGGGTGCAATTTGCGCTTCACCTCAACCGAAATGCAACCGCCACGGGTGAATTGAACCCGGGTCGGGTCCTCCGGATCATTAGCCACGCGAGCTAGCCACTGAGCCACCGCTGTGAGTGCAGGATAATTTTGAGCCGGTGAGTGCACCTCGGCAGCGCTGCTTCTGGCCTTTGCTATTGGTTTGGCTACCATTACCTGTCTTCATTACGTAGAACCAGCGAAGCCATGACCCTTGCAGACAGACATGCAGACAGTCTCGTCGTCTTGTGCACGAGGAACCGTGCAGTCGACATATGCACTTGGCGCAGCTAGCGGACCTTGCACGGAAAGTCTTCAAGATCCCTTCTACGAAGCTTCGATCTGCACAGACAAAAACGAAGAAAGGAAAAACAAGTGACGTGACGTGCGCAGCACCTCTCACAAATTTTCTCCGAGTAACAAGTTTCTGGGCTGTAGCGGCAGTACGTAAAGAATGAGCCCTTATTAGGCCGCCCTCTAGATTACAGGTCTGTAGCCGTATCATTTCTTGGAATAATTTCTGATCATTTATGTTCACCGTGCTGCCTCCACATTGCCCTCTTTTTTTGTGAAGAATGAGTAATGAAGAGGATGCTTGCTGATTCCAGGGCCGGATTAATAAAAATGGGAGTTCTGGGCTAATGCGCCTGTACGCCCCCCCCCCCCCCTCCCTTTCCCTCAACTGACCCCCCTGCGCTCTGCTAAACTACTGGAAAACATCCATGTTTCATTATAATTCCACCAAATTAAAAAGAACGAAGTGCGATCAATGGGATTCATGAAACAGTAGCGCATTAGCACTAGTTTGGCAGCACACAAGCACAACGCAACTTTTGGAACACGTGACACGTGTCCGTCTGTGGTCGAGCGCCGAACGCCACGGAAGAGCCACGTGGGCCGACCGACACCTTGCGGGGCTGCATTGCAGCGCGAGCCGCCTCCTCTCCTCTTTCATTGACACCGTACACAAGCCGACAGACTGGTTTTTGTTCGCAGCACTGTTTCAATGCTAACGCATTAAAGAAAATGAGGCTGAGCTAGCTTCCTACAGTTGAGCTGGGTACTCCAGCAGCGACTAAGAAATAGAAACTCATTAATTAGTGCCTCGAGAGGGTATTATTAAAAGTTATTACACTTAATTTGACTACACGTTGAAGGTTTACTAATGCCCTCACGGGGCACATTTGAATAGCAGAATATAAATCCTGGTTAAGTGGTTAGCGTGCTCGGCGCTGAGCCGAGGACCCGGGTTCAAACCCAGCCACACGGCGGCCGCGTTTTGATGGAGGCGAAATGCAAAAAAGGCGACTTTGTGCTGTGCGATTTCAGAGCACGTTAAAGATCTCCAGGTGGTCGAAATTTTTCCGGAGACAATTACAAACAGGCTCTTTCCCAAACCTGCATATACTAAACAAAATGCACCCTATGATATGCACGGACAAATGTCCCTGGTGCGACGAAAAACCTACTCTATACCACATCACATGGGCCTGCCAAAACATAGACGTGGTCCCCAAAATACAAAACCCGAGTGCGGAGCAGTGGGAGACTCTGCTGTCCAGCGACCGCTGTGAAGACCAACAAGGTCTGGTACAGCGAGCTCAACGGGCGGCAGTGGCCAGCGGAGCCCTGGACTGAGGGCAACCGACCACTGATTAGAGGCGGACGACTTCGACAGAGAAGATTCCTGGGGGTAGAACCAAGACGTCTCTTAAGATGCCCCAAACCGCAGGAAAAACCATTAGTGTAAATAAAGTTTTCCCTTCCTTCCTTCTCTCCTTTCGTTCACACCTTCCTCCCTCCCCTCATGACGCGGTTGAGGTGTCCGCCTGGAAGTGAGGCAGCTGCTGCGCCTTTTATTTTCTCAAAAATTAAAATTCACCTGCCTCTACACAACCAATCCCAAAAAAACAGAATGAATAAAATAAATTGCCCCGGCCGCGGCGGTCGCATTTCCCTGGAGGCGAAATGCTCCGTGCAAAGAGGCCCGTGCACTATGCGATATCAGTGCACTTTAAAGAACTCGAGGTGGTCGAAATTATGCAGAGCCTTCCACTACGACGTTCCGCATAGCCGGACTTGATTTATGACGATAAACACTATAAACCTAAACGTAAACCCATGAAGGAGTGTTTCGCTCCCTAGTGGCCGCCGGAGCAAAGTGAAACTGTGGGACTTCCAAGAAGCTAGCACAGACAGCCTGATTTGTTTTTCAATTTGGTAAAGATAAAGAAGAAAACCCCGTGTCGTATAAAACAATTCTGATGACCAAATGTCGTATCTGTGCGAAATTCGCACTCGAGTAATCCACCCGTGTAGCTAAGAGAAGCAGTCTACTGCGCGCGTTCTTTTTCTCAACAGTCTGTATATGATACTCGCACATGTAGACGCCGCTTCAGAGAGAGATGGGGTTTATTGACGGGAAAGGCAGGGAGCGGGAAGGGGAGAAAAAAAAGAGGGTCACGATGGGGGATGATGATAATGAGAGAAAGCAACTGAAAACAGACAAGGCACACTTGCTCACATTACAAACATAAGTCAAGGTCCGTGTCGCTTGAAAAGCGTGAGAGCGCTCGCGTTGCCTGTAGAGTTTTCGAACTACCTGGCTAAGCGCCGAGGATCAAATCCTCCGACAGGGGCGTGGCGTTGAAAGACTTCAAAACGGATGATAGCAAGAGTCCTTCTTGTGCATATATGCTGGGCACGACACTAAAACATGCTCAACAGTCTCTAGCACGTCACATGTGGAACAGTCCAGGGAGTCTGCTTGTCCAATTAAGTGGAAGTATTTACGCGTGAAGGCGACGTTTGAACGTAACCTATGTATTAGGCATGCAAAAGGGTGTGGTATTCCACAAGGAACAGAAAAGGCCACGGCCGGATCTAGCCGTTTAAGGCGGATGTGTCGAGTGTCTGGCAGGGCCCAGTATCTAGCCGTCGCACTTCTCATAAATCCCGAAAGGAGACGGGCGGTGTCTGGTCTAGATAACGGCACAGCTATGCGCAGGCCACTGCTGAAGGCGCTCCTTGATTCATCGTCGGCTGTATCATTTCCATCGAGTACGCAGTGACAAGGGATCCACTGGAGCACTATACGGTGGCCTTTTTCCTGTTTCTTTCTGGTTTCAGTTTTCCGTACCCTGTTCTAAACATACTTGTCACACTAAAGCGCTGCATTTCCTTACGTTTTCAAGCCATGCAGAGAGCTCAAAGCAAGTATTTTTCACATCTAGCACTGCACTGCATATTAGCGGATATACTTGTGGTTTTAAAGATTAGTGGATTTTTAGCGGATTATGAAAGCAGTTCCCGAGGAATGCTTGCTGGCGAGGCGGGAGTCCCGGATAAAAGCAGATGTTAGCCGATGTCAGGATTCTCAAACACACTATTCCTTCAACACTACACACCTTCAGAGGCCACTGGACAGGGGGATTGACAGGAAATCACGAAAACCCTTCCGCAATCCGTAAGCAAAAGCATATATGGCTTCGTAAGAAAGTCCCCCCCTCCCGGGGTGGCGGGGGATTCCTGTTTTTGCATTTTGCAGCTCGACAAGCTCTCCCCAACTGATTAAGCTAAACGATGTTACATTAGGTGGGGACCCATCTCCTCATTCTGGTTTTCTCGCTTCCTACGTCTCACTCGAAGTTCCATTGCCCGTGGTTCCATATACTAAGCAGGTTAGAACAAATGGGCCCCTTCTCCTGCTGTCGAAGGTGAGGCCCTGGGCTGCAGCCCCCTTAGCCCCCCCCCCCCCCTCCCCTTAATCCAGCGCTGGCTGATTCTATTATGGGCTGCCGATGAATGACGATGCCTGCATAACATACAAAGGATGTTTTCATCCCTATCACTAGGAAACTGCGTCGGTATCTCCTGGAAAACTTCGAAAACAAAAGGTGAAGCAACGGGAAAGCGAGGGGCTAAACAAACACACGCAGCTCGTAATGCGAGCATCCTTGGAATAGACTAACTGCAACCTGACGTAAAAAGCATGAAAGACAACATTTCCGACTTCAAGAAAGGCATGCAGCTGCTGTCCGATAAGAACGATAAGACATAGAAGCAGCTCAGGGGCATTGCGGATATGGAAAATACGAGGCCAGTGAAAAAGTCACTAATATTACGAAAGACATACTGTAGATCAACTGAAATGGCAAAACATAAAGCTGAATTTCGTGATTCACTACAGAAAGCAGACAGATGTCGAAGTTAACACACTTGCTGCACCCCTTTACCTTTGATAAACTTGGATGAGTTTTCTCCTGTTTAGATTTGCACTTAACCCTGACCAATCCCACACCTTGGGTATGTGCCACCGTTTTAGAGCGCAGCTCTTAAGCGTCCGTTTCTGCGTTTCGCGGCTCGCCGTCGCCGTCACCGTTGCCGTTGTCCGTTGTAACCAGCAGTGGACACCTTTTAAAGGGCCTGTGACCACCCCCTGATCGCAAACACTCTCTACCTCTCTTTGAGCGAGCCTCCTCTCCTTCTATTCCCTGCTCGAAATTTTTCTCTCCCGCTCCTCGTCGAGTAGGCTCGGCAAGGCAAAATCACCCCTTCGTTCTCCGATGTAAGCCGATGTTACCAACTCCCTCAGTTTTACTATTTTTTACTTTTTATGGCTAGGGTTCAACGCTGTCGCCGCACGCTCCCTCCGCAGTTTTTTTTTTTTTTTGTTCCTTCATGCGGGTTTGTAGGCATGAGCCAGAACAGAAGGCGCTGCGGAAAGCGTTGTGCAGACGACGCGACGCCAAGGCTACGCCCAACCTTCTCCCGTCAGTCAGAACGATGCACCAATGGAGTGCCTTTAACGAAAGTAGCCCCCCATGACGTCAACGGGGTTCAGAGTAGTGGGGCGGGGCCATTTTTGTTGAAGGAAAGAACGAGCGGGCTTTGATTTGAATTTTCGCAGCTTTTCGGGGCGCGCATGGCTCTAGTATTTTGCAGAGGTTATCTTCGATGCCTCATCTATGCAGTGGGCTTGTTTTTCAAAAATGTCCGGACCCTGGTCAGTGGCCCTTTAAGCAGCGAAAGCAATGGAGCGGGAGCTTGGAAAGGAGAAAGTAAAAGCGCAACCTCCTTCCCTCCTTAGCAACCGGCGCACCAGTGAGGGGCGCAGCTGTGCATAACAACCGCGACGTCACACAGTAGCGGTAGAACAAGCGCGCGTGCGCGTCGGTAGTGGCAGCTACACCGACGCTCCTTCGCCAGACGTCTCGTTGCAGTCGAGTGAGTGAGACGCATGGCTCCGAAGCGGCCCAGTGATTCCGCGCCAAGCGGTTCGGGGAAGCGGCAGTGGGTTGATCAAAAGGCTTTCGCCAAGCACACTTAAAGGGGCTGCGAAACACTGCCTGGGGGAATACCGGCTATACTTCAGGTGGGTTCTTTATGTCACACAGATGCTGACTTAAAAAGAATTACAGGAATCGATGCACAGGAACGGGAGTTATTCAGTGAAGAAATTTCAAAATACAAGCAAACAAAACGCTGCCCTCAACTCGATTTTGGCGGGGCTTCCCACTCCTATTTCGCTCTCCCAATAACGGCGCCTGGCGCACCCAATCAAAACAGCCAGCCAGAGCACGTCGCGGAAGTTTGTACTCCATGGTTGCCTGCTCTCTGTGAGACTGGCAGCGTTGTTTCCATGCCAGAGCGCCCCTGGTGGTGTATTTTTATTTTACTTCCTTTGCAAGGCTTTTATCTAAGACAAACAAATTGTTTTTGTTGATCTAATATACAACGCAAACAGGCGACAAAATGTGTCTCTATTTATTCATACAATTTGCAGTATATTTACTGTTTGTCCGGTCATCAAGCTCGCGCCAGGTGATGTCATATCCGCTGCTAAAAACCCGCCATTGTGTGGCGACACCATCAGAGCCATGAAGTTGTTTTTGGGAGGACATTAAAATATTAAAAAACGGAATGTACGCGGTATTACCGACGCTAATAGCACCATTATAACTCACTGTATGCAATCAACAGGCAAAACAGTTAACTAAGATTGTGTTTCTGGGCCCCTTTAAGAATTTTCGAACCCCAGGTGGTCGAAATTTCCGGAGCCCTCCACTACGGCGTCTCTCATAGCCTTAGTCGCTTTGGGACGTTAAACCCCATAAAACCAACCAACCAGTGTCTTCAGTATATTTTTGAGGAAAGGAAATGCGCAGTATCTGTTTCCCACAGCTGCGAAACCAATAGAGCGGGGGCTTCGAAAGCAGAGGGTAAAATTTGTAAATGGGTTTTCAGGAAAGGAACTGCGCAGTATCTGTCTCACACCTCTCGGTGGAAACCTGAACCTGAGGGAAGGCGCATAACTGCCCTTTTGGAGCAATAGACACCTCAATCGCGCTTTAAGCAACGTGGCGGTAGTGCCAGATGTGCGCTGCATGCTTTGGCATTGACAACATTGTGCCAGAAGGTGGCAGGGTGGGTGGGGACTTTAATGTAGACATAAAGACAAGCGGGTATTTCTTACCGCTTTGCGGGAGAACATCCCGTTCCTCTCGCTCGTAACGGCTCCCACAGCTGTGATAACCGCGCGAAATACTAGCGCAGACCTCGTCTTTGAGAACCAGGCATTGGTGTAGCATGTAGAGCACATATCCATCTATTTCTTCGTCCACAAAGCTCCCTTCATGATAATCCCTTCATGACAATCAAGAACTGTTAGTGGAGTGTTTCTTAAAGAAGGAATATGTGTGAAAAATAACAAGTTATCTGTAATTTTACATACATGTCTTACTCGAATTCTTTGCCTCAATCTATCGAAAAGCTGAAACAGCTGATGAGCTGCGCTCAAATTTCGGATTAGGAAGTAACGTAACCATCGGCAATTTTTTTGAGGCAACAACAACCTTTCAGAAAAGAAAGATTGTGACGTCGTTGACATGCATCGTCTGCCCTGGAAAGCCGATAAAGCCTCAGGTATAATCGTTCGCTTCGCGAAGATACCTCTGAGGAAATGGCGGTTCGAAAAACACAAGCAACTACGGCAGGCGAAATCATCGACGTACAGTCTTGGTCAAAAGTCTTAAGGCCAAAGGCTCCATAATAGAGCCAATACAGCACTATTGAAGACTGAAGCACCTTTAAATGCTAGCAGAAGGTTCCTTCCGTATGCACAGAATCTTCCCGCTGCACTGGTGCTTTGGATGATCCGCTACACGCAGCATTCTAGGGACCTTCAATTCGCTGCAGGCGAGCGCTGTGGCCTTAGGACTTTTCACCAAAACTCTAAATTCAAGAAAATCTGATCAAGCAAGCACGGTCGCTTCTACAATGACGAAGCAACTGGGGTGTGAAAACGATTTCAAATTTCTTTGGCATAGCATAACAGAGGGACAAAAAATGGCTGTGGCTTATCTAAGGTTAAGCCTGGATATTTCGAAACGAAAAGCTCTCGCTGCTTTTCAGCCAACTCCCAAGCTACCTCTTCTGGATCGGTGTTTCTGCGCCGTTCGGCTGTTGCTTCTTCTTCTCCTTCCATGGCGAGTGCCTGCGCCTGTTCTATGGGCAAGCGCGCCCTATATATCCCTCCTTTCAAATGCGCACTGCGCACGGTGGCGGCGAAAGGTCACACGGTGGCGAGGAGGAGAAGCGGCGGCGCAAATGCGCAGTAGCGCACGGCGGCGGCGAAAGGTCAGGCGACGGAGTCAGCGGCGGTGACAGCGGCCACCTGCGCCGTGCGTGACGTCGCACGGTTTCGCGCATGCGCACAAGTTGCAAATCTGGCCTCTGTTCACGCGAAGCGCGGTGTTGGCTAGCCTAGGGAAGCTTTTCGCTTCAATATTTCTCTGCTGTGCTTGTAAAATCCAATGGAGATTTCACGGCTACGGAATAGGAGGCAGAAGTTCGGCAAACAGCCTTCTTTCCTTTAATGTGCAGTATTCCTGGTGGCCTAAGTACTAATATTTATCAGGCGTAAGGTTCTTCGCATAAAATCACAACCAACAAAAAATACGCATGTACCGCTACAAGTACTTTTTGGTCGGAGGAAGCATTTTCAAATCTCTGGAATATATTTTTGAGCACAGTAGAATTAATAAATTAAAAGTAGTTCATGGTGGATATATAAATATTGATATGCTCTGAAATTTGATTGATATGCTCTGGAACGACACTGAAATTTTCGCATTAATTTTTTTTTAATCGAGATGTTTGCCTTCAGGCATAATGAAAACGAGAAAGAAAGTTTGTAAGAATGAGTGTAAAGAAGCCTCACTTAAAAAGTGCAAAAGTTCTCAATAAAGCGATTATCATGAGTCCTCTTGCGTTAGTCGCCTGCAGCGTCCCATCGCAGGCCTACCTTCCTTAGGAAGCGTCATCTCACGGGAGCTGTAGCCGGGCAAGTCCACAGCAAGTGTTTTTCGTCAGACTGGTCTGGCGCAACACCATAATTGGGACACTTGTCAGTCACTTCGAAACGTTTGTCACGCTACCGATGACGCAGAGAAGGAGTCAGAGCCGCTCCTGCCCGAATTCGGCGCACAGATACCTTCGTTGAAGCGCCGGAAAGGATTAAAGCGGTTTAGAGCAGAGAAGCTGCTACCTGATTACATTTATGTTTCATGGAAGGAATATACGCAATATAGGAATATATATAGGAATATATATAGGAATATATAATACGCAACTCTGCTCTATGTTCCGCAGGTTTGTAGAAGCTATTCGCTTGATGCCAAAAGATCGGACAACCGATTTCTCTTTCTGCTCCCATGTCCACATGTGCTGCTCGCGACCTTCAGTGAATGTGTTGATGTATCTCTTGTACTTCTTTGTTCTGGAGACATTGAGACCAACCCCGGCCCACCCAAGCCGCGTCCAGTTATTTCAAAGTCGGAATCAAATGACGATCCTGAAACGTCTATATCAGCAATGCTTACGAGCATCAACGACCGGACCTTAGAATTAGCTAAAGGTCGAACCGAGATCTGCGCAAACGTTGAGATCATTAAAGACAAACAAGTATCACTGGAAGGCAAAATACTAGTTGTATTCAATCGCCTTGAAGTTCTTGAATCAGAAACTAACATTCTTAATATAATCGAACCTGAGCTGGTTTCAATTCAGGACACTACTAGACGTCTGACATCGCACCAAGCGGTACTGCAGTCTCGTCTAGATAGCCTGGAAGACCAGTCGAGAAGGAATAATCTGATCCTGCATGGCATTCCTGATGAAAGCGAATCATGGAATGAGGCTGAAAAGAAAACGCTTGCTATGTTGTCGGAAGTACTTGACGACGATTCCACACAACTAAGCATTGAACGTGCCCATCGTCTCGGTACTTTTTCACTGTCAAAATGTCGCCCTATAACCATCAAATTGTCCTCTTTCAAAAACAGAATGAAAGTGTTAGACCTCCGCACTAAACTAAGTAGCAAACAACTTTCCGTGTCAGAAGGTTTTTCCCCGCCACTCGTCTTGCATGCAAGAAACTAACAGAGTTTGGAAAAAAACTACCGCGATCTCCGAAGTACCGCCTGTGATATAATAAGTTGGTTGTTAATCGCAAGTGCCACATCTTTAACGCTGATACCGATACCATTGAGGAGCTGCAAGTCCAATCTTTTGTAGAAAGCGAGCAGAGCCGTCCCGCTCCCCTTGAGGTAAGCAACATTTCGGAAAGTGAAGAAGAACCCATAGCATGAAACGAGGGGAAGTGGTCTGGCTTTGTCACCTCCCCGCACATCCGGTCTACTGGCTAACGCTAGAAGCTTTCTTAATAAACGCTAATCGTTTAACTCAGCTGTCGACACGTGCGAGGCTGATAGTATCGCAATAACGGAAACCTGGCTTCATCCGAACGTATACGACAGTCAGGTATTTGACGATTCATCCCGCTTTTCAGTTTACCGATGCGGTCGCACTTAGCGACCAGGCGGTGGTGTCTTGCTTGATCTATCTAAAACAGTACAGTCCTATCACATTTCAGTGCAAACTAACCTAGAATCCATTTTTGCATGCGTAGAACTAGACCACCAAAAATACGTTTTTGGTTCATGTTATCGACCTCCCAATTACCCTTCCACGTTCACATCATAATTGCGTGATGGGCTTGAGTTCGTTGTTACGCGACACCCTGCGGCACTCATTACTTTGTTAGACGATTATAACTATAATGAGCTTACATGGTCTTCCGAAATAACTCCTAGAACATCCCCATCGTCGCAAGGCAATGAGTTCTTGAACCTTTGTTCACTCTTTTCTCTCTCAGCTAGTATCACAGCCAACCCGTCTATCAGACACCACTGCTAACAAACAAGACAACACTGACTTAGTGTTAACATCCCATTCTGATCTCGTTTCAGACTTGACCTGCATGCCCAGGATAAGTGAGCACTTCCTCGTTTAATTTCATTATTCCTTCCAATAACGCTGACAAGAAAGTCAAGCGTACCCGGGATTATAGCAGAGCTGATTTTAAGGCTGTCAACGAAGAACTATCTTCATTTCTCGATGATCACAAAATGAACAAGAAAGGGGAAAACCTCAGGTTGCTTGGCTAAAGCAACCTGAGGTTTTCCCCTCCCTTGTTCATTTTGTGATCGCCAAGGACCATCTACCACACCCTCTCTCTTCCATGAACTTCATTTCTCGATGTATTTTTGACAGATTTTGATAGCCGGGAGGCGCAGGTGAACTGGAAAATTTTCGTTGCTAAAGTTAATGAACTAACGGAAAGGTATATCCCCCTAAACACCATTACAACTAAAAAAAATGCACTGTGGCTTTGTAACAGAAAAAAAAACGCTTTTACCGAAATGCAAAAAAATGTAACTCCGTTTCTAAATGGGAAGCTTATCAAGCGGCAAATAGCGCGTATGTGTCGACAATGAAAAACGCAAAGGCTCATTTCCTACAGCACACTCTGCCCAACATGCTCACAAATGATCCCAAAAAATTTTGGCGTGCCATTAATCCCAATAGAAATCATTCAATTAAGCTGTTAGATGCAAACGGTTCAACTATCGCTGATACTCACTGCTCTAAAATTCTAAATGAAACATTTTGTCGTAATTTTGTTCTTTCCTCCAACGTCACGTTTCCTACAGTGGAGGACTGCCAATTTTCAATGATGGATGCAATATCCGTCGAACCCCTAGGCTCCGGTGCAGATTTAATTAAGGCTAAGTTCCTGAAGAATACCAAACTTTATTCCTGAATCATTCTGTCCAGAATATTTCAGCAGTCACTCGAGACGTCAGTGCTTCCAGTGGACTGGACGATCGGGAAGGTAGTTCCGTTGCACAAGTCAGGTAGTACTAATTGCCCTCTTAATTACCGCCCAATATCTCTAACCACCATTCCATGCAGAATTTTTGAGCACATTCTATACACTAACACAGTTACCTTTCTTGAATCTAACTCCTTCTTCACTGACGCTCAAAACGACTTTCGCAAATCATTCTCGTGCGAGACGCAGTTACTTACCTTCACGCACAAATTTCACGCTATTCTGGATCATCGCTCCTGCACGGACTGCATCTTTCTATAGACTTCTCCAAGGCTTTCGAGAAGGTTAGACACAAACCACTTCGTTTTAAACTTAGCAAGCTAAATATTCTCCCAAATGTTTTAACATGGTTAGAATATTCCCTTCGTAACAGAGCACAGTTTGTAATAGCTAATAACATTTGTTCACAATTGACTTCCATGCATTCTGGGGTTCCACAGGGGTCCGTCCTTAGGCCCCTTTTGTTCCTGATATATATTATTGACCTCCCTCTTTCCGTTACCTCTCACATTCATTTATTTGCAGATGACTGCGTAATATTTCGTGAAATTAACGACTCTAAGGACACTCTTCTTTTGTAAAATGACATTGATGGAATTTGTGAATGGTGTAAAATGTGCTCAATGGAGCTAAAAAGAACCAAATGTAAAGTACTACGTGTGCCACGCTTTTCTACACACCCCACTTCTCATCATCTTAATAACATCGAACTACAACAAGTGTCTTCATACCGCTATTTAGGCGTTCACATAACAAGTGATCTAACTTGGTTTTTTCACATCAATTCAATAATTAACAACGCCAACCGTTCCCTCGGCTACCTTCGTCGTAACTTTTTATCTGCCCCACTTCCCTTAAACTTCCCCTCAATAAATCTTTAGTTCGCAATAAGTTGGAATATGCAGCGTCCATTTGGGATCCCTTCACGGAAACCTAATCAGTTCTCTCGAACTGATTCAGAATAACTCGGCACGTTTCATCCTTCAGAACTCTAACCTCGCTGCTAGCACAACCTCTATGAAGAATACATTACAGTTAACATCTCTTGCTAGCCGTCGAAAGCACGCTCACCTTTGCTTAATTCATAAAATGATGTACCATAATCCCAGACTGCGCCGCGATCTTATACTTCCCCCGCCATATGTTTCATCACGAGTTGGTCATGCGCATAAAATCGGCATTCCTTTCGTTAAAACAAAATGCGCAGCAGAGTCTTTCCTTCCTCGAACACCAAAACACTGGAACCACCTACCCGGAGGTACAGCCTCCGTCATCGACCGTCAGTGCTTTTGTTCCTCTTTAGCTGCCATTGTATAATTAGAACTAAAACGCCTTGTACTCAACCACTGTATACAACCGCTCCCCTCTTCAATGCCCTTGGGCCTTGAGGGTAAAATAAATGAAATGAAATTTAGTCATTTACAACAAACGGGAGTTGACGCTAGACTATAAGCACAAATATCCCTATATGGGAGTAAAAAGGGAATAAGCTGTCCTGTAGCGCCCACCCTCTTATAAAAAAGTGTGCTAGAGTACAGCCTGCTCCCTTTCTTACCCTGTTCTGTTTAGAGTGCAGGGCGTCCGAGAGCATCCGCGCCATGTTTTCCTCGCCTAAAAAATCAGGAGAGAGAGAATGTCCCGTGGCGTCCTTTTTTTGACGGCTCCCCCTCCTGAGAGCGGTCCACGCTGCCTTGCCGCAGGCCGCGAGGTGTATTGTAGTGCCTCAGTTTGCCGACGCGACTGCCCGACGCCCAGCTGATGGAGTAGGTGATTTCCTTCCCTGGGCGCAGGTCGTCGCTGGGCTTCCACGGCGGGGACACATGTGCGAAAAGTGCGTGCGATTCGCTGCGGCGCGTCGTTGCGACCGTCGTCGCAACGACCGAACGCAGCTCGTCGCATGCGTCCAACCTGCTGGATGCCAACGACGAGCCGCATGCGACAAACGCAACGACGGGAAGCAGGAGCCAATGCGAGCGCAGAGAGCGGCAGCGTCATGATGACGTAGAGCGCGATGCTCAGGGCGCTCGGGGCCGAGCCATCCCGTCTGCCGGTGTCATAAAAACGAGCTAAAGTGTGTTCTTGACTTAAATAATAAACCCTGGGATGAGAAATGTGAAGGAATATGTCATTTTTGAGGATCGCTGACCAATACTGAGCTGCTGCTAAGGGTAACGACTGCGATACAAGCAAACTTCTTTCCACAACCGCTTCGCAGCTGCCGCTGGCCGGCTCGCCTGGCGCTCGCTCGCTTCGCTGCCGAAGGCGTCGCGGAAATTGACCATATTATTACTTTATTGTGAGATCATGTTGTTGACAGTAGAGCGATGTGTGGAGTAGGCCTTTTATTATAGCTCAGGCGACTTCCGAAGCGCCGGCCGCTGCGGCTTCGATACGAAAGAGGCTATAGGCCTAGCGACGACCACGGCAGCCAGGCAGTAGCAGAGCTCGTCGCCCAGAGCGCCCGCGAGCGGTGCCGTTGCCGAAAGCTCGCAACATAAGCAGGCATGCTTTGTCGCTGCTCGAGCAGACTTTCTGATAACAAGGCAATCTTGTATTTTCTTGGGATATTTGTACACGATCACAAGCAGCGCTGAGGCACCGCTGCACGGCGGCGAAGTGTGACAGCGGTTGTGGGCGGAGCTTGGGTAGAGCGGCGCAGAATTGCTCACCGCTCCGTGTGTCCCTGCTTGCAGTGGGATGGCAGATCGCACGCGACGATCGGTGCGGCGCGTCGGCGAAGTTGTCGCACATGTGTTCCCTGCTTAACTGGCAGAGTTCGCGATGCCGGGCTGATAGGCGTCCGGAACTAGCTTGTGCTGCACTTCAGCCCAATGTTGAAGATCCCTTCCCGCTCGGCTTTTCGGATGTTTCTGCGAAAACCGTTTCTTTTTGTTCATTCACTGGTTGCTTGCTACTGACCCGTACACGTACACGCACGCACAAGCGTACACACAGTAACTCGGGGCATGACCTCCTAGAAGGTTCACTGACATGAGGCGTCGTTGTTGGCCGGGCCCGACGCAGTATGCCTGCAAGGATACCTACTCAGTCTGAAACATTGATTGATGCTTTTCCAACTTGTTCTACTGCAACAAAAACAAAAGATGGAGTTTTTCCTTGTTCTCTTAGCGACCATCTTCCCCATATTCATTGCTATTCTAGATCACATCGAAATCTAAAGTTAGTGCGTGTCCCAAACGCCCTCTGCAACCTGGATGGGCCGGCAGATAGCATACTTCTTCCCTTTCCCTCATCATCGGGGCGCTTTTGTCAACGCGGTGACGGGCCGCGCGGGAGAGCAGGAGGGAGCGCAAAAGGTTAATGTCTTCCGTGACAAGCGTCGCCGAGTCGGCTATGCCTGCACTCTCCACTTTCAAAAAAACAGCACACCCGTACCCCCGCTCTAGAACTTTCCACTCCTCCTGGAATTCCAGTGTCGGCTTCGTTGGCCGATGGCCGAGCCCCGAGAGAATTCCTGACGGACCCCCAGCAACAGCCGTGCTACGCGCCTGAACGCCGCCTCTCCTCTCTCCTGTCTGTGACAGTGCGACACGTTTTACTGGTCTGTGACAGTGCGAAGCATTTCACAACAGACCCTCAAAAGCTTTAGACAGGAAGTAGTAAAATCTTCGTGGACAGATGCGTTCAGCTGGTAGATGCTAATGTTCCTTTGGACAGATTTCTTTGAAAACTTAGAGCAACTTATGCAAACCATCTTCCTCGGAAACAATGCAAAGGATGGCAAAAGTTTTTTGAAAACCACGGATTAATAAACATCTACTTATAAAAAATTAATACTAAGTATTCTATGTACGCTAAATTCCTTACCTGACATGACCCTGAGCGAATTAAAGAATTAAAAATGTACCGTATTCGTCTTGAAACTTGAAGTAAACATGCAAAGACAGACCACATCATTAATTTATTTATGACAGCTTCGGACACAGCAACAACAAGGAAAATGATAAACAAGCGTTGCAGAGACAATGTGCCATATTTACATCCTTCAGCCGCACTATTTCGTCAGCATCATGCCATTAATATCGAGTCTGTTCATAGTTACCGCCTCCTCTACCACTTTTATTTTGCTAATGAAATGTACAAAGAATTTCTTCTCTCACTCTCAGGTGCAACGTTACGCTGCAATATTTCGAAAACACGTGCCCCTGAATAATGGTTGATTCCACACCACCAAACTAACTACCTTCTCCAGTCATTAGGCTATACAGTGCCAGTGTTACTAAATAAGATCAGTCTATCTAGTTTTAGTCACGCTCGAATAAAACGTAAAATTTTGCGTTCAGTGTTTCTGGAGTGACCCGTGTTTGCTGTTTCTGGCGTAAAATGGTAACGTTTGGTTTGGGGTTTAACGTCCCAAAGCGACCTAGGCTATGAGAGACGCCGTAGTGGAGGGCTCCGGAAATTTCGACCACCTGGGGTTCTTTAACGTGCACTGACATCGCACAGTACACGGGCCTCGAATTTCTCCTCCAAACAAATTCAGCCGCCGCGGCCGGGTTCGAACCCGCGTCTTTCGGGCCAGCAGCCGAGCACCATAACCACTGGACCACCGCGGCGGCTAAAATGGTAACGTGCACAATAAAAACATACGCATGGTAGTTTAACCTCTCATATGTGCAATTATCGCTTTTTTTTGGAGTATCATGAACATGTTAACCCTAGCCTTTGTATAACATCTCGATATCTTTTTGATTCATTTGCTTCAACTCTTATCTTGGTAAATTTGTCATAAAATGTGACAGCAATTGATATCTTGCATAGAATTTTCTTTTTGTACTGCTGTCACTGTTGCCTGCCGCCGGCATCCAGGCCTCGTCAAGCTGTTGCTACAGCTTTTTTCCTGGGAGACCGTCAACATTGTGAAATGTTGAAAATAAAGGTGAATTGAATTGAAGCTTTTAGAACCAAAACTCAACTTCACGACCAAAGCTGCAAAAGCAGTTTCGTCGCCGGATCTTAACCTAGTAACTAACTACATGCAATATATACTGCCGCGACTGGGATTCGAACACTCGGTGGAGCGAACAGAGTAGAGCACTATGCTATCGCCGCAGCCGGTCATGCCTCGTGTTGAACTGCGACGACCCAGCAAAGCAAAACAATGAGAAACCAGGCTAAACACATGCTTTCGCACGTCTGCTCGGGTTAAATACGCTAAAACACAACTAATTTTTGGGAACTGGGAGGTCCCAGGCTTGTAACTGAACTAAATAATAAGAGAAGAATTATACTGGAAGAGAACTGGCATATACTTTCAGTGATTACCTGGTCAGTCCGACTTTTTCAGCGGTCGTTGGTGACGATCCACACTATATGTGATGCGTAACTGTGCTCAGTCAGTATTACTGAGCCCTGCAATGAAATCAGAGGTTCAAGCTTTAATGATGAAATTGAAAAGAAACAGTACTTCTTTTGGCTTCTTTGATGTCCCGGTTCACCCTGCGGAATTGGTAGCAGACATCGTAGTCAATCCTTTACCTTGCATCTTTAATCTTTCTTACAAGGTCGGTACACTTCCTCGTGAGTTGGAGATTTCTAGAGCCAGCAAACCATATAAGGAAGACAGGAACAACCGAGACAACTGCCGACATATTTCAACATTACTTCCCTTCTCAAAGGTTTTAGAAAATCTTCTCCTTTCTAGCTTCGTGTCATATATACATAAGCAAAATGTACTTACTGACTCGCCATTTAGAATTATAAAAATAATTCCACCGAACTTGCTGCACCGGGAGGGGAACCAGCCAATGGCATTGACTGATTTTCATGACGTCGTGGTTAATCGGTTGAACCGTAGCTAATCACCTTTCATCTGCCACCGCCTGGTACGTCATGCTAGCAGCTCCAAGGGTCCATGACGTCAAGCGAATCGGCCAGCGACATGGGTTAGAGAGCTTACTTTGAGGGGACTTTGTCGCTCCATTCTTGAGTTGTATCGGCTAAAGAATGATTGATCGCTTACATAGATTGATGCATAAAAATCAGGTTCTGAGGTAATGTTAGTAAACTTTTCACGCGCCTTTTGAGAACTTAATTACAAAATATATAAGCAAAATCCAGCAGCTTTTTGCTCGTACTTTTATTGGCATTATGAAACACGGTTTCTTTTATGATTAAAAATACTGACTTTAAAGGTGCCAGAATTATATGGCTCCTTGTTCGCTTTAGCGCCCACGATGTGCGTTGTCCATCTTTGTGAATCCGAACAAACGGATAATTCACGAAGTGCGGGCGGTATTACAGACGTTCTATACATGGCGTTTGTGATGCACAACGTTGTTAAAAAAATGAAATCTTTACTTCTAGGTTAACAGTCCCATCGCAGGGCTATTCAGCCTGACTGCAATCAACAATCTATTTAAAAATTTACGATCCTTGAGGAGATCTATTAACTTCCACAGCACAAGCAACATTCGCCACTGCCGCCAGGTAAACGACTGGAGGATGTCCAGGGATCATTCTTGCTTCCTTTAAATGTATGTATGCACTCTGCCTAATATCCTGCATATCGAATGGCATCCTTGAGAAATGAAATTTGTTTGGAGCGATGAATACGCTAACAGTATCATATTAAAAAAAAACAGCAGTTGCTAACAAAAGGCCATACCCAGAAGGGGGTTGTGTTGCTCCCATGAACAATCACTACGAACGCAGTCGAAAGCTTTATTATAATCTCAAAGTAGCACGCGTTAAAACCCTTCAGCAACTTCATCTTATGGTTATCTTCTTGTTTAGTCTAGAAGAAATGTTTTAACAAAATATTATTTTTTGGTTTATGGGGATTTAACGTCCCAAAGCGACTAAGGCTATGAGGGAGGCCGTAGTGAAGGGCTCCGGAAATGTCGACAACCTGGGTTTCTTTAAAGTGCACTGACATAGCAGAGGAATTTGGCCTCCATCAGAAATTCGACATTCGCGACCACGATCGAAACCCCGTCTTTCGGGTCAGCATCCGAGCGCCATACATAACCACTGAGCCACCGCTGCGGCCACAGGAGATTCCTTTTTGTTGCGGAGGAATTCTCTGTGGCAGTAGTAGTAGTACAAGACGTTTATTCGGCCATAATTTACAGGCCGAGCATGTCGACCGCCTGGGTGACCAGAAGTCGCTGTTCATCCTCCCCATCAGCGTCTAGCCAGTCGAGCCAGGTGGTGATGGATAAAGAAGGTGAGGGACAGGAACCCGACTGCTGAGCAGCCGGGCAATAGGAGAGGCAATGGGCCAGGTCCGCATAGATAACGGGGCAGTTGGGACAGGAAGGGTCCGATCGATAGCGATAGAGAAAGAGGCGGGACGGGATGATGACTGCATTCATTTGGATGCACCGAAGAAGGTGAGCCTCCGGCACCGTGAGTGATGGATGAGGGGGAGGGTAAAGGCGTTTGTCGAAGCGGAGCTCGAGGTAGACCTCTTTTATGGTGCTGCGAAGGGTGAGTCTCCCACCGTCCACCGAGAACTTGGGACAGGGAGTCAACGGTGCCCGAAAAAGTGTGTCGCGGGCGAGCTGATGGGCCAGCTCATTGCCGTCAATCCCTGAATGCCGAGGGACCCAGCGGAGAAAAACGATGGAAGGCTGCAATGCGGAGACCGCTCGTTCGACCTCCTGTTGGAGAGAAGGAGTTAGGGTGCATTTCTGTTTGTGGTGTATAGCAGCTTGTGAGTCTGAATAGACTGTGTACTCTTGAAGAGAGGGAAGGAGGGCAAATGACTGGAGGGCATGCGCAATGGCGAGGACCTCGAGGGACAGTGCATCCGGAGGGTGTAGATGCGGCCCGCTGGTGTGGGTTTCAGGAGCAGGGAGGTGGGCAGTCATCAATGTGGGCGGACAGCAACTTGAACATGAGCAGATTTGTTCTGTCGGACAGCAACTTGAACATGATCAAAACTATAGAAATCACAAGAGGAGCTTTTAACATTTTGGTGCCATGGTTGAAACGGCCTCATCAGTCTTCCAGGCTGTCCATATGGTACTCAACGCCAACCGAAAACCGTATTCCGTAGAGTGAGTTGCTGTATATTTGCTGTAGGATGAATCCATATTCGTGCAAACGGTCTTTCTCCAAAAAATTATTTGCAGATATCGTTTCATCTTGTCTACTTCTTCCTTGTCGTTTTTTGAGGTGACGCACCGAATCGTCATTTTAAAATGGATTCCCTAATGGCCCGCAACACGGCCCATCTAAGCATCTTGAAAATTTTGGTCCGAAGAGGAGCTTCCTCTGAAGCCCTAAAGCGGCTAAGCGTAGCTTGAGTCGCTTTGAAGCGTTAATCCCCAAAACACCAAACAAACTTTAGGGCCAAGTGCGTTTCCCGAAGTTGCAGAAGGGTTCAAGAAACAACAGATCAAGTTTTTTGTAGCAGTCTTCGATGTCGCCTTTTTTTCCAGCATTTAAAGAAAGCCCGCAAAATCTGAAAAAAATCTACACGAGATTGCTCTCTCGCGCTAACGTAATGCACTATTGATATCCGCGGGTGTTTTTTTTTTTCAAATGACGAAAAAAACAAAAGACCACGCCGGAAGAACGTCATCAAAAATTGAAATTGAATTGGAAATGGAAATTGAATTAAAGTGGATCGGCTGTTTGTGAAGCCTTTTTACAACTTAACGAAACGCACTTTACCCTGAAGTGAATATATAAAAATTCTGTGTAATTAATCGTAGTTAATTAATAATCAAGCGGTCAGCCGGAATAAAAAAAAACGCTGAGGAGGGCCACATAACGAAAACTCATTGCTCATGTCACTGTTTTCATCCAGTAGCGGTTTGTAGCTTTTTAAAAATCATTAGCTCAACTTATGTGAAACGCCCTGTATACCCGGCTCTAATGTACCCACACATATTTTCGTTCCCGACATCACATCAAGTTAAGTAAAAGCCTGAATAAATAGGCGTTAATGAATGGCAACAGCATTTACCACTTAAAAAGTTAACGTGAGTAAAGGCCAATAGAATCGGTTTACCTGCTTATATTAGACATACTTATCTTCTTTGCCCAGTAACAAAATAAGCCAAATTTCTTGCACACTGTTATATCCACATGAACACCGATCCAAGCATGTCTCGACAAATTAGTCAGCTCCATTTCTTTACCTAGTCAAGATAACCTTTTTATTTGTGATGTCAGTCTCTTATTCATTGAAACTCTGTCGCATCCTAATAAATTTCGCTTAGTGAGCCACATATCAGAAGGAGGTCGAGCATGGCTCTCCTCTGACGGAAATCTCTGGACTCCGCTTCAGTGTTGCTGAATGGATATCTAGCATTTTCTTGCGGTATTTTAGCAAAACTAAGCGATCTTTGTTCTCTTTCTCCGTGACGTTATGTAGTTCAGCATCTTTCTTATTAGAACAGGCTTTCAAAATATCAAGAACCATCTGAAGGTCCGTTACTTCATGTTTTTTTTTTACAGGTAATGATAATTAAATGCCGGTAGCACGCTTTCTAGATCAACTTCATGACTATAGTGAGCAGCCATGGCACATTCATTTCATTGTGCGAGTTTTTTTTTTACAGTGCCTCCATCTTTTGGTTAATCGCCTGAGATTTTTTTTCATCGTCTTTGGATTCTCCAATCGCGGTGCCGCTCCGGAAAGACTGCTGCTGTATGCCTTTCTCCAGCTTGTCTAGCCCTGCGTTCACGTCCGAAAGCACGGTGCCAAGGTCACTGCCATAACCTGCCTCATACCTGGCTACAGCAACTCGTACATGTTCAAGCTGCATACATCATGAAGGTTGATTTCCTCTGCTTATCCGGCATAACTAGTTGGGCTTCACATATTCGATACAAGCGTGCACGCTTTCTCTGAAAATCAATATCCACATTCAATGTTGCTGCAACGTCATTTAGGTGCAACTTTGCAATACGACAAAAATTTGATTATGGTGAATTCCATTACATACAAAACCGTGGATCGGTCTGCCTGTATCTTTACGGCCCACCTGTCCGGCTGAAAGCCCTCACCTCCAATAAGCACTGACACATTCCTGCTGCGCACCAGAGAGACAGGAAACCGTCGAAAACTATGAAAGTCGCGAATAACCCAGAATTAACCCCGGTTTTTAGACTTGAAGGTATTGATGAGCGCTATCAAAATACGGAAAAGAAGGGACGAACACACAGGACGATGCGCTTTCTAACAACTGTTTAATCTCTGAAGAAACATGACACATACTGACGTCATATCATGCACAGAATAGTGAGGAGCGCATGGCACTGACAAGAATGACGAAAAAGGAAAAAGAAAATCGTTTAATTGAAAAAAAAACATCGTTTTCCTGTCTTTTTTTCTGTTTTTTTTTTTCTTTCAACTTTTTTCTTTTTTTTTCTCTTTTTCTACATTCTTGTCAGTGCCGTGCACTCTTCTCTCTTCTGTGTATGATATGACGTCAGTATGTGTCATGTTTCTTCAGAGATTAAACAATTGTTAGAAAGCGCTTCGTCCTGTCTGTTCGTCCCTTCTTTTCCGTATTTTGATAGCGCTCACCGATACCTTCAAGAATGTATTTCCAACTAGCCCCAGTAGTAGCTCTTCTGACGGTTTTCAGAGAATCGTCGACCGACCCTGATTCATAGCGTTGCTAATGCGCTACTAAGCCTAATCTCGGGGCTTAGCAGCTCTTTCCTCGCTCTCCCGGCTGCATCCTTCGCATTTAATGCCTTCGCTCGCACCTCGAGCGGAAGCGCACTGGGACCGCAAGAGCATTCTGACAGCCCCTGCCGCTTGCGTATGGTTCACCTCTTGCCTCCAGTCAATTCTGGGGCGAGTGGCAGTTTCGCTTCGTCAGAAACGATTGAGGCTCAATCCCATCTGCATCTCGAGGCTTCTCGGCGTGGGTGCGAGGCTGGAGAGCGCGCTGTCACTCATTCGCTCGCCAGCGCGCCAGAGAACATCGCAGCAGGGAACATTCAGGAGCCAACCACAGACGATGATGGTACTCGGTCGTTTGACCATTCCATGTCAAACATTTTTGGAGAAAAGTTTTGAATATTATAATATTTCAAGTACTGTTGTGGAAATATTGAAAGTGATGGTCCAGTACTCAAGTAACACTTGTTGCTGAGCTAGTCGGTGCATTATTCTTCGTACAATAGTTAGCGCAAAACACAAGAAAGGTGGACAGGACAACGCGCTACTGACAACTGATCCTTTATTGGAAAGAAACACGTAATATATAGGCACACCGTCACACCACCTATCAGCTGCAGCAAACGTCAGAATGATGTAAAGGGTCATAAAAGCGATAAAATACACAAAGACTAAAAACATGACGTAGCTAAAAACGTAGCTGATAGGTGGTGTGTCGGTGTGCCTATATATTACGTGTTTCTTTCCAATAAAGGATCAGTTGTCAGTAGCGCGTTGTCCTCTCCACCTTTCTTGTGAGTGTCTTGTGTTTTGCGCTAACTTTTGTACGAAGAATGATGGTCCAGTCTTCTGAAGCGTACCAAAATCTTTCTTTTTGAAATTTTGCGATCACTCGCATCGAGCAGTTAGGACTGCCATATAGAAAAGCAATGGGATAGGATAACTTTATTTAGCTCTAGCGCAAAAATTTAATAGCAAAAATTTTAATAGCTGAAAAATGCAAGCCTGTCGACGGATTCATCTGCGGTCATATAAATTGTTATAGTGTAATCTTACAATATCTGAAAAAACTGCGTTCATAAACTGTTTCCCGTTGAAAAATGTTTTTGTCCAGAGGTGTCGGGTATGGTTCAGGGCTAGCCCGCCATGCTTTAAGCACTCGGTCAGCAACACACGTGCATAGACGCTACGAATCAGTGGTAGCTGTAAAAATAACCACCTCATTCGCCAATAAGATCATAGGGAAACGGGGTTAATAAACCAGGTGGCGCTTGAATACGAGTCAAAATCATTTCATTCTATACGCTCAACAAACTGCCTTCTCTTTTTCCCAGTGTGGTGTGTCGCTACAACCAAACTAGTACACTGCAGACTGATTAACTTCTAAGAGGGAGGTCCACCTGTTTCGCGTTGTGCGAGAAGTCACTCATCACTCGAAGGTGATTTGGCGAAAGTGAGCATTACTAGGGCTCAGCTTACAACCCATTTCTGCTAACCAAGACGAGAAGTTAAGCGCTTTGGAATAGACTTTCGTAAACCGCTTTGCTGCGACCCTCATCTCTTGCGAGAGCCGTCTTGATGAAACCCACAGCGTTTACAGTAATGCATGGAGGACTGGAGACTCGTCAAAGGTCGTATTGCAGCCGTTAGGTAATGTGCCAGTGCCTGACCTGGAAACTTTGAACATGTACCTCTGCAACTTTTCCGGCGATCTGTTCACCAAAAAAAAAAAAGCCGTGTGAATGCGGGAAACGACCCTGCATACCTAAGCAAGAATGAAAGCGTTTCCGAGCGAATTCACCTGTCACTGGCTAAATGCGAAGATGCACGAAAAAGGGCGACGGGCGTTAAAGACTTGACACTGACGGGAAAGCCGCGCTTAATTCTTTAGCTTTTTGTATTCTTTAGATAGCGTACAAAGCTCTGCCCAGTCCTTTCTTGCTATTGTTCTCCGCGCTGAACTACTGTTTGCTGTCCTTTCCTTGACCTTTTTATTTCCACTGGCCACAGCTCTTAAGATGTTAACAGTAGCACCAATAGATGTTAAATAGCAGACATTTCTTCCATTGTATTGTACTTTTGGCAGTACGTAACTACAACTACTGCTGTGTTCAAAGCAAAATGCGTCATGCACGTTTCCGGCCGCCCATACCCATATCGGCGATGCAGCATTCGGTAATTCATCGCTGGTCCTTTGACAACCACTCTCAATATGCCAGGGGAACGCGAGGTTCATGCTCGGATAGGTGTTTTGAACAGACCAGCATCAAAACATGCTGAGAACTTCCTTCACTGTAATGCTGATAGGAGACCACAGTATGACAATATAAAAGGGCGGAAGCTCTTTTATTTATATTCTTTTTAAAGAAATTGAAAAGTGCGATAACGAAGTCACGAAAAAAGTTCGGGGATCCTTACACTACTATTGACAGCGGTTATAAACACACTTGACATTTATGGAAGTGGGTGTCTGGGTCACCTTATACCGAGCGATGGCTCTGTAAAAAGTGTGTGAGATGATAGGTGAAGTGTAGTTGACTTCCTGCGTCGTAACCGAAAAACCCTCGTCATAAATGATCCTCAGAAAAGTTTGTCTAGGAGGGCTTAAGCAAGACGGACACGTAGATGGACTGCCGAGCTGACGCTACCAAATTTCCGGAGCCCTTCACTACAGCGTCCCTCACAGCCTGAGTTGCTTTGGGTCGTTAAATCCTAATAAGCCAAACCAAACCAATCACCTCATCCTGCACATAAGTCAGTGAATTTTTTTTTCTTTTTGGCATTAAGGTTATGACTCTGCTTCGTGTTGCGTACACCTCACTTCTGAATTTAGCACTCACTGTTGTAATTTTCTTTTCTCCTTCCATGATCCGTCCTTTTTCGTCTCACCCATCATAACATCGGTGCAACTCTTCACCTCACCAAGTACAGCGGTCATCATCATCACTTGGGAGGCGCATCACAGGATAGACGGCGGTCCACGCATATAGTGAGCCTGATACCGATGCACGGAGAAATCGCTACTTATCTTTGAAGCATTCAGCGAAGTTCAAGAGCACAAAAAGCCGCAAATACCACGACCCATTTTGAATGTGTCGGTGAAAGCTGGACTTTAAAGACACGAAGCTTCGGCTGCTCACTGAGAGCCTTGGCAGTAATGTGAAGCAATCAGGGCGATACCTGTTCAAGACACTTGCAGTGCTCGAGATTGAAGAAAATTGGCTTCAGGATGGCACCAAGCATGCTAAACGAATAGCTGACAGTCTCTTAGAATGACAGGGCATAAGCAACCAAAGGAAAACGTAGTCGAAGACGCCTCTGGTTGGGGGCCGCGGCAAACACAGAGAGGGTAAATTGGATTGTCGGAGAGTTCTGTGTTTTACAGTGGAATTGAGCGTGGGGATGATGATCGGCAAGTTTGATATATACGGAGTGTCCCTAATCTAAACGGAAGGGAGAAAAAGGGAGTAAAATTGTCCTCTAGCGCACACCCTTTAAAAGGGTGCTAGATGACAGCTTACCCCCTTTTTTACTTCTATATAGATGTATTCGTGTTTAGAGTCTAGAAAGCCTGCTTTGCTGCTTCACAAAGTTATCGCTTCGTTTTGGGCGGCGTTGGCTCCGTTACCATGTTGCCCGTTTCTGACCGGATATAACGCCTAAGAGCAAATGAACGCTGCGGCAAAGTTTAGCAAAGTTAGGTATGTTTATCGAAGATCCTAAACGTATCTTCACCAATGTATCTTCCACCCCTTTTTCAAACGCGATTCGACACGCTCATATTTAGAGCAGAGCACCTGACATGCACATTGAGTAGCGGACAGTAGTCAGAATTCGTAGATCATACCAAAATTTCATCTAGGGATGGCGCGTGCTGCAAATAGTGTGAACAGGCCTGGGAACAGCCGGCATTGGGGACGACATGCGGGCGGACATCGGTTATGAATTTTAGTGCACGGCCGATAATAGTTACAGGACTTTTCAGCTTCTGTTCGTGTAGTGAGCCATGGAATTAATAGCACCTGCAATTCTGATATTATTGGAACATATAAATAATCTGCAGTACCATTCATTAGAAGGCAAATATCCACTACGCCTTTAAAATTTAACGCAGTAATGAATAATACAGTTGAATATCGTTACAAGACAACTCCGCTGTGCAGTAACGACCCCCAGGGTAAGTGCTGCGCAAAACACACTTGTTCGAGAGCCGCCTTTGGCACCTAACAAAGCATAGAAGGGTTTCGTGTGGAACTTCACAGTGAATATCATAGTGATCCAAAGTTGGCGGATTGTAGGGACCTGACGCTATTTTACATCCCGACAACATCTTATGCTACCAGATTATCACATCAATAGTTGTTTCGTTTGGAACTTCCATCCTTGTTCGGCCATATTTTTATCTCCAGCGCTTTGCTTTCCCAGCTGCGCGTGTGGCTGTCTTGAGGTACGACGGCATCTCTGAGGCACCAAAGTCTTCGTGAGATATTCAAGCTACCCTGTCGCCTATTTTAGAGATATACAAATAAGGAAATGTCTCCATTGACCGACTCCCACGGAATTCGCCTCAGAGTGCCTCCTCGTGCTAGTGCAAGGTCAGACTTACGGCTGTATGCAATTAGCCTTCGGAACGAACGAGAGAGCCATGTGGTACGGGGGACGACTAAGAGTGCGCGCAAGCACGGATGCTTCCTGCAGCGTGCACCAGGATGCCGCGGTAATCCTCTTTGGGGCCACGCTTTACATTTTTACCTTTGTTTCCTACTCCCTGTTTTCTTCCTGCTTATCCGAGCGTTCTATCGTTTCAGCGGATACGGAATGCGTGGAACTTGGGCGGCCGCACGCACCGCACTAGGCTTCTACAAAGAAAAGCTCTTAAAATAAAGGAAGTGGCTCGTCCCTCGTGCTTTTCACGGCCAGGAAGCAGAGAAAGGAGGTCAGGCGATGGGATGGGTCGCAACGACAACGGCTTTTCGCAAAACACGCGTCCTTGTTAGAAGACTTTAAAATGTAGTGCCTATTCCATGCAGTCGTCGAGACGTATTCTGGCAGTGCGTTTTTGTACTTGAGCAGGAACGACTCTCGTTACACTTACTGTTCGATTGCAAAACACTTTAGCCTGAGACACGCAGATATCTTGTAGCTAGACGAAGCTTGGGAGTAGCGGTCTTGTTTAGCGTGTTCTGTGAAAAATTTGCTGCTGTATTGTGCCCAAGCATTGTAGGTTTCCTGTTTTCCAACGTCATTGCACTTCGGTTTTCAGTCACTAATTTGTGTATAATACATAATAAAATAAATTGCTAGCTGCATTTAGAAGCATTCCTTTCAGCCTCCTTCATTATATGTGAACGGAAATGAACGAAGGAAGAAATATCTCAAATGGCCTTTTTCTTCCAACCAACAAAAATCAGGGGCCACTTTGACTGTCTAAAGTGCATAGAGGCGAAAGCGTTTTCCGCACCACTTTGACTGCTTCTGTGGGACTGGTGGCGTCACATGTAATTGAGTACTAATTACTAAGTGATGACAAATCATCAATTAATGGTTAATTACTGATTAATGCATGAATGCTAATTAACTGCTAATTAATGACGCTTAAGCTTCGCCTTTAGGAGTGGAACGCGACAGCGTGTTGTAGCGCTGACAGGGAGTCCACAGAACGCCACCACCCGTTCGGCGCGATGCGTTTCCCTCTGAACGCAACGCTTTTTAAGGAAAGGAAATGGGGCAGTAATTCTCTGTCATCTCGGTGGACACCTGAACCGCACCGTAGAGGACGGAGGAAGTGGAAGTGAAAGAAGAAAGACAAAGATGGGCCGTAATGAAGAAAATGAAAATTGTATTTGAGGAAAGGAAATTATGCAGTAACGGTCTCACATATCTCGGTGGACACCCGTCAAAATTCAGGGGGCACTTTTTTGACCTAAAGTGCGGTCACTGATGTGTGGTTAAGATGTTAAGCTTCGCCTCTAAGTGAAACGCGACAGCGTCTTGCAAAGCTGCCAGGGAGTCCATAGAACGCCATCGCCCATTCGGTTCTACGCCTCGCTCGTCGGTAAATTGGTTTTTGAGGAAAGGAAATGTATCTGCCTCTCATATCTCGGTAGACACCTAAACCTCGCCGGAAGGGAAGGGAGGAGGATGGGAGTGAGCGAAGACACCGTATTCACTAGACGCGCCTTTGTTCATTCCAAACCATCGAGCTGGCATGGCAGAGTGGATAGCATGCTCGTCTCGCACTCCAAAGACTGGGGTTCGATTCCCGAGCTCGACCAATTTTCTGCTCGGTTTTATTTATTTATATGGCCTGACTAGAAAAGTTAATTAGGCTAATTGGGTAATTAAGCAATTAACTAAGCTCAGTCCCAGAGCATCACTACATGATCCCTTCAATTAGTTGCATGGTTACTAGCCAAAGTACAATTGGCCCCGTTTGAAATTCGCGAACTGTGACGTCACGACCGTTTCGACCAATTGAAAAGCGTGACATTTCTGTCGACAACTGCTGCTTACAACGATGAGACATTAAAGGCTTTCGCCTTAAAGGGACACTGAGGAGAGCACTATTAATATTTTTTTTTAGTAAAATCCGATAGTTCGGCATGTCATGGCTTTGTTGCCACTTGGCCGGCAGCGAAAGATGCATTTATTTCTAAGAAATTTGGATTCGAAGTTGAAAAAGTTTTTCCCGCCGCTCTGATTCAAACTTGGGATTCGTCTATGACGACAGAGGACTAAGAGACGTGAAACATGACGTGCACATGACGTAACGCAGACTCCGTGATTTCTGGCTGCCAGCAGTGCGGCCTAGCAGCAGCCGAAAAGAAAGCTACCGCCGGCCGCACGTTGAAGGCATCTATCGGCTATTGCGGCCGTCGCTACAGTCGCTTCGATTACGTTTGCACTGGCGTTTTGCCAGCGTTACGATGGATCTCGTTCTCGAAGTCGTCAACGAAGTTCTCGCAAATAGACACGTTTAGCATACCGTGTACCTTGTTACCGCTAGCGGAATACCGGGAGCCCGCCTACCGCCGGAAAACAGGCGCTGATTTGTCCCGATGCTTCAGGAGCGCGCGTAGCAGCCGGGCACGTGGCGCCATCTGGCGACGTCAAGGAGATTTGCGCATGCATTGGCTGCGCCTCAGTGATGCATGGTTTCTCGGTTCCTGGTGTTGCTAGAACCATTCGTTCTAGCAACACTGTTTTGTTCTATGATCTCATCACGCTTGTACTTGCGAGTTTGGCCTGTGGCGGCGATACCTGTATTTTGGTTCTTGCTCTTTTCTACGTTACAAGAGCTTTGTTGCCAGTATGAGTGGCGTTTTTGTAATCAGGAGCTGGTATTCTGTCGATACAAGCCAACTTCAATTTCTCCTCAGTGTCCCTTTAATATGCTTATTATCTTCCACTATGCGGCCACAATGACAACGGTTTTCTTTTTTCATGTATGTTCCAGTGTACCAGCAAACAGTTCATCACAATCGCCGGAAGGCGTGTGGGTAGTTCAGTCCAGAGTTCTTTAATCACATCAATAATCAAAGGGCTCTAGTTATGTCTACCGCAGAAGCCACACGAACCCAGGCATTATTTTAAGAACAATATAATAAAAATACTAAAGGCCAACTGGCAACACAGTTATATGGCGCTTTCTGCGCTGATTGTTTTGTCAAACACTACAAAAGGCCAGTGTCAAACTTCGCTACGAAAATAAACCGAATGATCTGGTTGAACAGGCGTCCAGAATGTGAAAAACTAGTAAACATTACAACGAGTGCAGTTGCCTAATAAGCAAGTTGCTTAGCCTTAATATAATTGCAGCAACTGCTAGTTTCAGTGAACTTTAGTTCTTTTCAAGAGTGCATGACACCCTGACGAATATCTAAGCAATAATTTGCAGCAGTAATCTTTATCAAGAAAATAAATAACATCCGGAAGCGTGGTCTCTGAAATACTGTATTAAATGGACACAAGAAGGGAGGGGGAATGTTCGAGGTGCTTGTGCTTGCCAATGTTTCGACAACAGGACTTGTCATGAAACAAGATATAATCCCTGTATGACTGGCATAGTTTATCAAATCCCTCTTTCCTGCGGCCTTACCTACATAGGCCAGACTGGCCGCTGTATTAACGTGCGGCTCATGGAGCACGCTAATTCTTTAAAGAAGAAAGAAACTAACCTAGCGAAGCATTGTTCCGCATTCAAATGCACGCCGTTTTTTAGTGAGACTGATGTGTTCTTTGTTCATTCCGACCAGCGCACTAGACAAGTAACGGAAGCCTTTCTTATTATCCGGAAAGATAGAGGGTGCGTGAGTACGCCATCTGTAACATTATCTCTTCGAGAAATGAATATGCTACATAGTGGGTAGCGGTTCTGCGGATGCACACGTGCTTAGCGGTTTTACCTTTTACCAGCACTAGGATATTGTTGACATTGCGCATGTGCGCTGTTTTTTAGTGTGTGTGTATATTATGACGTGCTTCTTCCTAATAAAAAATCGGTAGTAAGTTGAGCGCTGGTCTGTGTGTCTTGTCTCCTTCTTGGTCTGTGTGTGTTTGCGCTGTTGAACCATCAATAGGACTTGTCCTTTTGTAGAAACGTTGGCAAGCAGCATGAGGCCTCCCCCTGCCTTGTTCCTTTTGTGAGTATCTGGAACCCTCTCTCCACCATATTAAAATTACAATTAATAAATGTAAACAATTCCTTTAAGCACCAGGTGCGGTTATAGCTTGTTAATTCCGGATCCACGGAAGAGAAAAAGCGTGATACGGACAACACAAACTTTGGAAATCTTAAGGGTATACATCTACACAGGGGCGATGAAGACCGCGAGAGTGAAATAACTAGGAGAATAAGAATGGAGTCGAATGTATTTGGCAGACACCCTCTGGTGATGAGTGGCAGTTTACCAGAATTCCTCAGGAGGAAAGTATGGCAACCTTTTACCGGTACTAACGTCTGGGGCAGAAAGGTGGAGAATAACTGAAGTGTGAAACTTAAATTGAGGACAGCGCAGCGAGCTATGGAAAGGAAAATGATAGGTGTAACGTTAGAGGAAAGCAGAGAGCAGAATAGGTGAAGGAACAAACTAGTTATTGACGTGCTAAAGTTGAGTTGAAGTCAAGAAGAAACTGGTATAGGCAGGGCATGCTATGCGAATACAAGATAACCAATGATGATGATAATGATGACAAGACAAAAACGTAGAATGGCTAAAATTACTACAGTTAGACGCCGCATACCGCGAACCTGCTTGATACATACGTATGAAATAATCACGAGAAAACAGGACGCATGGTGCCAAAAAAAAAAAAACGAGCGTCACTAAAATCTGAATCTTTACTGCGAGCGACGCAATAAATAGTGAAATCGTGTCATGCACGATGCGCTTCGCTATTATGTGCTTGTGAGGGAACGCTGTACAGCGTTGACATTAAGTACACTCCCGCTTCCTTTACTGAAACCGTGGCTTGAACAAGAGGGGTAGAAAATATAAGTCCGTGACCTTAGGATCCTTGACCTTTCCTTCTATATTTCCTTTAGTCTATCGGTTCGTTTAAATTGGTAGAAGTTAATGACTGTGAATACCTAAACAAAGATGTTTATCGAACAAACCATTCCATACAATCTTCGCTTACAGCATATACCTTTCCTGCCCACTTCCGCCATCGCACTGTTTTGTTAATATGGATCCAGCCTTCGAAAAAACCTTGGCTACAGATGAGCCAGATTGGCCCCATCGCGACCTAACAACAGGTCGCCCCACACCTAGACGGCTGGCGTCACGTCCACGGCAATCAAGTGGCGCAGTCGCTTCGGGAAAGCGTATAAGCGGAAGCGCTTTGTTGGATAAGCGCTCAAGGAGCCTGTTCTTATTTCTGTATGGCCTGGTCCGCCGCCTCCTGAAATCACGTGCAGGAGAAAGCAGTAAGAGGATGTGCTGCCCTATCTTTAGTATTCGAGCTAACGTATCACTCTCCTTGTCCGAGTTCTGCAGTGCAGCTTCCGCGCAGAGATAAGCCGGTTAGAAAACTGTGATGAGCCGTCTTGACTACGTACTCTTCGCTTGGGGAAGTGGAAACTAACTGGCACTGCGACCTCTTGGTCTGGGCCTTTGGATGTTTCTATCCAAAAATATGCATGACTACATTTAACAATGTCCTTCATTTGGTTCTCGTTCTTCTTATAACAGAATTGCTAAGCAGGTAATACAGAGCTAGTCTTGAGTGTTATGCTCTCTAAATATGAACCCACCGCGATGGCTAAGTGGCTACACCGTTCGGCTGCCCAGCCCGAGGTCGCGGGAGCAAATCCCGGCTGCAGCGGCTACATCCGATCCAGGCGAAATGTTAAACTACCTGTGTGCTATGCGGCGATATCAGTGCACGTTAAATTACCCCAGGTGGTCGAAATTAATCCGGAGCCTTCCACTAAAACGTTTCTCATAGTCCAATGTGCAACATGGGAAGGAGGGCTCAATACAGCAAAAAATACCAAACATGACAGCAGGGCTGGATTTCCTGTTATTCATTTGATGGCAGGGTCCAATGAAAGTGCTGGAACTGCGACTCCTTAAAGAATGGCGTCGTGAACTCGGGTACCTGAACCACTTTCAAAGGCCACAAGCTAAGACTAGCCTTCGTAAAATGCCATGGCTACCAAATGGGCTCAGGTAGAGAACACTATACCCTTACAAAATAAGTTTTAGACAGTCTATAGAGTGTCTATAGACTTCTGTCTATAAAGTCTATAGACTGTTTATAGACAAATCCTAGAGAACAGTCTATAGGCAATACAAATGCAATAGACAGTCTGTAGACAACCTATAGATTTATGGCCATACACTTCTAGTAGGCTTCTGTCTATAGAGAGTCTATAGACGCCTCAACTCCGCCGGGAAAGGAGGGAGGACGGTGAGGGTGAAAGGAGAAATAGAGAAAGTCTCCGTAGTGGACGGCTTTGGAGTAAATCCACTGCTTGGGGATCTTAGCGTGCGCTTACACCTGTGTAGCGAACATTCCAAAGCACTCTTTCCTGGCCAGGAAATGCATCATTTCGCCAGACGTGCAGTTATTTTCGTCCGCGAACCTGCGGGCGCCGCACTCCGGAACAGGCGCAGCGTGCAGCGTACGAACTTTTGCTGCGCTATGCTTTCGCTTGTAACAATGGGAAATGCCATATATACTTTGGGTTGCTGCTACTATGCAGTTGAGTTCTATCCTGAGCTGTAGGCGTACGTACTCTCTCTTCGAAAAAATTCAAGATTCGAGCAGCTACGAATATAGCCGATATTTCTATCTCCTCTATTCATCAACCTCAGGACCGCCGGTGCCGCGTTAAGTTAGTATGCTTTGCAGTGGGAATATGCCTCCGTTGCCAAGAGTAACCATTCCGTATATTTATTGATCAAAATCTACTCCGGAACTTTGGCACCCTACCCTGCCCCTAAAAGGGAGTACGATAGAGGTTACTCCTTTTTTATTCCCACAGAGGCTTACTGATGTTTAGAGTGAAACAGGTGGCTATTGAAGACGCCAACCGCACAGTAAATCGGCCAACTCTTCTGACTCTCTAGGTGGGTGCCCATTGGATGTTTTGTCATCATGGGACAGAGCAATAAATCCGATGGTGGCAGTCCGGGGTGGGTGAGGCAGAAGAGCTAGTTTCATTTCTAAGCTTTCACTTGCCCCGTTTCCACCGGCAAAAATCTCTGAGCCGATATCAGTCCACCCTGTTATCGGAACCACAACATTTATTTATTTACTTATTTAAATATACTGTCAATCCCCAGAGGGATTGTAAAAGGGCTGGGTACAAGAAAAAAAGAAATTTTACAGTACTGGTAACAAAGAATTTTACCAGAGACAGAGCGGCACAATCGACTGGCCACATTACTACCGGACGTGTCTAAGGATATGTACAAGGAATTGAAGAGGCGACACAGAATACTTACTGTGTTTCAAAATACATATATTACAATGGTAAGTACACAATTTGTAAAATGAGGATCATAAAATACATGCAAGAAATGAAACACCAAACACTGAAAGCAAAACGATCAATGTAATAACGACACAGATATCATAAAATAGATTTACTCGGCGTTTGGCCACAATAGCGCTTTCCTACAAGCTCATATATACATATATATATATATATGCAGCCGCAGTGAAAAGACAAACACGCAGTAATAATCCCGCATCCCGCTTGTTTTCGCTGTTAATTTACATATTTCAAACTCTAAGTTTGATCCAACTGCTTACGCTTGTTGCGGGTAAGAAAAAGGGAAAAAAAACTACGCTGAAATCGCATAACACAGCCGTCGACCTAGCCGAGGACGCTGAAGGCCATCACGCTAGCCACGATGCACACAGAGTTCCGAACGGAAAGGGTGGTTCCAGTTGCGGGGACGAAGGAGAGGGGTCTCACTTCGGCGCTCTGCCGACACCGATTCGCGCGAGATCGTTGCGTGCCTGCGCCATCTAGGAGCTAAAATTGAAAACGCATACATTTCAGGGAGCTTTTTGCATCACTTCAAAATATGCGCAACTGTCTAACTGCGAACAAAAAAAAAACAACTGGAAGCGAATTTCTACGCAGAATGTGTGAACCTGCACGGAAAAATTCGAAAAGAAACTGGTACAGTAGGGAGATAGCTTTGTGAATAATGAACTCAAGCCGGTCGGTTTGGGCCTGACTGTGGTCGATTACAAAAATGGTAACAAAATAAAAATCCAGGAGCTTTCCGGCATTGTTACGACCCTCCGGCGTGGCGCTCGCCACTAACCGCTGTGAAAATTTTTGGTTTCAGACGGTGTAAGCTCACTGTCATTGAGAACGACGATTTCTCAAAGACCTGAAACATATCGCTTCGAATGATAAGCTGCTGGACACTGAAGTGCCGCGCTGGTATACGGGCTCATGCCATTCTTAATTTCTATGGGGGTTGATTATAATGAATCAGTAACTCACCCTAACGTATTTTCCCGATGGCCGCATACTAGGCCTTCCGCAAAGCTCTAGCAACTGGCACATGTCACATCTGCAACCACGCAACTGAACCGCGGTTTCCCTCAATCAACGTGTTGCTGCATTTCAAAACCCAGCTGAAATGTTCAGTGAGACCCTCGTTAATGTTGCTTGATACGCTTGAGTACGCCCCTGGCATGCTACTTCGTGAAGGATTGCATACGCGTACAGCCTATATTTCACAGTGCGCAGGCTGGGGCTGCGCCCCTGAAGGAAGTCGGCGGTCATTTGGTTCAGCCCAACCGTAAGGCGACCCAAAAACGTTCTGCACATTAAGGGCAGAAGCGATTAGCGAATACAGGGAACTGTAACGCGACTCCAGCTGATTACGCCAGCGCCATACTATTACTCTTCTTGACGCAAGAGTCAAGCCTTTCCGAAACCTGCAGCCCAATTCTCCCAGACGCCACATCCAGTTTCTGTGATTTAGTGAGTTACTGAGTGACTGACCGAGTAAGTGACCGAGTGAGATAGGAAATAAGGAAACGACCACTTTGTAAGCGCGTGAGCTAGCTAAACATAATAAAGCAGGCACTGGGAGCACGTATATTAGGACTACTTTCGGATGAGTTTCCTTCCTGCATCATTTTAAGCGCGATTTTTGTACTTACGTAACTTTATTGCCCAACATTAAGATTGAATGAGGGCAGCTGCAAGGTGTTTGCTTTCCGTGCTACTTATTCAGGAGAAAAGCTGCTACAAATACTTTTTCGTGTCCCTCGCAAAAAACAAATGCGGCAACTTAGGCGACACGGCAATAATCGGTCCCCGTCAAGCCACGATTTTAAACTGATGATACGTTGTCCCCTTTGATGATCACCTGTCCTTCCTAAAAGAATATGCCCACTAATTTTCGGCACGATAATTCTTAAGTAGGTGCCTATTGTATCACGGTATTGCTCTTCGTCAAGTAAGAAAATGTGTGTTGGAGACAAGCATAATTCTTGACTATCAGCTTAAGTAAAAATAGCTCTCACGTCTTTTCTCAACAACACAACATCATGGGAACAAATTTGTCGATCATGACCTGTCTTCAAAAGATTCCTTTCATTCGGCCGTTAACCGTTTAGCCCATTTCGAATAGCCGGTAACTCATAGGGAGGCATTCTAGCGAAAGCGAGTGAGCACTTCCAGCAGCATGGAAGGAGTTACGGAAGGCGATCATCAATGCCTCTTTCTTTGGCCTCTTCGCAAGAAGCTCTACCGGTTGGCACCTTTAGCCCCAAGCCAGCCAACGATCGCGACCATGCGCGCCCTCTCTTGATGGGGCCTCCAGATAGAGGGAGCGTCGGTTGGCGACAGAAGAAGCAGCGACACTGCTGCAAAGCGGCCGCCCACGTGCCGGCGCCATGCGGAGAAGAAATCCATTGTCAGCAGCCCATTCAGTGGTGGCGGTCACCGTTTCTTCTTGCTTCGGGGGCCGCACACCCGCCACGGGCGAGAAAGGGACGGCCGGGCGGCGGACGACGTTGTTGGAAACAAGAGCGACGCCGCCAAAGCGGCCGCTGGGGCACTTTCTCTTCCGCGACCGATAAGCGTTCCTCCTCCTCCCCGCCTTTTTCTCCCGCCGTCTGCGCTACCGCCGCTGCGGTCAACGCCGTGCGACGAGCCCATTCCCAAAGCCGCATTTCTTGACCTCGACGTGCCGACGGCGACCGCCGAAGTGTTCACCGCTAGGAGGAGCGCCGGGCGGCATCACAGTGGTCGGCGTCGTTTCTGGTAACCGTTGTGTTGTAGCCTCCCCACCCTCCCCCGTCTCGTATGCATCGTCGCGGCAGAAATATCCAGGAAGCGAGACTAGAGAAAGCACTGGCGCTGTACGCCGCCACTGGACCGCACCCCTCTTCTCACCTGCATTGCGAGTGCAGCACCACCCGCCGCGCTGAATTATTTTTGGCAGATTACGCGAGAGGTCTTCTCCTTCCATTCACGTCCACCCCTTTCCCGTTTCCCTCCTCCCCCTTCTATCCCCTTTTGCACTGCTTTATTGTAGCAGTAGTACAGTATTGACGGCAAAACAAATATGCGTCCGCTGCAACACGACGTGGCGACCCCTGGCGATCTTTCCTCTTGCGACGTCGCGGGTAGACCTGTGCTCTTTCTGTGTGCGGGGCTCCGTTGTTCTCTCTCCTGGTGTTCCTCGTTGTCTTGCTTGCATCGTTAACGGCCAAGGTGCGCTTCGGAGCAGCAAAAGTGAACTATCGTCCCCCCCGTCCCCTCTCCTTAGATGGCTTCAAAGTGTCCGCCTCGTACGCGAAACAGGCGGAGGCGCTCGCGCGGTCAGCTCGAGAGCGGACGGTGCTCGGACAGCAATTTAAGTGCACCGACCCCAGCAGCCAGCTTCTTGTCTATTCTGTTTTTCCCCTGCTCTGGTCCAGCTGGCTCGGCCGCTTGCCCGCCTGCTTGCGCACGTGCCTGCGTGAGAGGACTCATGCTGGGGCAGCCGAATTTAAACGCCCCTTTTGCGATGAGCGTTTGTGTTTTTTTGTTTCCTCCGTTGTCACATTGTGCAAGTGCAAATTTTCGCCGGGCAGCACGCGCTTAATTGCTGCGACCGTGCTTTACACTCGTCGTCACAGCCGCTAGTAGTTCTGCGTGTCGCTGCGGTGGGAACAGAGATGGAGCAGTTAAGCGAACCCTCCCGTGTGTACGGCGAGGCCTAATTGCCCCGCGAAAGCAGCTCGCGGGAATGTGTGCTCGGCTGCGAATGGCTGACCTGAGCCACTGTCGAAAATCCCGAGTTTTCGGCAGCTTAAAACTGAAGCCCGAAGAGTCAAGGGATGCTAACTTGCTGAATGCTGAATATTTTCATGGAAATCATCACATTGATAAATTTTTATGATCCAAGCGCATCTGTGGTCATAGAGCGCCGTGGCACAAGGTGTTTTTGTCTGCTTAAGGTGGGGTCAGAGGCCCATTTACCAAGAATTTAATCCCAAGAAGCCGAGTACCAGACCAAGGGAAAGCTTCTACCCATTGTACCACCGGTGAGAACTCGGTGGCAATGGCGATTGAACTCCGCACATCCCGCTTGCGAAGCGATTGCTGAAACCATTAAGCCACCGCAGCGGTATTTTTTTATGCAAATTACTGCATCGATGCAAAGTTGGGTTGGGCAACGCCTATTTTCCTTGATGACGACGTATCGCAGTCCCATAGGCAAACAAGCACCTTAAGTGATAACGCGATGAATTTGAGAAGAAACTTGTCTATAAGCACTTCTCTACATTTCTAGCAAATTCTGTCGTGGTCATCATTGTATGCTTGGTTTTCCTCAGATTCCTTGCTTACAATAAGTTATTTATAAAAAAAAGTTCCCTGCTTATCTTGCTTCCATGTTTGCGAGCATCTGGAACGTTCACCCTTGCGAACGGATCTCTTTTCATTGCGGCCACAACCGCGCGCATATCATCATTTGATTCATCGCAAAACAATGAAATAAACCCTCTATGGCTGCGCAAAACATACACACGAACAGACGCTTGCGCACGCAGCAAATATACATACTAATACTCCACAGTATAATTTATGGATTAATGCAATTCTAAATGAACAGATCCCCTATGTATTGCCTGATAAAAAGCACATCAAAAAGGCATTCCTTAATGCCTTGCACCAAAAAATTGGGCACGTCCGAGCAGGCGCTTCTTTTCCTCTATACGAATACACGATGTCTCCGTCATTCATACTTTGAACGTGTGACTTGAGCAGCAGATCGGTTCCTTCCTTGCCGGAAATGCCTCTGAATGTGGTCAGTGACTTTCTTCTGAGGAGTGTTTCATGCCAGCAGGAAAGTGTCGTGTATAAGTCGAGAACATCACGGAATCAAGCGATTAGGATATTTCGAGGCCAATCTGGTCGCCTCACTCAAACAGGCTCGGCGCCTATGGCGAAGCAGATGATAGGGACGCGCACCGACGGGTGTAATGCCATGAAGCTGATTAGGGAAAGAAACATGCTAAAATTTCGACATAATATCCAAAGAATGGAAATGAAAATATAAACTTTGGAAAAGGTGAGAATAGAATAACTTGCCTTCAAACTTCCGACGTTATTATATTGACCTTTGCTTTTCCAAGCTGCATCGATGCACCGTCATTGATGTTCTGACGTTAAAACAGCGCTTTTCGCAAGATGTGCCGCCATCAGGGGAGCATGAAATTCGCCTGCTAACAGCTCATGCGAGCTTAGAGGTGTGCGCTTGCAGCCATAGCTTCCACCTGCCGCCAACACGAACTGCGCATGAGCTGTTCAAGCTAGACGTTTATTTTGAAACGGAAGAGCTCGACAGAAGGCCGAGGAGAGGCACGCATGTGCAGAGCAGCCTAGTGAAAACATGCGGATTATGACAGTCCGGATACATCGACCGTATACATCGGATACTCGTCCGGATACATCGACCTGCCCAAGGACAGGATGCATCGTCAAGAACTTCGGCTGACGAAATGAGGAGTCGCACACGTTCGTGCATTCGAAAGAAGCGGTCTCGTGTAGAAGACACGTCGCCGGGTAGGCACTGTGAGCGAAGGGGTGAAAAAAACGGCAGAAATAAAAGCACGTCTCAAAAAGCTACGATGTTCCTTGACTGCCTGCTACCGCGTAAAACTCCAAACTACTCCAGTGTTCTGGCGATCTGGCTTCAAGTTCTGTTCCTCAATGTGATATCCCAGCTCCAATGACCCATGCTCCCTAGAGCAGAACTTTATCGAGTTGAAAACTAAGCCTGCGTGGTGAAAGCAACCCCAGAGACGAGTGAAGGGTCGCAATGTAAGTACAATGGTTTCCCAAAAAAAGGCACCATCGAGGTTCCACCTACAAATGGACTTTTCAACTGCCGCGATACTGTGTACATAAATCGTTGAAATGTAGCAGAAGCATTGCTGAATGCAAAGGGCTTCACAATAAATTCCGAAAGGACATCGGATGTTGCAATCACTGCTTCTTTTTAGCACAATATGCACTAGAATCTCCCAAAAACCTCATCTCAGACCCACGCAAGAAAAGTAAAAGGCACTACGAAAGCAGCCTGCGGCGCGATCTATACGAGGTAGCGAGAATCAATGTCAGCTGCGGTCGCATGTTAATGCGTTGGCATTATAATCCCCACCGTGAAGAAAGTGTAATGCGTCGTCCGGCGGTGAAGTAGTGTGTGCACTCGCCAGCAGCCACCTGGCAGGTGGCAAAATGAAAATGACAGCATATGGCTCATCACAGAACACAGCAAAGTTCAGCAGTTTCTTCTCCTAATTTGAGGAAGAACGTGCAATGAGCGAAGACATACCTAGCAAAGTATATGAAAAAATACGAAGAAACGATAAGTTGAAGAGAAGCAATTATAAGTAAGGACGACCCCCTAATGACAATGCATTGTCACCGCACAATGACAATCAAGCGCCCCATAATTTTGTTGTTCGCCACCATTAGAATGGGTATAAGCTTGAGAGCCCAGAGCTTCAGAGCCCGCGATCGTCCTTCCCTCCAGCACGCGAATCCCACTTCAACGTCTTCGTAGCTTCCAATTTATCAATGTTTTCATGTTGCGGCTGGTAACAATTAATGAGTAGTATTTTTTCCTTTCTTTCAGTGATTCTCAATATAGGCAACGCCGTACACTCAGAAACCCGACTTTTGAAAAGTGCACTAGTAATGCAATGAGTGCGCTATAATGTTACTTACTACTCCAGGATTGTTTTAACCGCCATAATTTTTTTATTTATTTAGGAAGCCTGTAACTCTGAACTTGAATCGTGTCGTTCTTGTATACCTTACATATAATTTTAAAGTAGTCTTTGGATTTCTGCAGTTCATTCCTTTGATTCACAGAACTGTTATAGATGCTCATCAATGGAGTGAAAAGGGTCATTTTGATACGGCTATTTTATTTCGTTGGGTCCTCTGGATGCCTAGTGCCTTTGGAGTTGTGTTTACGAGTCTTAGAAGGCTAATGTTTGGGCTAATTTTCTTCTCTTCTTCTCTTTTCAGGTGGCAGGGGCCTCCCTTGATATCATAAAGAGATCAGCTTCTTTTCTTCCGTCGTGTGAAGTCTACGGGCTTCAGCGTGTTACTTCACCGCTGTCTGCACTAACGGCGCTCGAAACACTCCGTTCCCCTTGAGCCCTTTCGCTTTGCACGACTTTTAGACTTTGTGTGCTGTTGCTTGTGAACATTTCACCAATCGTAGGGCCAGTTTCGAGTGATCAGCCTCTATAGCTGCCATATCCAGAGCCATTTCTGAATAAAGTTGATGCTGGCGTAACTGAAAAAACGAGGAAGACGTCGGGGCACAAGCGCGTGGCGCTCCACGACTCTGCCAAGAAGAGGGAGAAGAACAGAGCCTAACCGGAGGATGCCATGGACAGCCGTCTCTCGACGTGGTTTCACGTCTACCGCTGCTCCAACAGCCACCGCAGCCCCAGAACGGACCACGGAGGCAGCCTCGGGGGCGACCAGTCCCGGTTCGACGGCGAGGAGCTCCTGTTCCGGCCCAAGCCCATCTGTAAGCAGGCGGTTCCCGTTTCCCGCAGGCAGCGGTTGTGCCAGGACGCCATGGGCACACTCAAGGAAGCTCTGCGCGCCTTTCAACAGCACCAGCAACGTGTCCAGCTAGACGTCTCCCTCCAAAGAATTAGGATACGGGACGAAAAGGCGTGGGCGCTACTGTTTTACCATCCGATGCATCGCATTTCGTTCATCTCGCAAGGCACCAGCGACGCCCTGGTTGTTGTCAATATCTACGTGGCCCAGGGTGACTCCTTTCACTACATCGCCATCAAGACCGAGAAGGCGGCACCCGACCGGGAGGCAGCACTGGTCGCCCTTTGCCAGGTTGGGCTGGATACGCAGCGGCGCGCCTCGTGGGTGGCCCCGCAGGAGTGGCGTCACCATCCGCAGGCGTGGGCCCATACCCCCTCAGAGGCGAGCCTTCAGCCCCAAAAACGACTTACACGGTTGGCGAACTGCTCCACTTGGAGGGAGAATGGAACTTACACGGTTGGCGAACTGCTCCACTTGGAGGGAGAATGGAACTTTTGCAAATGAAGATCCCGCTGATGCTGAGTGCGACATACGTCACGTCCACGCTGGACTCACCTCACATATTCGACTTGAATTACATCTTCTACTGACGTTGGCGCTCCACCGCTGTGCATCTGCATTCTGCTGCTCTGGCCTCGCAGTCTGGTGCCTCCAGAAAGACATGCTCGCAGCTCCACCGCTCCGAGCCAGGGACCCTGCCCTTCGGTGCCCTCCCGCAAGCTACCGCGTCACGCTTGCCGTGGACTGTGGCCTTTGTATCTGTGATGCCCGTAATCTGAGCGCCTATATCGACTCGGATACAAATGTATTCTCGCAGATGCCAACACGTCTGCAGCGCTATTCTGCCCATACCAAGTGCAGTGGGAGGTTGGAGACACGACTGAAGCAGTTGCTGCAGAAATTGAGTTGATGACAAAGTTGCGCCTATTCCTACCTGCCTTTAAAAGCAACATGGAACTATTAAGTAGGATATTGGGATCCACTGCTCATTTTCCAGTGATCGCTAGAGCCAAAGATAACTTGGTCCGATTTCTAAAGTACAAAGCACAAAAGAGTGGAATTCCGAATGGCTATGAAGATGACTGTGAGTAAATATATTTACTGTGTGAAGATACTAGAGCCAGCTTTTTCAAAGTTCGGGAACCATGTAAATTTGCCACCAGTGGAAACACGTGCTGCACATGAATAAAAGCTTTTTGCTTCTTGAAGTTGCTGCTGGCTATTGGCTTGCGGAGACTGTCGGCAATAGACACCTTTAGCACACCGTGTTAGCGTTACTGCTACCGAAGAACCGGGAGCCCGCCCACCTCCCCTGAGCGCGCACTGATTGGTCCCGAGGCTGCTGGCGCGCGCGCAGCTGCCGGGTACTAGGCTACATCTGGCGCCGTCAAGACGATTTGCGCATGCGCAATGGCTGCGCGCGGGCTCCCGGTACTCCGGTACCGGTAGTGGTATCCCGGTACACGGTGCGCTAAAGCTGCCTAATGGCTCTTATTTAGTAAATTGAAAGAAATAGGTATAACCCGTCCGCCTTTACTAGACATTAAGAGTTAGTTATATAGCGGATCTGATGTTCCTTCTCTTGATGTTATTTCTTATAAGGATAAGATTTCCAAAATTGGTTTGCCGGAGGGATCGATTCTCTGCCCAATATTATTTTTAATGTACATTATCATTTTACTGGAACGCTTCACCTCTTTCGAACGTTTATCTGATGCTTCGACACCACGACATATAGCTCTGATAAAAGCCTAACAGCCCTCGCGCCCAAACTTAATACCGACTTAGGAAATCTATATTTCTGGCGCTCTCGACACAAGTTACAGATGAATACTGATGAAACTAAGTTGGTACTGTTTATTTCTCCCCAGCGGCCAATCACGCGGTCGTTGTGAAGACATTTCCAAACAATGCAGCAGGGCGGCACTCCCCCCCCCCCCCCCCCCTAAATGACATGAGGCAGTCCTTAGGGGGCTGCCCAAAAAAGGCAAAGGACAGCCCTTGGAGGCCTATCCACTTCAAGCCGTCGGCCATTAAACGGCGCTGGTCAGGTAGGGCGTGTGAGAAGGGTGTGAAGTCGCTCGTTTTCCCGCAGGTCTTACAGCGTTCCTACCATCTTTACAGGAGCAAACTTTATCGCAGTCAGCAAGTCAAGATTATGCTTAGGAGTAAAATGAGAGCGCCATCTAAAATTCCATTCCCACATAGCTCGCATCAGATACCAGATCACTTCGGGCTTAAGGATTCCACTTTGAACCCCTTCATACTTTGCTCAGCCTACTAACAGTTTACAACTCGTTCATACATTCGCGTCTCTCCTATTGTATGATAGGCTGGCGTAACACTAACACTACTCATTTGACATCCTTACAAGTAGTTCAAAATCAAGCAGTCCGAATAATAACATTCAGCTCTTTGCCCCTTTGCTGCTGACCCGAAAAACGCGGGTTCGATCTCAGCCATGGCGAACAAATTTTGATGGAGGCAAAATTCTAGAGGCCCGTGTACTGAGCGATGTCAGTGCACGTTAAAGAGCCCCAGGTGGTCGAAATTTCCAGAGTCCTTCACTACGGCGTAGAAAATGACATCTTTTTAAATTACTTTCAAATAGCATAAATCGCTGACAAGCTTCCTGGTACTAAAGGCAGCTTCCATCAGGCATAACCAAACTAATATCATAAAATAACATTTTTTGTTAAACCCAAAAACACTCAGCCCACATAAACAGAAGTGCTCCTGTTATTACTAAACACGACCCTTCATTACATTCTAAAAATCTCCAAGCCATACAGATGACAGATCTGTTGGGATTGCTAGTGCCCCAGAACTAAAATCCCCCCCCCCCTTCCCTAAAGCATAGCCTCCCACCCTCAGGGTCTCGAGTCCTGGGAGGAGCGGACCGCTTCACTCGGGAAAGTCCAAAGGTCATTTTCATCGAACACACAGACTTCTTATTCCATATTTTCCTACACAATGACAGAACTTGGGAAGTTTGCACTAAGCGATGTTAACAGATCTTTCTTCATTCATGCAACTTCCTTAATATGATGAACCTAGTTTCAGCAGTACCTTAGAGCAACGGCTCCGTTAGGGGTAATCCATATGTGTTGTCTGCCGCTTACAGCTGCTTGCTGGGATGCCATCGAAATGAGTGCCAGGTTCAGACATTACATCAGAGTGTTTTGCCACCTATTTTTGGCGGTTGCAGTGGTCGGCTAGGCTTCGTTGCAAAAAAGCACAGCGAACGGGCTTTTCGCAGTGCATCGCATTAAACAGGTCCGTAGAAGACGGGAAGTGGCTTACAACAACAGTCGAGTAGGAAGTAAGCAAGCGTCTTCAATGAGAGTGGCGTGTTTCCGAATGGTGTTATCTGGCATCTGCAGCCCACGGTGAAGCAGCTCCCGACAACGTCCTGCAGGTGAGCCTTCTCTCCAGCACAGAGAAAAACGTTATGAACTCTGGAAAGCATAACTTTCAGGACACTATCATCAGGCAACAATAGCGTAGGACAAAACTGCCGAGTCATGCGAATGGAACACTCAACGCAAATAAACGTGTGTGCAGTGATAATACGTTTAGAAGCTTCCCTGTTCTTCTTTGTTAAGTTGCAAGTGCAAGTTAATCATAGTTGGGCGGCACTTGTGCATCTTGAAACAACATAAAAAAATTTAAAAAAGATTACACACGCATTCCCAAGCTGCACTTGGCAGTCAGCGTTGCGCATGGGAAAAGAAATCAGCTAGCAATGCCTGCGTACATCAGAGCAAACATTTATATTGATTAATTTAAACAACTAGTCTTAGGCCTAGCATGAACAGCATTCACGCTTATGTTCAGCATTGCACGTTAACAGCAACACCGTGATAGACATGCATTCTGCTATTGAAATCACTAAGCTCTGCATAAGTTTATCAAAGCCAAAGAATTATGTTCTGTGCAAAAAACATGGCTCATATAAAAGCACGTAACTGAGAACCTGCATGTGGTAAATGAAGGTGCACAGCATCACCTTCCGCATTGGCTTCATGTTTCTCACATAAGAAATGGTGCACGTTGATTTCCTTGATGGACAAAGGCTGGACCGTGGCATTGGCTTCAGGCTCCGAAGCGATGCCAACTTGCAGCACCAGATATCGTGTTCCATGGAGTTGACAAGATTGTAAACTGTGGCTGAAGGAGTGTGGGTCCCGCGTACACCGCACTAATATATCGTCGGCGACCTTGTAGTGGGCACCTTAATGCGTTAGGAAACCCAAAAAACATTGGAGCGAACACTTAAGCTCCGCCTTAAGGGTATGACGCGAAAGCGTAAATGGGTTAATGGCCATATATGCGGAATTGCTTACTCCCTACTTTACATTAATAGATCCCTGGGAGTCCTCACACCACTGCTTACGCGGTGGTGAGCGGTTAAGCTATGTACAGTACGTACAGCCTTTGTTAAAAGTTTGGAGCCCAGGAAGTTTGTTTCTGAATCACACTGTTTGGTTCGTAATGCATCTCCGGCGCTCCAAATTTTCTGAAGGTAAGAAGATTTCTGGTCCTCCCTCCTCCAATGGGTAGGACTACCCCGAATGTTACAGGAGTCCCACTTCGAGGCTTAGAAGCAAACCCCCTGGGCTCTATACTTTTGACAAAGACTGTACGTACCACGGCTCTGTGATGGCAGGCGGTGCCGCCGGTGCGGCTTGTAGGACCCAAGTGGCTCTTCCCGAGCAACTTCTCTCAACCAATAATTAATTCACCTACTACCTGCCGCCATTCTGGAGGGAAGGTTGTGATGACGTCACAAGTTCACGTGACCTAGGCGGTCCACCTGCCTCCTAGGTTGCTCCTCTAGGGATTTTTCGTGGATTGATGATCTCCTCATGCTTAATGGGATATACCCATGTCGAGGGATTGGCCAGGATGCATTTTCGCTCATAGACAAAGACGCCAACGACGATGACACCGGTTTCACTGCGATGCGGGGTTCTCTGAGGTATTGTGTTAATATGGTGTATTTCACGACAGAACTGCTAAAAAGGGTACCTGCATTTCAAAATGCAGCATCGAAATGAACTGTCTCGAAATTAGTGCAAAGAAAAATGTGTGTAAGAGCTAGAAGGGGTGCCGATTATTGCTGCAACGTGGTATTTCTAGCATCAACGCCTGAAATTTAAAGGCGCATTCAACTTGAAATCATCAATCCATACGGCGTGCGTAATTGTGCAGGCTCTGCGCTCTTGTCTCCATGTCCTCTAGAAAGAAAGGTGACAGCTCATCTCTTTTCATTGCTGCAATTCATGTTTAAAAAATATCATAGTAAATTGCAGCAAGAAAATGTCTTCTTTTCACACCACTAACACTTCCCCTAACTGCCCAAAGGTATTGTTACGCGGCGGCCAGCCGAAGAATGAGGCGTGGTGAACGATGGCTATGAGATGATTTAATGGCCGTTGGCCTAACGCAGGCGCTCCGTCCCGCGCCACTGCCAGCTTCGTCTTCGTCACACTACCCGGGGCCTAACGGCTTGATAACGGCTTGCCATAAGAAGGACAACAGAGGAGCGTCCAAGCGCGGTTGGCTGGCATGGACAAAACGCGACTGCTATCTCACGCTTGTCTTTAACAACGGGCTAAGAGCGATGCTGGCACTGCACTTTAACCGGAATTTGAACTTGCTCGCGGAAACTGCAGGAGATCTATTCGGCTGTTAGATATCCCTAAATAAAAGTGTCCAGTGCAGTGCTCGGAAAGTTGGTTATGGAATGACTAGACAGTGCGAATGTTGCGCACGTATACTCAAGAGCACCTAATTCCCATTGCACTGAGAAGATAATGGTCAGAAGGAAGAGGAGCCTACATCGTGCTTACTGTCTGACTGATTTCCCTCTAAAACACAAAGGCACGAAGACTATTAGTGACTTGGACTAACGCATAGAGAAGTCCTTGGCTTGTTTAAATCTGCACTTAAATTTATATCCGTCAATATTAAGTACTTAGCCTGAACTAAACTGCTTTAGGCTGTGTATGCGCGGTGACTGCAACGGCACTGCCAAACAACGCTTGCGCACATCTTCCCTTTCACTGAGGTGCAGAAATTAAGCTAAAAAGGGAGCGCGTGGTCACAAATATTCGAAGGAGCTGTAGCCGCCGTCAACAAGAGACCTCAGCAATCTGCCATTATGTAATGCAGTCTCTATTACAGATGTTCAAGGGTGGAAACGCTTGCTCTAAGTGTTCGGGGCCCATTACTAGGAAATCGTCTTGTTTCGCCGGCAACAGCTGTTATTAGAGGGTTATAGCATATCGTTACCGTGTTTACGTTACCGTTTACCGTGCTACCGTACGCCGGACTTTCCGGTTGGCGCTGCGCACGCTAGAAGACGTTTTAGCATACCGTCTCTCCCGTAACAAGTTACGGTAAGGCGAAAACGAATGGTGATGATGGCAGATGTCCCAGCATTAATTACAAACAAAAATACGCATGCATTGCAAGCATTTCTTTGCAGTGAGATGCTGCATGCTCTTGAATCATCTTTTCTTCTTCCTGTAAAGACGTGCGCACTACTTTTCTGCTAACGGCCGCCTCAGCGGCCTTAAAAATACCCTGACCAGTAGACAAATTTACTACACAGAACGCACTAAGTTTGCTTAAGCTGCGCTTACTACGTTGCAAGCGCTCTAAAAAATGCAGCTACAACACCTTCTGTTTGCCGCGCGCAGCGTCGCTTCTTTAGATATATTTGGATGGATTTGGATGTAAACATAGTGGCGCTATCTGGTGACAGTCAGTCAAAGTGCTTGAACTCTGGACTGGAGAAACTTTCTTTTTTTAATTTAGTGGTGAATATAACAAACATTGCCAGAATGTTTTTGTTTTTCAAGGAAGAAAACTATGAACATAGAAAAAATGTTAAAGCTGGCACGAAAACTAGTGTTGTCGTTGCTACGCTGGCTACATACGCGGATAGTTAGGCTTAGCTGCTCGAAAATAGCTGAATTCTCGACAACATGGGCTAGTCGTTACTTAAACCTCGACACATGACTGAGAGTATGCGAATTAATAGTGAATGCCTTCATTTAAAGCGAAAAATGGCGCCGGCGAATGCGGCAGCGATGCTGTATTTGGTCCCAAGCGGCCGTGCAGGGCGCCGCCATGTTTGTTGACCGTGCAGGGCGCCGCCAAGCGAACGCTAACTCTCTCCTCAACGCTAAAAGAGATTCCGTAAAGTGCTAGCGGCCCGGTAATGGGCACGCATGCGCAGATGACGCTAGCCGAGCCCGGTAAATGGTAACGGAAACACGGTAACGATATGCTATAACTCTCTAATATTCCGCTTCACGTTTCCTACTGGCGTCGGCAGATGGCAGGAAAGGAACACGAAAGACTAGAGTTCCTGTATATGCTCCCGCAGGGAGCATATACCTTTGGTAGCATATACAGTAACTCTAACGAAAGACGTGCATAGGAGGGGGGCAAGAGGTGAGGTAGGAAGGCGGGTCTAATAGGATGTCTCCAGGCGCCTGCGAGTGTGAGCCTCTTCGCCTTTCTCAGAAGCTTTGATGCGGACACGATACAGCGAACGTACGCCCTTTGCCGAAAGTAACCGAGCAACAGGTTTTTGCTTCTCAACCGTATAATGGAGCCTTTACGGCACCCCTAAAGACCAAAAGGTGCCAGAACGTCAGGACAAGGGTTCACCTTACTTTGCACAGATTGGGAGATTAAGGGCTGCCATAGGTGCTTCGCTACGACGCTTAGAAACAAACCATAGTAGCCGGGTTACTTTTGGCAAAGACTGTACGCGCCGAGCTCGAAAAGAACCGGAAGCAAATGTAGAAGGAATACAGGTGTCGCCAATATCGAGGAAAACGACGACTAAAGACAAGATTCAGTAGCGCCGATAGCCCAAGCTGTCACTGGAATTATATTGATAGGTCGTACCAGGAGCCAACTGGAATAAGCTGCCGAAGGGCGCAGTACATAGCCAAAATGTGGAAACGTTTCTCGCTAATTTGAGAGCCTTCAGTGTGTGAACTTTGCAATGTGTTCGTTTGATATGTATGGGTGTACAGTAATATGCACACGATCGTATCATGTGTCTGTGTATTCAAATGTATTTGTATTTTATGGTGTTTCATTGTGATATTTTGTGCTCATCTTGGCTTGGAGTCAAAGCGACTTTGCAGTAATAATAAATGAATAAATAAACAAATAAAATAATTACAACCCGCCACTAATTTTTAAAAATTGAGTTTTTGAGGTATAGCGAAACTTTTCGCAGTATAGTGATACGAGTGTTGGCAGTCGTCAAAAAAAAAAAAACGGGCGAACACATTAACTAGAAAAGATTAAATAAATAAATAAATAACTAAAACGCGCCACTAATATTTAAAATTGAGTTTTTTGGGGATAGCGAAGCTTTTCGCAGTATAGTAATATGAGTGTTGGCAGTCGTCAAAAAAAAACAGGCGATCATGTTTACTAGTAAAGAGATGAAGTGAATTCTAGTAGTTAGCTTTTTAACTGCTATCGATAGGCGCCCAATTGCAATTAGAGGTCTGTAGCCGGCCGTTAGCAATAACGATATCAGTTTTTAGAATTTAGAAAACACAATTACCATCGCCACAGTGGCTCATCTAATTTGGGCCGTTTCTCGTGCCATCCGAAAGCTGCGCGCCTGCAGGATGGCGCAAGGCGACGTCAATCAAATAGCGTCACTCCATAACACACATACTACTCTGTCCCCTTCCACGCTGTGCGCCCCTCTCCTCGCCACTATGCTGTACAGAGGTTGTTTCGGGGCAGTGTGTCATGGAGTGACGCTATTTGATAGACGTCAGCTAGTGCCATTTTCAATTGCGCGAGAAATGGCTCAAATTCGTTGGGCCACACTGGCGAGGGTAATCGGGTTTTCGAAACTCTAAAAGGCTGTTACTAATGGCCGGCTACAAATCCCTAATTGCAATTGTGCGTTTATCGATGATAGAAAGTTCAGTAGTCGAATGTAGTGAATTACTTTACTAGTTTACATGAATCGCCTATTTGTTTGTTTGTTTGTTTGTTTGTTTGTTTGTTTGTTTGTTTGTTTGTTTGTTTGTTTGTTTGTTTGTGTTTTATGTCCGCCAACAGTGGTATTACCATGCCACAAAAAACTTCGCTTTACCTGCAAAACTCTGATTTAAAAATTAGTGGCCGGCTTCCCTGTTACATGATGTATACGCCCTGTAAATTTGTTCTGCCTTTTGGAATAGGTGCATCGCAAAATTCCTGATACAGAAAAAGTCGTCATGAAAGGAATCGCCAACGGATCCACCCCGCACTTTGCAGTCTGTATCACAGTTCTTGCAGCCAACGAAAGAACGTGCTTTACCGCTGTGTTCCTACATTTCAGCTGTAGGGCGTAGCGGCGAACACACCAACCAACAAGCATAACCGCAGCCTTTCCTCATGTCGTGAGGAGAATGGCGAAACCTGATATAAACTAAGCAAACTGCGCTCTGTGAGCGGCCTCCAAGATCTTACGGCCAAGTACTGCATCAAAATCGTCGATTCAGTTTAGTTTGGTTTATGGGGTTTAACGTCCCAAAGCGACTCAGGCTATGAGAGACGCCATAGTGGAGGGCTCCGGAAATTTCGACCACCTGGGGTTCTTTAACGTGCACTGACATCGCACAGCACACGGGCCTCTAGAATTTCGCCTCCATAGAAATTCAACCGCCGCGGCCGGGACCGAACCCGCGTTTTTCGGGTCAGCAGCCGAGCACCGTAACCACTGAGCCACCGCGGCGGCTGAAATCGTCGATTTCGGTTCTGGCGAGAAAGCGTGTTTACTTGTCACTCAGCCTTTATATTGTGCACGAGCTTTCACAAGTACAGCATCTCTATATAGTAGGATACAAGTTAAAAAAGAAAACAGCATTTACTAACACTGGACCACGGCCCGCGACATACTGCATTAATCCGCTGGCCAGATATAAAAATAAACGAAATCAACTTTTTAATGTTTGACTGCATTAAACGGGTAGGTGCGAACATTTTAGAGCTCATAATTCTTTTCTGGTAATTTGCTTCTTGTTTAGGTAAAAAGAAAAGTTTTAATAACGGATTACTTTTCTATCGTGGGATAATTCAGTGCGGTGGTCCTGAATGTAGTCGGATACCTTCAATGCAGACTTAAGATGTATCTGACTGTAGTCGCTGTACTACACCAAGATCATGCGGTGCCTCAATGTTTCAATTGCTTGGATGAGTTCAGAATATGTTTTCAGATGCAGATTGTACCAAAATTCAACCACCATATTTTATCAAGTCGCCTTGTCCCTACTGACAGTTTTCAAAATGGATTTTGTTACTGTGAGTGAACACGCCTATTTACTGATAGGAGGACTATGTATCCTGCTGCATACCTACTAAACATTCTACTTTTTATTTTGGTTGAGCCAGGTTGGCAATTTTAATAATTGGCTATTCACTATGCAGCCTATAACCTTCGCTGTTTCCCAGGAAGAACACACAGGGACCACTTAGTGATGCGGGAGACGCTCTACGACGATACCTGAGGAAACTCTTTTGGGCACCGGCTTTGGGCCTGCGTTGAGATTCAGTGAAAGCCACGGTAAGTTTCGCGCACCTACATTCACCACGAGAAGGACTCATTACTACGTGGTAACGACGCTCACCTGTCCTACGGTGTACGGTTTTTTTTTTTTTGCGTCTACAGAAGAGATATGCTGCCGCCACCTAATATCGTAGGCGCAGCAAGAACTTCTACGGTGTTCTTTCTGCGTTCGCAGCGTCGTTATAGCCTTGGGAAACTTGCGTATACGCTAGCCTGGTTTGTAAACTTAGGAATTCTGCATCTCTTGCGAACAGCAGCAATAAGCGTTGTACTCGGCAGCACCGACGCATGGGAATAAGCTTCCACTACTGGAAGGAGGTCAGAGTACGGTAGCTTGCATGGAGACATCGCCGTCGCCGTTGCATGTAGACATCGCGTATGGGGGCCCCTTTCCCTCTTGGTTCGGAGTTTCGCGGAGCGACTGCTAGGCGGCGCTGCAGATTTGCGCGCCTAGTGGTATGAGCGCTGCTCGAGAGAGTGCGCGCGACAAGGCAACCTAGCGGCCAGACCCCCCACGCGAGACCCCAGTAGCCTAGATTACACTGATCACTGCAGAAATTAATTTCGGAATTTTCTGCATATATAACGGTTTCTATATTCGCGCAAAGGGACCACAGGTCACAGTGTAGCCAGAAAATAAAATAGGCTCAAGAACTGAGCTTTCCGCAATCCATTTCAGATTTGTTGGGTGTGGAGAGCGGAAAGGACCGGCGCACAAAACGTACAAGCCGCCGCGGTGGCTCAGTGGTTATGGTGTTCGGCTGCTGACTCGAAAGACGCGGGTTCGATCCCGGCCGTGGAGGTCGAATTTCGATGGAGGTGAAATTCTAGAGGCCCGTGTACTGTGCGATGTCAGTGTACGTTAAAGAACCCCGGGTGGTCGAAATTTCCGGAGCCCTCCACTACGGCGACTCTCATAGCCTGAGTCGCTTTGGGACGTTAAACCCTAATGAACCAAACCAAACCAAAAAACGTACAGTTTACGGTACTTTAAGTACGATCAAATTTGACAGTTCTTCCTCACAGTCCATACTTCTGCAGTTAGTTGAGACAAAACCGAGTGCTTGACTGCATCGAACGCCTCCTTAAAGCCTAGAGCAAACACCCTGCTTCCGTCGTACGTAATGAAGAGCTTACGATTTGCGTTTTCATTTCCACAGTTGACTCTGACCTATGGAACGCTTTCAGGGTGTAATGATATCATTTTTGTTTAATTATTCCTGCAGCCGGAGGGAAATTAATGCTTCAAGAAGCCGTGTTTTGAACATTAAGCATGCATATACTAGGCCGATACTTAGCAGGGTCCTTAATATTTCCATCATGAGAAAGCCTGGCGTGCTTGGTCGTACCATGACACTGCCACCTTTAAGATCTCTGGGAAACTGACACAGCCACTGCACAATGTTGTCACTTGCACCTGATTACAGTAACGGCTCGGCTTTCCTTACACCGAGCAACGCTGTTCTGCCGCCTATTCTCTTCTAATCTGGAGACTGACTCCAGCAAACTACTATACCGATAAGAGCAATACTGCGACATTCCAAACCTACAGACCTCACAGACAGCTCGAGAAGCTCTGACGGATCTTTTACCTGACCACCAACATACTTCATGAGCTTGACTTTTCTTAGCGCTTTGTCGCGTTTTATCTTACCTTCAGGTGCAGCTTAACCTATCAAAGATCATTTCTAGTCCTTGCTTTTGCTTTTTCTGGTAATTCTCTTTCTTTCTTGGCTTGATACCATCCATATATCTGAAAAGTTCTGCTACATCTGCACCATGCTTGAAAATGATTGAAAAAAGAAATCTAAATCTGTGAGAAGTTTCAGCCCCACCTTCTACTGAGCACAGAAGCAGTTTCTAAGCGCGCCACAAACTTCGAGTTACCATTCAGATTTCACACTGTGGATATGACGTAACAAAGCGTCATCAGTGAAATAGCAACGACTTGATTTAATACAGTGCGCAGATAAATGCAGCGGTGCTCACTGATTGCGCTTACAGATCCTCCGTAAGTGCGGCCGCCAACGAGGAATAGTAACTGCACTCCGTATCGCACTGATTCTGGCTGCTTGTTAAGTGCCACGAGGCATATGTTTCACTTCATCATCCGAGATGCCCAGACCAAAAAGTTTTTTTTTTTTTTTGTACGCGTAATGTAACAGCGTGCAGGAAAGACGAGGTATAAACAGAGACAGCAGACAGGACAAGAGCCGAACTCCGATCAACTTTATTTCACAACACAAAATCAAAACTGTACTTTGGTATGGTTTATTGGAGTTTACGTCCCAAAGAGACTCAGGCTATGAGGGACGCCGTAGTGAAGGGCTCCGGAAATTTCGGCCACCTGGGGTTCTTTAACGTGCACTGATATCGCACAGCACATGGCCCTCTAGAATTTCGCCTTCATCGAAATTCGGCCGCCCCAGCCGGGATCGAACCCGCGTCTTTCGGGCCAGCAGCCGAGCGCCGTAACCACTGAGCCACCGCGGCGGAGTAAAACTGCACTTTGAAAACCCCGCTGACGCCCTATGTGTGCATTAGAAATGCCCCCTGTCTTATCTCGCCTCAGCAACTAATGCACGTGAAGAATTATTTTAAAAAATCCCCAAGGTTGGCTCAGTATCTTTCGAAATGGCCGGGAACCTTCATGTTTGTTGAGGCCTTCATCATGTGTTTCAAAGTTAATTTAGTCATACAAAATTTTGTCCCCTATGCAGGCTGCACATTAAAACGAATAAGGGGCAGCCGCTTTAGAGGAACCGTCTGTGTGAAATAAATACTAAATAAAAATAAAACTACGCACAACCATGCCCGTCCATTCCCAACATCATACTGCTACGAAGGGAGAGTTCTTCATTCGTTGCAACTCTGGCGACAATAGCCTCAGAAAAAATAATAATAAAAAAGAAAGTCAGCTATCGCACGACACGTTACTTAAGCGGCAATTCAGCAGGTATAATCTAGCAGCAAGGACTTCAATCGCTTGTAGTGATTCGTTGACGAAAAGTGGCTGTTGATTACCGCGATCTACGCAGCCAGCGCGCATAAACGCGTTCATAAACGCTTAGTATGAGTTCGAGATGCAAACGCATTCGTTGCGGTGTCATCTCTTTCAACCCTCAACTCTTCCAGCACTAAGCACTGCGCCGAAAAAACCGACGCAAATCGGGCACTTCTTCTCTCCGAATTGCAGTGTTGCTTTCCAGCAGCAAACGAGCGTCTCCCATTCAGTTCCCTTATTTGCTGCTGGTTGCACTCGCTAAGCCTAACGCGTTTGGCCGCCTTTTCTTTTTCTTGCTTTTACTCGCACCATAGCACAGAAGGGATGCGGCTCTGAAGCGCGCCATGCACAGGAGAAAGAGCGTATCGCATTTACTTCAGCAGAAGCGAGTGTCATTATTTATTTTCTTCCTCCTTTTATCCGCATGTAGCTGGAGCCGCGTATCGTATTCCTTTTCAGAAACACTTCACGCCTCCGCGCGCGCATTATATGCTTCTTAGCGGAGGCAGAGGCGAGCTGCAAGGATAAGCCACCCGCGCTTTCACGCTTTGTAAAGCTTTTGAAGAAACGCCAACGTTTGTTTTCCCAACTGCGTCCACTCGCCGGGCAAAAAGAAAAGAGAAAAAAAGAAGTAATGCGAGGTGCGGGAAAGCCCCTGACCCTACTGTCTCAGCAACCGGCTTTGTAACGCGTAGGCTTTGCACGGGAGAGAGGGGGGCAGGGGGGGGGGGGGGGGGGGGTGTATCGTGCGAGAAAAACGCAGACGATGTGCAAAACGATTCGTGAGCTCTGCACGAACAGCGCGAGGAAAAGCGAAACCAGGAAGACAGTAAGAACACAGCGCCGCACCAAGCGCTATTCTGATGAACCACGGCGTTTCTAAGCCACAGTTACACTTAATGTTATTCAGATCGAATGGCATTCGATGCAACGAATTTGATTTGGTCTCTTTCGCTGCAATGCAGTAAAAATAATGTCAAGCGCAAACGATAGCCATGACTATCCGTGAAAAGCAAATCAGCACAATTAAGAGACATCAGTGCGCACAAAGTGCGTTTTTAAATTGTTGATTTTTTAAACCCAGTGAAAACATTACTGTGGAATAATATAGAGCACACGACGAAAAATTCGGACGTCGTGGGTTCGGATCTCACCGGCGGCATGTGGTTGTTTTTCTTCTGCTTCTTTATAATACATTATATTTCAATCATCACGCTACTCCCTCGGTGCCTGCCGAGGGATTTGGCGCGAAGAGAAAACGGAAAACGTGTTTCTTGATATATAAAGCACCGATATGTGACATGTTCTGGCCATGTTCCTCGGCACGCACCGAGGGAGAAGCGTACCTTAAACTCCCTCTCTAGGTGTTATATAATATCTAAGGAACTGCATCTCCTCTCATGTTATTAGGCAGAGACAAAGGGCCACAAGGCCGGCTAAGACTGACGGCCCTCTGAGCTAATGTGAACACCCGGACCTGCGCTTCAGACGCGTCAAAAGGGCAGGAAATGATAATTTCTTTGAAACACACAGAACTTGCCGAACCCCTCTATCTCCTCCCTCTTAGTGATAAGGTGCAACACTGTAGCCCCAAGACATTGGCTCATCAGTCTGTCTGATGGCAGCCGAAGGCAGCCGAAGCTTCTAGAAGTAGGCTGATCAATAATCCATTGTGGCACCACCTAAAGAGTGTCTAGCATGAGGCGCGAGCAGTATTGTGCAGATACAGCTGCCGCTGAAGGCAATGCATCATTAAGACACGGGAAGGCGTCGACACCGGCTAGTCCATGCCGCCTCTGCCTTCGAGAGAGAGCCGCGTATTGAACAGGCACCGCCATCCAGTGGTGGCGCAGAGAAACTGGATGCGCTTCCGTTTTTCCTGCGCAACAGGGTCAAATTAAAACAAGAAAAAGCGGGGCTGCCCCTTATCTTTACTTCCCCTTGCCACATGCGCTGGTTTGAGATGAGCTTGTTAAATTATTGCACTGAGACGTGACTAAACAAGAGCATTCTGCTGGAGAGCCCAGACGAGTGAGATGAGGGGCCAGTTGTTACAACATTCTAAGAACAATAAATAACTACGCAAAAAAAGGACGGGACAAAAGAGAAGGAGCACACGGTACGAGCGCAGTCCCGCGTGCTTCTTTTTTGTCCCGTACCTTTTTGCGCAGGTATTTGCTGTGCTAGAGAGCCCCCTGGCATTTTTACGCGCTAGGGACGCACCCATTAATCGTTTAATAACTACAAAATTGCAGAATCTGCACCTTCTGCTGGAAAAAGGAAACTTGATATTAGCGCAGCTAAGTACAAACAACGTGGCCATCATGAAGTGCCCTAGTCACATTTCCGTGAAACATCTGCGCAAGGCAGACGAAACTGCTCAAAAGCGGCGCAGGCAAAAATATTCAATCGGAAAACTCAAGCGCACCACGCACACTAAGGCTGCGTGCGGATTTTTTCCGTCAAAACTTGTGTGTGGCTGGAAACATCGCACTGGTGACAGTCTCACAAAGCCGCGCTGTCAAGTTGTAGAACCCCGCCCCGTCTACCTCTATACTGCCTCCGCACCACTGCAGCCTGTTGTGACTGCCTGAATCGTTCGCAAACCTCGAGCATTGCTCATACACATACCTGTCTGGTTGCTCACAATCTACCCGCTTCCCCTCTCTCGTAGAGAGCCTGGTTGACCCCGGGATGGTTAGAGGACCAACTGGCCCAGGTTGAACAGGTTCCCATCTCGGCGACTAAATCAAAGTTTGGAAATGAAGTGTTTCCTCTCTCCTGATATTTGCATGCAACGCCGTCGCCATCACCATGGCACGATGCTGCTATTTCCTGCTCATCTTTTGGCCACCAGTGGAGTGATCGGTACGGTTCGTGCTTGGCTGTCTGATGCTGGGAAATCTTACTGAACATCCAGACAGTAAAATCCTAAGCGTATTGCAGTATAGGGGACAAATACGAGGTTGTATGGGACAGAAAGAAGCTGTAGGAGATGAAGACGAAGGCCACGAGGACAAAGCGCTGACAGTTGCTCTTTATTCAGACAACAAAGTGCTTTCATTCTGTAATCATGCGCGTTACCAGACCAGAGCGCACAATCGAAGCAAATTTTGTCGAGCTATAGGTTACGCGTATGCTATCTTCTGCCTCCTATTTGTTTACTCCCCTCCAGGGTTAACTTTACGGAGGGCATACTTACGCAGTTGCTCTCTCCTTTGTCATGTGTCATGTTTGGTTCTGTTATGTTTCTTCCAGTTTCGTCGCACGCACGAGATATGATTGTAGTGGTTTCAAAGCAAGGTGCACAACAAGGAGCAGAGAGCACTGTAATAACACGGATCAAAACAAGCAGTCATACCATCTTACCTGACACTGCGAGAGCCACAGATGCGCACTTTGAAGCCACGACAACCATGGCTCATGCGTGTGACATGATTGAAAGAAAGAAGTTAAACATACATGATACATAAAACGGATTAAAGCAAATGCGTGGTGCCAAGTCTGCGTCGTCAATTCCGCTCGATGTCAGCGAGTCTCGTAGCATAAATACACGTGTAACAAAGGTTTCAGCTGTCAATTAAGCGGAGCTAATGACGTCTCAGATGACCCGATGCTAATAGCGTACCGTTCCGTCGGAAATAATATAACGTTATGCCACAAGCAACCTCGCGTTCCTCCCAGACAACACTGCTGGAGACGATCTTTAAAGATTGATTGATTGATTGATTGATTGATTGATTGATTGATTGATTGATTGATTGATTGATTGATTGATTGATTGATTGATTAATTGATTGATTGAGTGAGTGAGTGAGTGAGTGAGTGAGTGAGTGAGTGAGTGAGTGAGTGAGTGAGTGAGTGAGTGAGTGAGTGAGTGAGTGAGTGAGTGAGTGAGTGAGTGAGTGAGTGAGTGAGTGAGTGAGTGAGTGAGAAACTAAGCGATGGCTGTAGCAGAGTTCGCCGTCCTTACAGCGCGATGCATACAGTGTGACAATAAGGGTAAATTCATTACAAACCGCGAATACAGGCTCGAGCACAGCTTGGACAGCCAAACAACCGACAATCTTGGCTTTAATCATGTCTACCTAGGCAATATACGCGAACTGCCCTGAATAAAAATGGAGCACAAGCGGAGAGGAGGAGATCGGTTACAAGAACATCGGAACAACATCGGCGTTCAACCTTCGCTTAACGCCTTCAAAATGGAAGCAATACTATCGCGGGACGCGTTGGAGTACCCGCAGGAAAATGATAACACTCCCGGCACACTGCGCATTTCAAGTGCACCGTAAGGTTAAGAGGGCGGCTCGTGCTCGGTTCGCATAAAGAAAAACACAAAGAAAAGTGCGCGCACGCCCAGCACAGCTTGCAGGCCGCAGCCGGCATCGGATTGTCCTACGCTTATCTTCGCTGAGCAGCAAAGCCTATTTACTTGTTTTCGCGCACAACGGCGGAAAGGAAACGCGCCATACGCCCAGTGGTCGACCCAGTTACGTCATCCACGACGGGTCGGTGGAAAATACGGCCACACTTAGGCGCGCTTTCGTTGATCCAGTAGATGCAGACTCGGAAGTGAAAGTAAGGCGCGAAAACTTCCCGCCAGACAGAGATCAGCACGCCCTGAGCCCGGCAACGGCGAAGAAGGGGTGTCTGTTTTCCACTGTGCTCTGCGCCCGGCCAGATAAATCTGAAAGCCTTTCCGTAACCGCAATGGAGTTTAAGGTTCTGTCGTCAAGACCGCAAATGTGGGTTAATCAGCTCCCCTGAGTGCGCAGATCTTACGCAGTAGCCTGTACCTCGACCAGTGCACCGGTTTAGCGCCAATTTATCTCGCCGTTGTCCTTAATCGTGCGATGTCCTACGCCCACTTTCCCCGCCGGTAAGGCGCCAAGACCTCCGCAGATAGTAGAACAAAAGAAACTGGGGCTCGCTCGACGAACAGCAACGCACGGTCGCCGTAATAGTGATTTGCACCGCAATATTACTGTATAATGGCCCATACAATAGCTGGACGCACAGATTACGCAGTCCTAAATGCATATGAAACCAGCCACACTGGCTCAGTGGTTAGGACACTCGGCTGCTTAGTCCGAGTACACGGGTTCAACCTCAGCCGTGGAGGCCATGAATATTGACCACCCAGAACACTGGATGGTCAATACTCATCCGGAGCCCTCCACTCCGTTATATGAGTACCAAATGCACATGACTCAAAATAACATGCGAAGCTAGACATCGGTGCGGATATATTGATTTATCTTAGTCATTTGTTTTTTTAGTGCCTGAATGATTGGTCGGTACTTTGGATGACAGGTTATTTCGAAGCTTAGACGATGGTCACTGCATGATTTCATGGCACGATGGCAGCGCTGCTTCAAGGAAAGGTAGTTAATACCTGAGTGCCCCCCCCCCCCCCCCCCCCTCGAACCCAGAAAAAATTATCACTAGACCTTCCTGCCAATAGGCTCTTATAAATCATGTTGCACTGTTATCAAGCAGCATGTTTAATTTATGTAATCATCGCTTCAAATGAATTACGGAGTTGTGTTTTTGGAGGCATGATAAAATGTCCAGTCACAGAAAGTGAAAAGACGTGAAGTAAAACTGATGAGTACTTCACTCCATGAAGTGCACCGATGACGTGTGTGCTTGTTTGCTCTGCATCGAAAACTATGTAGAGGCTAACACGTCCGTTTTCAGCATATTTCAGAGTGCCTCCTGATATCTTTAATTAGAGCAGTTAAAACCAGCTGTGCAAGGGCACTGAATTCGAACTCATTCTACTTGCAGGAGTCGTTTCAAAACCTAGCACTAGGCGGCGCCTGCTACTGGCTCCAGACAGCCATGCTTTTCCCGCCCGCGTTTGTGCCAACATAGGCCTAGGTTGGCCGCAATCACAGGCCTGCGTGATCGCTCTTGCTCCGAGCGCAGACAATTTATGGAAAGTTGAAGGCTCTCCGCGATTTTTGCAATTCGATTCTCTTCTTTTCTTTTTTTTTTGTTCAGCAGTTCCGCAACTTGACCAATAATCCGGGTCCCTAAATGATGCTTTCCAATTACTAGCATTTTCTGATCTACCGAAGTCCGAAACCGCTAGCCCTTTCCTACCTTCCGCAACAGCACGTAACTCCAAACCCTCAGATTGCATTACCTTCTTTTTTTTTTTTTACAATATGACACTATATTTGCACGTACCACAAATCTTCTATCGAAGGCTATTTCTGAACCACAATCCTCAGCACTGATTGATTGAATAGTAGTCAAACAGGGTGTCAGGCAGTGGAGTACAAACCCACCGTTGTTAGTGGCAGCATGTTCGCTAAATGTGGGCTGATGGCCATGGCTGGATTGCAGAGAACAAGTTGTCGGAATTGATGCAGAACACCACAGTAATCTCGTAGTTGGCTGATAGCATTGCATTGCAAAAATACTCAGGCTTGGAATTGCAGTCCATAACTGACGCCCTACAAAATCGAAGTAAAAGGCAAGGACTAAAGCTTAGCATGAAGGAAAGAAATGTAATCTTTGATTGCGCGAGAGAGCCGGACTTCTTCATACATTCGCGAAATCTGGTTTACAATATTTTATTTCGCATTTCACACAAAATTGGCCCAGGAATAATGTTTGCAAGTTTCAGGTTCATTGTAATAGCGGCCATCGTGGTAACACCTCGAATCGCATGAGCTGCATGGGGCGGGGGAGGGGGTGTTGCCGAAGTAGTGCGTCATGCATTTGGTACGCATCAAAGCGCTAAGCTATCGTGAGGCGTTCCGTATTTCAACAAAAATAGCGCAGGAACAAAACAAGGACGAGCAAGGACACACACGAGCGCTAACTGCCAACAGTTTATTGTGAACTGCAGGGCGGTAAATATATATGACGTGGCATACATTGCGCAGGCGCAGGAAAAATTTTTTCAATAGTTTCTCAGATAATGTAGTTCCTTACGAGATAATCCAACAGACTGTTTCGCGGTGCACAAGTCACCTAGGCTATCTTCTGCTTCAATAATTTCACGGGTAATTTTGCTAGGATTCTTGGTAATGACAATGCATGATTCATAGACAGGTACACAATCTTCACTGTTTCTGCAGTGGACAGCAAGAAAACCCCTCTTTTTTCTTTTACATTGTAACGATGCTCGCGAAGACGTTCGTTCAGGCACCTTCCACTCTGACCTATATATTTCTTTCCGCATGTCAATGGTATGCTGTATACAATTGATTCCATACATTCAACGAACTTTGATACATGCGTCGTTGTACATCCACTCTTTTTCGTAGGGCCAGGTCTTGTCAACTTGCAGAGTTCCTGCAGCTTTTCAGGAGCTGAAAAAATGACTTTGTCATTGGCCCTGTTGTCCAATCTTTTTCAAGCGATTGTGAATGTACGGAATAATAGCAACTTTTTGCTTATTTGCTGAAAGAGGAGGTGGGACATCTAGGGGGGAGCAGATCTAGGGGGCAACAGACAGGGAATAGATCAACATGGAACAGGAACAGTTCCATATTGACTACTCCTACCGCTAGCTTGGGAGGGTACGCATCGGAGCGCGGTTGCCCCTATGTCAGTGTTAATGAATTCTATAGTCTTAATTGTGCATGCTTAGCATCAGGCGAAGGTGTCACTAACGTAGTGTACCGCTGGTGTAATCAGCGGCTTTAGTTCTACTGCAGTAGCCAGCGCAGTAAGTGAAACGCTGCAGTGAATGCATCGCCAATGGTGTGTCTCTATTCAAAAGATGGTGCGCAACCGGCCAAGAAAATTCTTTGAATTTTGTTTTAAAGGTTATACCTTTCAGGTCCATCGCCTAATGACGTAAATTACAGCTCAGGACTGAGAATTGCTTCAACGCCCCTTGTACACAACACGCATGAAGAATAAGCCCATAGGGGTCGGTAGAATACTGGATGTGAAGAAACTTATAGCTGGATGTTTTTTGTCATGTTTAAGCAAATATTGAAAGGAACGATAGCATATGCCGAATTACGGAGAGTTCAGTTAGTTGGTATATATGATGTACAAACAGCTGAACTTGTTCTTAAAGAGGTTTTAAATGAACGCTTTAAGCCCTGCATTCATTCCTCCGGCACTGCCACGTAGGTTTGCTGGATAAAATTGCGGAGGGGCGTGTGATGTTACCACTGCCGACGCTAAAAAGCAACCATGGATGGTGCGGAAGCAAGAAAAAAAATGGAGGGGACACTTCAGCTCTGTCTTAAGGGTACGGCGCGATAGCGTAATGGGTTAATTCTCATTACGCGCAGAAGGTGATTCTCTACTTTACATTCATAGACCCTTAGCAGTCCTCATATCCCTCCTGGTGCCGTGGTGCAGCTGCTAAGCGATGCGCCACTGCCCAGCGATGACAGGTGCTCCCAGCGGTAGGCCCCTTGCGGCCCAGGTTGCTCTTCCCGAGAGACCAGCCTTTACATTAACTGCCACTTGCCAGAGTGTGCAGTATGCTCACTATTCGGTGGGCAGGTTGTGATGACGCCACAAGGTCGCGTGACCTAATGCCCACCTGCCTCCTAGGTTGCTCTCTGGGGACCCCCTGCCAGAGGCATGCCCGCGATGTTACCCTCACAACGCCAACGCCAGATTTCTTGCGTAGCGGGGCCTTTAATGCTACCGCATTACGAAACATTTTTCAGCCACTCTGAAGTTACCCTTACAACCTCCGGTTCCTCAAACTACACGACACCCGCTTATTTCCAAATGCTATGCAGCTATGCTCACCATTCGTGCATGTTTGAGCAGCGTGATAAACGTCTCAAATGTCAGGTAAGTGCTACTTTATAACAAAGTATTGCCAAAGTATTGATAACTCAGTGAAAGCTGCGTAAAGTATTGCACCTTTAATATCTTCTGCCAAGAAGTATTGTTGCTTTGGTCTTCCGAAAATACGACATTAATCAGAAACTTCACTCAGTGGTAAGGCGCTTGTCTACCGAGCCGGAGTACCCGGATTCGAACCCAACCGTGGCGGCCGCGTTTGGATGGAGGCGAAACGCAAGAGGCGCCCGTGTGCTGTGCGATGTGAGTGCACGTTAAAGATCCCCAGGTGGTCGAAATTATTCCGGAGACCTCCACTACGGCACCCCTTTCTCTCTTTCTTCTTTCACACCCATCTTCTTCCCTTCCCTTACGGCGCGGTTCAGGTGTCTGCCTAGATATGTTAGACAGATACTGCGCCATTTCCTTTCCTCAAAAACCAATTTACCAATCTGCCAACCAGAAACTCCGTTGTGGTGTAAATTCCAGACTATTTATAATTATGTCGCGTAAAACATGCCGTTTTCAACAGCCGCAACAGCTCTATAGACTCCTTGCAAGCTGCAACCCGCGGCTCCTGCGTCGTATCAACCGTAGTACATTTGTAATTCGGGCTTTGGGTTGGAGCGCCACCTGTGGTCGCGCTTCGTAAACAAACTGCTGGCGAGTGCGGCTGCCTGTGACAAACAGAGGCCGCCACTGGTAACTGGCGCCAGCAACCAAAACGATGTAGAACTCCTCAGTGAGATGAGGGTGGATTGCATGCGTAATACTAACAAGCATAATGAAGCTTTGTAGACTTGTACCTTCGCACATGACTTTGTATCGCTGCTGTGTTAATTACAGCTTATTACTTCATGTTGATCTTAGTGAAATATTTCGTATTCAGCTGTTTGAGCCCTCGGACTGTACGCAAAAAACGTCCATCGAATCAAGAGGAAAGAAAATCCTGCATACCAGAGCAGCGCTATAGGAAAGCGAATGGATTTATTTCCGCTGCATTCAGGATAATAAGTAGCGTGATTATGATCCTCGAGGGTTTCGTGGTGGCGGAAGGAAGAAAAGTAAAGATCATGACCTCTACTTCTGAACCAATAGCGCCCAATCCTAAGCAGCACCTAACTGTTACAACAACGTTATTTTTTTTTGTTTTCGTCAAGCGTAAATACATTCTTCTTAAGTAAAGTTTTAACGTTTCTGAAATGTTGCAAATATCACCTTGCCCTAATGTTAAACATACAACAACCAAAATTCAACTTCCTCTGAAAAGGAAAAGTAAAATAACCTTGCGAGAATACTCAGGCCTGCCAATTGTGAAGTAGCATAACTTACTCAACGCTTTGTAAGGGCGAACAAAGAGGGTTTCAATTAAGTTCTGCCATACATCAAACCCAATACATGCAACTTGCTTGCCTCCGAACGGATACCCCGTAGACAAGTTTGTGTAACCATTATTGAAGAGAGCGCCGTGAGTGGTAGTGACGGATTATAAGAAACGTTTTCTAACGAAACAATTAGGATATGCCTGCATTCTATCCACGATCTTAGATATTTATTTGAAAGCACAGCTAGTCGAACATCTTTACTGTAAGGACTCTACGAAAAGTTCTTGGACACGATGCTTGAAATATATTTGTAATGTTGTCGTATGCTATGAATTAAGCTTTACAATAAAGCTTAGAACACAATATTGTAAAAATATTAGTCAAACCAATTTTTACGAAAATTTTTACTATCTGATTATTTCTGACATTAAAATAACATTTGGAACACAAATCTTGCACAATGTTGCTTGCTTTATTGTTGGTTTATGGGCTTTAACGTCCCAAAGCGACTCAGGCTATGAGAGGCGCCGTAGTGAAGGGCTCTGGAAAGCTTTACAGTAAAGCTTAGAACACAATATTAGAAAAATGGTTAGTTCGAAAGTCAAACTAATTTTTACGAAGCATGCAACACTGTCTGATAATTTCTGACATTAAATAATATCTGGAATACAAATCTAGTACAATGTTGGTTGGTTTATCGTTGGTTTATGGGGTTGAACGTCCCAAAGCGACTCAGGCTATGAGAGGCGCCGTAGTGAAGGGCTCTGGAAAGCTTTACAGTAAAGCTTAGAACACAATATTAGAAAAATGGTTAGTTCGAAAGTCAAACTAATTTTTACGAAGCATGCAACACTGTCTGATAATTTCTGACATTAAATAATATCTGGAATACAAATCTAGTACAATGTTGGTTGGTTTATCGTTGGTTTATGGGGTTGAACGTCCCAAAGCGACTCAGGCTATGAGAGGCGCCGTAGTGAAGGGCTCTGGAAAGCTTTACAGTAAAGCTTAGAACACAATATTAGAAAAATGGTTAGTTCGAAAGTCAAACTAATTTTTACGAAGCATGCAACACTGTCTGATAATTTCTGACATTAAATAATATCTGGAATACAAATCTAGTACAATGTTGGTTGGTTTATCGTTGGTTTATGGGCTTTAACGTCCCAAAGCGACTCAGGCTATGAGAGGCGCCGTAGTGAAGGGCTCTGGAAAGCTTTACAGTAAAGCTTAGAACACAATATTAGAAAAATGGTTAGTTCGAAAGTCAAACTAATTTTTACGAAGCATGCAACACTGTCTGATAATTTCTGACATTAAATAATATCTGGAATACAAATCTAGTACAATGTTGGTTGGTTTATCGTTGGTTTATGGGGTTGAACGTCCCAAAGCGACTCAGGCTATGAGAGGCGCCGTAGTGAAGGGCTCTGGAAAGCTTTACAGTAAAGCTTAGAACACAATATTAGAAAAATGGTTAGTTCGAAAGTCAAACTAATTTTTACGAAGCATGCAACACTGTCTGATAATTTCTGACATTAAATGATATCTGGAATACAAATCTAGTACAATGTTGGTTGGTTTATCGTTGGTTTATGGGCTTTAACGTCCCAAAGCGACTCAGGCTATGAGAGGCGCCGTAGCGAAGGGCTCTGGAAAGCTTTACAGTAAAGCTTAGAACACAATATTAGAAAAATGGTTAGTTCGAAAGTCAAACTAATTTTTACGAAGCATGCAACACTGTCTGATAATTTCTGACATTAAATAATATCTGGAATACAAATCTAGTACAATGTTGGTTGGTTTATCGTTGGTTTATGGGGTTGAACGTTCCAAAGCGACTCAGGCTATGAGAGGCGCCGTAGTGAAGGGCTCTGGAAAGCTTTACAGTAAAGCTTAGAACACAATATTAGAAAAATGGTTAGTTCGAAAGTCAAACTAATTTTTACGAAGCATGCAACACTGTCTGATAATTTCTGACATTAAATAATATCTGGAATACAAATCTAGTACAATGTTGGTTGGTTTATCGTTGGTTTATGGGGTTGAACGTCCCAAAGCGACTCAGGCTATGAGAGGCGCCGTAGTGAAGGGCTCTGGAAAGCTTTACAGTAAAGCTTAGAACACAATATTAGAAAAATGGTTAGTTCGAAAGTCAAACTAATTTTTACGAAGCATGCAACACTGTCTGATAATTTCTGACATTAAATAATATCTGGAATACAAATCTAGTACAATGTTGGTTGGTTTATCGTTGGTTTATGGGGTTGAACGTCCCAAAGCGACTCAGGCTATGAGAGGCGCCGTAGTGAAGGGCTCTGGAAAGCTTTACAGTAAAGCTTAGAACACAATATTAGAAAAATGGTTAGTTCGAAAGTCAAACTAATTTTTACGAAGCATGCAACACTGTCTGATAATTTCTGACATTAAATAATATCTGGAATACAAATCTAGTACAATGTTGGTTGGTTTATCGTTGGTTTATGGGGTTGAACGTCCCAAAGCGACTCAGGCTATGAGAGGCGCCGTAGTGAAGGGCTCTGGAAAGCTTTACAGTAAAGCTTAGAACACAATATTAGAAAAATGGTTAGTTCGAAAGTCAAACTAATTTTTACGAAGCATGCAACACTGTCTGATAATTTCTGACATTAAATAATATCTGGAATACAAATCTAGTACAATGTTGGTTGGTTTATCGTTGGTTTATGGGGTTGAACGTCCCAAAGCGACTCAGGCTATGAGAGGCGCCGTAGTGAAGGGCTCTGGAAAGCTTTACAGTAAAGCTTAGAACACAATATTAGAAAAATGGTTAGTTCGAAAGTCAAACTAATTTTTACGAAGCATGCAACACTGTCTGATAATTTCTGACATTAAATAATATCTGGAATACAAATCTAGTACAATGTTGGTTGGTTTATCGTTGGTTTATGGGCTTTAACGTCCCAAAGCGACTCAGGCTATGAGAGGCGCCGTAGTGAAGGGCTCTGGAAAGCTTTACAGTAAAGCTTAGAACACAATATTAGAAAAATGGTTAGTTCGAAAGTCAAACTAATTTTTACGAAGCATGCAACACTGTCTGATAATTTCTGACATTAAATAATATCTGGAATACAAATCTAGTACAATGTTGGTTGGTTTATCGTTGGTTTATGGGGTTGAACGTCCCAAAGCGACTCAGGCTATGAGAGGCGCCGTAGTGAAGGGCTCTGGAAAGCTTTACAGTAAAGCTTAGAACACAATATTAGAAAAATGGTTAGTTCGAAAGTCAAACTAATTTTTACGAAGCATGCAACACTGTCTGATAATTTCTGACATTAAATAATATCTGGAATACAAATCTAGTACAATGTTGGTTGGTTTATCGTTGGTTTATGGGCTTTAACGTCCCAAAGCGACTCAGGCTATGAGAGGCGCCGTAGTGAAGGGCTCTGGAAAGCTTTACAGTAAAGCTTAGAACACAATATTAGAAAAATGGTTAGTTCGAAAGTCAAACTAATTTTTACGAAGCATGCAACACTGTCTGATAATTTCTGACATTAAATAATATCTGGAATACAAATCTAGTACAATGTTGGTTGGTTTATCGTTGGTTTATGGGGTTGAACGTCCCAAAGCGACTCAGGCTATGAGAGGCGCCGTAGTGAAGGGCTCTGGAAAGCTTTACAGTAAAGCTTAGAACACAATATTAGAAAAATGGTTAGTTCGAAATTCAAACTAATTTTTACGAAGCATGCAACACTGTCTGATAATTTCTGACATTAAATAATATCTGGAATACAAATCTAGTACAATGTTGGTTGGTTTATCGTTGGTTTATGGGCTTTAACGTCCCAAAGCGACTCAGGCTATGAGAGGCGCCGTAGTGAAGGGCTCTGGAAAGCTTTACAGTAAAGCTTAGAACACAATATTAGAAAAATGGTTAGTTCGAAAGTCAAACTAATTTTTGCGACGCACGCAACACTGTCTGATAATTTCTGACATTAAATAATATCTGGAATACAAATCTAGTACAATGTTGGTTGGTTTATCGTTGGTTTATGGGGTTGAACGTCCCAAAGCGACTCAGGCTATGAGAGGCGCCGTAGTGAAGGGCTCTGGAAAGCTTTACAGTAAAGCTTAGAACACAATATTAGAAAAATGGTTAGTTCGAAAGTCAAACTAATTTTTACGAAGCATGCAACACTGTCTGATAATTTCTGACATTAAATAATATCTGGAATACAAATCTAGTACAATGTTGGTTGGTTTATCGTTGGTTTATGGGGTTGAACGTCCCAAAGCGACTCAGGCTATGAGAGGCGCCGTAGTGAAGGGCTCTGGAAAGCTTTACAGTAAAGCTTAGAACACAATATTAGAAAAATGGTTAGTTCGAAAGTCAAACTAATTTTTACGAAGCATGCAACACTGTCTGATAATTTCTGACATTAAATAATATCTGGAATACAAATCTAGTACAATGTTGGTTGGTTTATCGTTGGTTTATGGGGTTGAACGTCCCAAAGCGACTCAGGCTATGAGAGGCGCCGTAGTGAAGGGCTCTGGAAAGCTTTACAGTAAAGCTTAGAACACAATATTAGAAAAATGGTTAGTTCGAAAGTCAAACTAATTTTTACGAAGCATGCAACACTGTCTGATAATTTCTGACATTAAATAATATCTGGAATACAAATCTAGTACAACGTTGGTTGGTTTATCGTTGGTTTATGGGGTTGAACGTCCCAAAGCGACTCAGGCTATGAGAGGCGCCGTAGTGAAGGGCTCTGGAAAGCTTTATAGTAAAGCTTAGAACACAATATTAGAAAAATGGTTAGTTCGAAAGTCAAACTAATTTTTACGAAGCATGCAACACTGTCTGATAATTTCTGACATTAAATAATATCTGGAATACAAATCTAGTACAATGTTGGTTGGTTTATCGTTGGTTTATGGGCTTTAACGTCCCAAAGCGACTCAGGCTATGAGAGGCGCCGTAGTGAAGGGCTCTGGAAAGCTTTACAGTAAAGCTTAGAACACAATATTAGAAAAATGGTTAGTTCGAAAGTCAAACTAATTTTTACGAAGCATGCAACACTGTCTGATAATTTCTGACATTAAATAATATCTGGAATACAAATCTAGTACAATGTTGGTTGGTTTATCGTTGGTTTATGGGGTTGAACGTCCCAAAGCGACTCAGGCTATGAGAGGCGCCGTAGTGAAGGGCTCTGGAAAGCTTTACAGTAAAGCTTAGAACACAATATTAGAAAAATGGTTAGTTCGAAAGTCAAACTAATTTTTACGAAGCATGCAACACTGTCTGATAATTTCTGACATTAAATAATATCTGGAATACAAATCTAGTACAATGTTGGTTGGTTTATCGTTGGTTTATGGGGTTGAACGTCCCAAAGCGACTCAGGCTCTGAGAGGCGCCGTAGTGAAGGGCTCTGGAAAGCTTTACAGTAAAGCTTAGAACACAATATTAGAAAAATGGTTAGTTCGAAAGTCAAACTAATTTTTACGAAGCATGCAACACTGTCTGATAATTTCTGACATTAAATAATATCTGGAATACAAATCTAGTACAATGTTGGTTGGTTTATCGTTGGTTTATGGGCTTTAACGTCCCAAAGCGACTCAGGCTATGAGAGGCGCCGTAGTGAAGGGCTCTGGAAAGCTTTACAGTAAAGCTTAGAACACAATATTAGAAAAATGGTTAGTTCGAAAGTCAAACTAATTTTTACGAAGCATGCAACACTGTCTGATAATTTCTGACATTAAATAATATCTGGAATACAAATCTAGTACAATGTTGGTTGGTTTATCGTTGGTTTATGGGGTTGAACGTCCCAAAGCGACTCAGGCTATGAGAGGCGCCGTAGTGAAGGGCTCTGGAAAGCTTTACAGTAAAGCTTAGAACACAATATTAGAAAAATGGTTAGTTCGAAAGTCAAACTAATTTTTACGAAGCATGCAACACTGTCTGATAATTTCTGACATTAAATAATATCTGGAATACAAATCTAGTACAATGTTGGTTGGTTTATCGTTGGTTTATGGGCTTTAACGTCCCAAAGCGACTCAGGCTATGAGAGGCGCCGTAGTGAAGGGCTCTGGAAAGCTTTACAGTAAAGCTTAGAACACAATATTAGAAAAATGGTTAGTTCGAAAGTCAAACTAATTTTTACGAAGCATGCAACACTGTCTGATAATTTCTGACATTAAATAATATCTGGAATACAAATCTAGTACAATGTTGGTTGGTTTATCGTTGGTTTATGGGGTTGAACGTCCCAAAGCGACTCAGGCTATGAGAGGCGCCGTAGTGAAGGGCTCTGGAAAGCTTTACAGTAAAGCTTAGAACACAATATTAGAAAAATGGTTAGTTCGAAAGTCAAACTAATTTTTACGAAGCATGCAACACTGTCTGATAATTTCTGACATTAAATAATATCTGGAATACAAATCTAGTACAATGTTGGTTGGTTTATCGTTGGTTTATGGGCTTTAACGTCCCAAAGCGACTCAGGCTATGAGAGGCGCCGTAGTGAAGGGCTCTGGAAAGATTTACAGTAAAGCTTAGAACACAATATTAGAAAAATGGTTAGTTCGAAAGTCAAACTAATTTTTACGAAGCATGCAACACTGTCTGATAATTTCTGACATTAAATAATATCTGGAATACAAATCTAGTACAATGTTGGTTGGTTTATCGTTGGTTTATGGGGTTGAACGTCCCAAAGCGACTCAGGCTATGAGAGGCGCCGTAGTGAAGGGCTCTGGAAAGCTTTACAGTAAAGCTTAGAACACAATATTAGAAAAATGGTTAGTTCGAAAGTCAAACTAATTTTTACGAAGCATGCAACACTGTCTGATAATTTCTGACATTAAATAATATCTGGAATACAAATCTAGTACAATGTTGGTTGGTTTATCGTTGGTTTATGGGCTTTAACGTCCCAAAGCGACTCAGGCTATGAGAGGCGCCGTAGTGAAGGGCTCTGGAAAGCTTTACAGTAAAGCTTAGAACACAATATTAGAAAAATGGTTAGTTCGAAAGTCAAACTAATTTTTACGAAGCATGCAACACTGTCTGATAATTTCTGACATTAAATAATATCTGGAATACAAATCTAGTACAATGTTGGTTGGTTTATCGTTGGTTTTTGGGGTTGAACGTCCCAAAGCGACTCAGGCTATGAGAGGCGCCGTAGTGAAGGGCTCTGGAAAGCTTTACAGTAAAGCTTAGAACACAATATTAGAAAAATGGTTAGTTCGAAAGTCAAACTAATTTTTACGAAGCATGCAACACTGTCTGATAATTTCTGACATTAAATAATATCTGGAATACAAATCTAGTACAATGTTGGTTGGTTTATCGTTGGTTTATGGGGTTGAACGTCCCAAAGCGACTCAGGCTATGAGAGGCGCCGTAGTGAAGGGCTCTGGAAAGCTTTACAGTAAAGCTTAGAACACAATATTAGAAAAATGGTTAGTTCGAAAGTCAAACTAATTTTTACGAAGCATGCAACACTGTCTGATAATTTCTGACATTAAATAATATCTGGAATACAAATCTAGTACAATGTTGGTTGGTTTATCGTTGGTTTATGGGGTTGAACGTCCCAAAGCGACTCAAACTATGAGAGGCGCCGTAGTGAAGGGCTCTGGAAAGCTTTACAGTAAAGCTTAGAACACAATATTAGAAAAATGGTTAGTTCGAAAGTCAAACTAATTTTTACGAAGCATGCAACACTGTCTGATAATTTCTGACATTAAATAATATCTGGAATACAAATCTAGTACAATGTTGGTTGGTTTATCGTTGGTTTATGGGCTTTAACGTCCCAAAGCGACTCAGGCTATGAGAGGCGCCGTAGTGAAGGGCTCTGGAAAGCTTTACAGTAAAGCTTAGAACACAATATTAGAAAAATGGTTAGTTCGAAAGTCAAACTAATTTTTACGAAGCATGCAACACTGTCTGATAATTTCTGACATTAAATAATATCTGGAATACAAATCTAGTACAATGTTGGTTGGTTTATCGTTGGTTTATGGGGTTGAACGTCCCAAAGCGACTCAGGCTATGAGAGGCGCCGTAGTGAAGGGCTCTGGAAAGCTTTACAGTAAAGCTTAGAACACAATATTAGAAAAATGGTTAGTTCGAAAGTCAAACTAATTTTTACGAAGCATGCAACACTGTCTGATAATTTCTGACATTAAATAATATCTGGAATACAAATCTAGTACAATGTTGGTTGGTTTATCGTTGGTTTATGGGGTTGAACGTCCCAAAGCGACTCAAGCTATGAGAGACGCCGTAGTGAAGGGATCCGGAAATTTCGACCGCCTGGGGTTCTTTAACGTGCACTGACATCGCAGAGTACACGGGCCTCTAGAATTTCGCCTCCATCGAAATTTGACCGCCGCGGCCGGGATCCAACCCGCGTCTTTCGGGTCAGCAGCCGAGCGCCGTAACCACTGAGCCATCGCGGCGGCTTGCACAATATTATGTTTGTCTTTTAAGATCATGTTTATATTTAAACATATAGCGTTATTTATTATTTTTAACAATAAAATAGCGTTGAAAAGTAGCATGTAACATTACTATAACTTATATAACAATTTTAAAGCATTGTCTTAATGGTCGGTGCTACATGCGATACTGTCCCTGATACGTCAGAACGGTTGTAATTGCAACTACCAATAGTTACGGCTAGCACTGCTGCAGCTTTATTAGTTTAAAGATTGGCAGAGCCGCAGTGAAGACGAATAGAGCTGAACTCCGCGTCCTGCACTATGTTCCACGACTATACTAGCTTAACATTTGTCGCTGTTCACTGCTTTGACCGGTCAGAATGCGCGCGGCGTTCTTGAGGCGTGTTATCATGGAATGACCTCGAGAAACCTTATCATTGCGTCTTGACATTAAAAAAATAGATTTAATTGCAAGAAAGAGAGCGAGCTTTCATCTACGCATCAGTGAAAATGTTAACCTTCGAATATGATGGTGAAGCGAGCACAGATTTCAGGCAATGTGGAGAGTCTAGCGAAAATCATTCTTGCAACAGGAGATGGACAACAAAAGCTTTGCAAAAGCAGCAAGAGGCGACGACAGATTAAATGGCAAGGCCTTCTAATTATTGTTTTTAGCCGCCTTGCGATAGTGACTCAAGCAAAATACTTTGGCTAGTAAATCTTTTTAAGCATTGCATTTGACGAAGCCAATGAAGAGGGACTGCACACGCTTGAAATTCGCCTGCACACGTGTAGTGTGGGTCGAGAAAGGGGGGGAGGAGGTGCGGAAGAGCAATAGTATAGAGCGCATAACACGGACAGGTTCGTGTATATAGAAGCTTCTCCACACTTCACGTTAGCCTTAGCACGAGCTAGTGCTTGTGGTTTTAAGAAGCGTGCCCAACTTTTACTACCAGCCCAAGGACGAAAGGTACCAGGAGTGGTCGCAACTCTGTAGGGTAATAGATTGCCTTCCCACCACCAGAGCTAACACCATCTGCCGGGCTAGTTGGTTGCGATCCATATGTATCAACAGCGCTCTGTACTATCTCCTCCTCCTTCCTGTTTTGTGTTCACGCTGCTGATACATATGGACCAGAGCTAAGCATGCAGTTCTAATTAGTACGGATACCATTAGCATTAATATGATTTTTTCCAGCCTCCATGCGCTCAGGTCCGAGGTTCCCAAGGCGTGGCGGCGGCGATCTGTAATGGCACTATGTCCAGCGAGCACTGCCGCCACGAATTACGGCTTACGGGAGATGCGGCGTTTAGCCCTTCTTATTTGATGTCAATTAATTTATCCGCATTTATTTTCGTCCCTTAACTCCGAAGCGGAAAAGCAAATCGAAGGCAGCCGATAGGATCGCGAATCTTACTAGACATGACTGAAAGTCAAGTCAAAATGAAATCACCCTTTATGGACACCTCCGGGAAAGAAATGCAGGTTGTTGCTGGCTACCAGCGAGGCTGTCTTTGCTTTGTGGTCCAAGCGATATACTGTGTGCTCCGTTTTTATTTTATCCAAAGGCAAGGATCAAGTGTCAACACAGTGACAAAAACATGGTGTATTTATGCCCAAATCGTTATTATTTATCACAATTCCGCGGGTTGACTTAGTCAGCTTGCTCGTCGTGAAATCGTCCACGGCCATAGCGCAGAAGTGTAATATTCGCCCTCTAGACATTTCACATTTGCGTCATTTTCTTCCTCAGCAGAGGTATATATATATGTCAACTTGCGCATACAGATTTCAGGGAACAGCAGAAAAAGAAAAGGCAGTCGTGTTAACTGGCCTTAGATTTGGTTTGGCCACAGACTCACTTCACCTTAGGCTTCATAGGTCCTCGAAGTCAGCGCGAATACACCACGCTGGATGTCTAGTGCTCCGCGTCGAGTAGCGAAAAACAGCTTTGTTATCTTCCTGAGTGGCCTTTCTCAGGGCCCACCATACCGAGCGCACCTAGATATGCCATTCTGTAAGTCTTGGCACCGTGTAGTTATGAAGCAGGTGTGCTATATTGCGGACGTCATTAGAACCAATGACACTCGACCTTTCTCAAGTCAAGTCGGAGGAAAAAAAAAGTAAGGCTTAGCACTTCACAGCCGCAGCGACAACGCGAGAAGAAAGCGTCATTCGGAGCCTAGCTCCCCCCATATATGAGACAACAATGCCCGCACAAAGCATATGAACCGACGACGACAAAGGAAAACCAACGAGTTCGCGGGCAAATCAGGTGAGTAGACTGAACCCCCCGACGTGTCGGCAACCTCTTTCGCTGGGGAAAAGAAAGAAAACGAAAACTGGCGCTCGCTGAGTGTTTTGGGACCGAACGACGAGCGGACGCGCAGTTCCGCATTCGCTCGAGGCTTTGGGCAGCGCGCGAGCGAGCACGGACAAGCGCTCAACGGGCGCGCTCGCTGTGGAAACAAGGCGTAAATTTATTCCCGCTCCATTGTTTGCCCCGAAAACAAGGGGCGCACGGAACGCATTCGAGTGTGTTATTGTTTGGCGTCCCGGGCGCTGGCAATCCTCATCAGTGAATAGGAAAAACAAAGATAAAAATAAAATAAGCCGAGCGTAAAAACGCGCCAGCACGCTGCAGTCTCTTAAGAAATGGCCTCACGCGGAGCTGCCGCGCGCGAACAATGGCGGGAAACGGACCGTGGAGCGCTTATAGGGCCACTTGGGGCTCGGAATCCAACCTTAAGCACTACCGCAGTGGCCCTGCAGCTAAAAAGTGAGCTTCCGCTTTGGCTTAAGCCCGGGCCATTTGCAGCTCCTGAATGCCCACCGTCCTCCGCCCCACTCGCGGAAACGTAATTTCTATCGGCGTTCCCACTCCCTCCTCTGCACACCCGCCCACTGCGTTGGGCTTGTTTCGCATTGAAGCGGAGTTTCATAACAATGCCCGTGTATATGCCGCTCCGGCGTGAGCGAGAAAAAGGCGCGCCACCGTCGTGAAGTAAATCACCTCTTCTGTTGGCGACGTGGAGTGTTTTCTCGCAGCCTCGTTTACAGTTCTCCTCCAGCACCTTTTCTTTGCTCACCAATTCTCTTTTTATTTGGTTTTATCTGATAGAGGGGTCATGCCAGTACCGTGAAACCTCGCAGCAGGCATGCTCCACCTTTGGCTGTAATGAGGAAGCAGGAATATTTCTTAGCAAAGCCCTGGGCCCTTCGATGAAACGCAGTCGAATCAGACATTGATTGATGACGCCTGTGCATCCAGAAAGCAAAGAGCATTTTGAGCAGGCAATTATTTTTGAACGCACGCTTTACTGTACTTCCCATCTAAATAAAGTCACCGATTAGTTACGCCCTCGATCGTGCGTACTCGGGCGTAAACTAGCAGTAAAAAATACCGAGGCCACTTTTCGACTGAGCTGAGCAGGTTCCGGGATTAGCTGTCGTATACGTGACGCACCTTTGCCAATCTGACCTTGTAACATCCGAGTAAACGCCTCGTTTCCCGAATAAAGCAAAAATGCATTTAATGTCCACATTGGAGTCTTCAGGAGTCCTCATTTCCAAGATTTAATGTCCGACCTAGGGCAACGACAGTCGTAGACCCAGCTTGCGTAAAAAAAAAGTGCATATTTGTTTTCAGATGCATAAACTGCGCCGTAGATACGAGAAAAACAAACTAGTAGAGAAAAAAATGTTACCTTAGACTATGAAGAGCACCAACTGCGGCGGTTTTTTTTCCTTTGTTTTTTGCGCAGTACGCCCTCATCACCCTCCGTATACATGACCACACATAACATACCCTGTCTCTGTACATGGCACCTTAACTGTAATGGGTCGAGTCGTTATTACCGCCCGATGATGGTTTAGTAGTCAACATCTAACAGCATTAAGTGCACTCCCGCGGTAGACTAGTCCAAGACTTGTGTTTTTCGCTGCAAGCACTGTCGTGACCGTACTTCTGGACACGTGGGCCGATCAAGCAGCTGCCGTGAACAGTCGACAAGGCCGACGACCTCGCGACGGCGGTGGTGCAGTGGGATGCTTGGAATGCCCCCCTCCGAGCCTAAGTGGATTAGTGCATCGGAATTCCTTGAGCGGAGGTGACCACGGCAGCAGCGGCGAAGGCAGGAGACGCGCCGGAGGCATTGTCAGAGCAACCACAGGGGAAACGGAGGCGACGTGGCAGCGCCAGTCACGCTGGCTGTTAATTGAAGACTGCGGGAGATTCCTTTCCAGCCGGGCTGGATAAGTCAGCCTCTCCCCCTTCCCATCGACCCAGCTGCGAGAGAGTGGAACAGCCCGCACCTGCCCTGCCGTGGATGGTAACACGAACGTCCCCTTCGGTCCATCCGATTGGACAGGGCTCTTCGAACATTATTCCCCAGCCAGGGATCTGGGGAATCCGAACCATATTTAACTCGGCTGTGAGTGTGGCCGAGAGAAGCCTGCTAGCTCCAGTCGACTACGGTTGACGAAGACGTTCTCCTTCCACTGAGAGCCATTCTCAGTAAATAATGTAAATAAGTGTATAAAGTTTTTCGTTACCTTCCTCCGAACCCAGTCTCCCATCCTCCTCGTCCCATCACCGGTCACCGGCCATGCTACCCGGGTCGCAACAGCACCGACAAGTGCCTCTATGTTCGCCGCTTTCTCTCATCGAACGTCGTAAGGCTTCCGCGTAAAGTTGAGATTGACTCCTAACGAACGATGACTGCCACTCTATTCTTGGATGTAATTTAGAGCATTGCGTGAACTCAGTGTCTATAGTTAAGCTCCGGATTGGTATAGGAGCGGTGGGGGTGCATTTATTTGAGGTCGTAGCTACTGAAGGCAGCTTATATCAATGTTGGCAATGCAGGCGGCAGATTACAGATTCACAGTGACAAGTCATGTGATGCTCATGAAGTTTATATACACTAGAAGCAGGGCAGATCTAGAAAGCACCTGTATAACGCACCTGTAAGCATTTGCAAAGGTTATTATTTTTTTTTTCGTATTCGTACGCTTCCTATCGAACGCCACCTCTGTGCTCGCTTGGTACGAGGTCTGTTAGAAAAGTATCAGACTTTATTTTTTTTTTTTCGAACACCTGATGGATATGAAACAAGCGCGCTTACAGCAGCCGACCATGAACCCTCGTGCGCATGCACGAATTTTTTCCCGCCTGCCGATAGCGTCAGTCGCTGGGAAGCAGCGTTTGAGTGAGGCAGTGCGCAGTGCTCTCGTCGGTTTTTTGTTGCAAGGAAAATGGCGGAGCGAGAGGAGCAGCGCTACTACCTCAAATTTTGCCAGAAACTTGTTCAGACGGCTTTCGGTGATGATGCTATGAGCAGCACACAGATTAAGCAGTGGTGCAACTGGTTTAAAGACGGCCGCACATCTGTGGAGAGAGAGCCACGCTCCGGTCGGCCATCAACATGCCTAAATTACTAGGTAATTGCCGAAGTGAACGCTGTGGTGATGCGGGACTGTTGTGTGACTATCCGAGAAATTGCGGAAGAGGTGGATATCAGCAATTTTTCTGCACATTCCATTATCACCGAAGATTTAGCCATGGAGAAAGTTGCGGCGAAATTCGTGCCGAAGCTGCTGACGGTGGAGAAAAAGCAACTTCGTGTTGAAGTCTCACAGGAGATGCTGGATTCCACAAACAGTTACCCTGACTTCACCAACGCCGTGTACGACGGGTACGACCAGGAAACCAAATCCCAGTAGTCACAGAGGACGCATTCCACGTCACCAAGACCAAAGAAGGCCCGCCAAGTGCGCAGCAATGTCAAAGTTTTTCTGACTGCTTTTTTGACTCCCTTTGTGTGGCACACCACGAGTACGCACCCCACAGGATCAAAGAATGACTAAAGAGTACTACAGGGATGTCCTCCATCGCCTACGCGGTGCTGTGCGGCGCAAGAGACCGGAATTGAGGTCAACAAGAAATTGGCGCATACCTCGCGGCATTGCTCCTGCACATTCCTCGCATTTGATTCAGACTTTTCTGGCGAAAAACCAGACTCCTGTAGTTCAACAGGCTCCTTACTCTCCTGATATGTCTCCCTACGACTTCTGGCTGTTTCCTAAAATCAAGAGGCCATTGAAAGGAGCGCAATTTCAGAAAAGAAAGGACATTATGGCTGCAACGACAGCAGAGCTAAATTCCATTCCGAAAAGGGCCTTTTCGGAATACTTACAACAATGGCAGCACCGATGGGAGATGTATATGGAGCCCCAAGGAGACTACTTTGAAGGTTATTAGGTTTCTAACGCTCCAGTTATGCCAGTTTTTTTTTTTCGGCCAAAGGTCGGATACTTTTCTAACAGACCTCGTATATCGCGACACGCATGGACGAAACAGTCATGAGTGCTGCCACGTGAAACACATGCAATGGCAAGGGCGTTTGCCCCGCTCAAAACCAAAGCGCTGATACTGAGATATGTTATTAAGCAGTAATTGGTGTATGCATACAAAAAATGTCTTGGACCTCGTGGTTTCGCAGATAAGCTTTCGGAAGCCGGCGGCACCTTCATAAAAGGCTCTGACGCACTTTTGTATTAGTCACCAGAAAAGCATACCGCGTATGTTGTTGAAAGGACGAGGCCGATGGCAGAGGGCAACACCGGCGCTTACTGTCCAATGAGATTTTTTTATTCCATAAACGCGTAATGTAGGCTCGGTAGTACATCGAAACAAAAGTAAGGACAAGAACAGGGCGGAGATGCAAAAGAAAAAAAAAATGAAGAGGCTTACATGTGCTTGGCCCGGCGAAGTGAGAGACGATTATAATTCATCCATAACAATTCTTTAAAAGTTGAATTGAGACAGGATAAATAAAAGAACACGAAGAAGCCAATGCGGATATGAAAAGAAGTGATGTAACCACTCAACAATGAAAATGGCAGAGCAGGAGTTCAACACTTATATGAACAAGGGGCGAGCGCTCAAATCCGGAACTCGGTGTGAAGGTATCTTTGCCAGCCGCAGTGACTCTGACATTCGGGTGCTTATTCAGAGGTCTCGGGTTCGATTCCGACCACGCCGGCAGTATTTCGGTGGAGGCAAAACACAAAAACGCCTGTGTGCTGTCAGATGTCCACGTATACGTTAATGGACCTCAGCTGTTCTAAATCAAGCCGGAGCCACGGCGTCCCTCATAGCCCATTTGATGCTTCGGGGCGTTAAACCCCACAGTTTACAAATGTTATGGCATCTGCTTTCTTCCCCATGCATTGTGTTAGACTGTGAGCTGATTAATGTTGATTATTTTCTGTGAAAGACGAAAAGCCTGTGATATTTCGCGCATATACGTTGGAAGTAACATTTGTTTCCAGCGCGCGTTTGCTTAAACCGCGATTTTTTACGGGGTGCTATCGATTATGTCCTACTGGATAGCGAAGTTCGAGCCTGTCTCTCGTTTCAAGCAACTGTCGTGCTCACGCACCCTGTCATTCATGTACAACCCCCGTCAAAAGTATACAGCCCAAGGGGTTTGCTTACGGGGCCTGCAGCGTGCCCACTTATGCACCCTAAGCGACCTTAATCTCTCGAGCCATAAATGATTTGAGTCCTCAATCCCGCCAAGCTTTGGACTGCTAGAGGTACTAGGGAGCCGCGCTAAACAGTTTAGAAGCAAACCTCTTGGGCTGTATGCTTTTGACGGGGACTGCACGTTCCAGTACTCCCCACATTTAATTGGCTATAAATGTAGGGTATTTCATACAAGACGTTTTTATTACGTTCTGTACAGCAGCTTTTCTCCTTGTCAGAGGACGACGCTTTGGCCTCGTCTGGTTTGGGACGTTAGCACACGGCTGAAGGTTTGTTCGGTCGGAACAGGTACTCTTCCTGCTGCCTCCCACAGCCCGGACTACGCACCATAAACACAGGCAGAACGGGAAGCGCAGAGTCGGTACACGCCTGGGTACTTTTACTGCAGTTCCCATGAGAGTTAACATTTAGTCTTTCGACAAGACAACGCAGGAGGTCTCCAGGAGACCGTGCAGATGCAAGCAGGCTAACTTGTGAGTCGAAGCTGGGACGGACGTGATGCGGACACGCTCTGCAGAGCACATTCTTCGAGGCAGCATCGGCGATGCTACGCTTCACTAACTTGGGAGTGGGCGGCAGGCTCTCACAACTCCAGCAGAGGTGCTTTGGCTTGAGCAGAAACATCTCGGCCACGAACCTTAGCAGGTCATCAAGTGGGCGCACTTTCGTAATTGTCTGATCTTCAAGGCAGGATAAAAAAAAAAAACGCCTGGGATGTGCTCTACATCTACAGCGATGCGTTGTTGACTGTCATTAGCCGAAACATCTAAACAAGGGATAAAGCTTAAGTCTGCCGACTGGCCTCTAAGTTCCTATCGTAGCGGGCTGACAGTTTCAGACTAATGGCAAGGCCACGTAGGATCCAATGCACACCTCCTGCGTCTGTGTAAACATCTGGCACTGTAAGATCTGTCAGCATTTTATGTAAATTAAACAATAAGGGAGCGTAAACAAGGGAACCTGGATATATCACAGCTGATTCTGTCTTTCATCATCGAAAAAAAAAATATAATACACGCACTAGATGCTCCAGAAGCAAGGGATGCATAGGACGAACGTTCGTGACTTGTTATTGCTGTAAATAAGCGCCTTAAATACGAAGTGCTTAATAAAGTGACGCGTGATTATGCTTCTATATAAGGGTATCATCACCTCAGTGGCCGTATTCGTTTTTGAAGTAGAGCTATTGAAATGAGGCCTTGATTATCTCACGCTCTGTTCTCCACTAGCTCAAAAAAGGGCTCCTTCGTGTTCGCGTGTGCATACAGTTCGAACGCATAATTTTCTATTTAATGACGATAATTAGATCGCTCGCTCCCAAATGAAGCTCCTGTCGTTGCAGTCCTCTGAGGCCACTTTAGCGCAAGCGCATCGCGAGATATGCCGGCTCGGGTACGCAGAGTCTTTCCAGTGCAAGAGGGGTCTATAAACAGGCGCATGCAAACCGTGACTTAGAGTCGTCGCTGCCGCGAAGACTCCAGGAAAGTCCACGCCGCTTCACGTGCGCTTAACAAGAAGGATGCTGATACAAAGTTGCAAACTTAGCGCGCGAGATGATCGGGCCAGGGAAGTTGTGCTCATTCTCCTCGTGTACGTGACGATATTTCTTGCGAGGAAACAAAAATAACGCCATTTCGCTGGGAGCGATGCGAGAACGCGCACCCTGCATGATAACCGGTCCAACGCTGTCTCTTGCATCCCTATGGAAAAGTTCCAGCTTTAAAGAGTATCTGTTAAGCGAAGACGAGCCTGGGAATGGCGCAAAGGGAAACAAAAATGATATAACCGACGCGATCACAACGTGCGTACACAGCGGGATATTTCCAAACAAGGGCCCGGAAAGATACCCTCAAGGTGTGTGCATGAAAGTAAAAACTGACATGAACGCTCCTGAGTTGATGGGTTATCAAAAGGAAAGCTGTGATGAGGTGGAAAAATATACCAGCACCTGTTGCACCCACGCTCGTAAAGACGCATAGCAACGCCGTACACCGCGATGGAAATGCGCGACAACACGTCAACCGCTGTTGCTCGCTGCGGGTGCCGTGGTCCGTACGACATCCTCGGTGGACTCGTGGGCCTGAGTACGCGAGTCGAATAAGCAATGTCCGCTGCGCGCACGTGTGTATATACAGCGCGTGGCGCAGATGAAGCGATCATCGCCACCGCAACGCCGCTGCAACGACCGACTCCGCGCCACTGTTTCGGCGGCGGCGCCAAGACGGAGTTCCTCGTGGAAAAGGATCGTTTCCGCTTCCCTCTGTCGAGACAGACGGCCGCAGCGTATAACGAGCGTTTGTCGGTGCGTGCGTATGTGCGCGCACGAGCGGACCGCGCGGCCGCTCGAGATATGCGCATATGCACGCGCCCGCGAACATTCGGGCTTTTCGCGCGGCTTTCTGCGCAGGCGGCTCAGATAACTAATCCCTCCGGCAGGAAAGGCGTAAAATAAAAGCGGGAAGAAGAGAAAGCCCCCCCCCCCCCCCCCCCCCGAAAAAAAAAAAAAAAGCCACGGCGTATAGCGGCGCGTGGCCCCAACTTTTCGGGCGGGCCGCTATACTGCGCCGTGGCCGCTCCCGCGCAATCGAGATAAGAAGCGAATTTAGTGGGTCGTTTTTTGGCCCGATACAATGGCCGATAGGTGCGCCGGCGGCCTACAAATCAACGGCCTCCGGCGGCTGGCGCCGCTGGACGGAGGTAGATAAATTGTGGCCGCTGATAATACCTGTCGCGAAGTGCGGCGCGGGGCCATTAGATAATTCGGCGCGGCCCGTGCGCTTCTCTTGCGCTGCGTTTGTTTCCTTCGGTTTCATCCGCCTCTCTCTCGCTTTGCGCGCCTTGTTGCTGCACATGTTTGATGACTCGGGCGAGCCTTATCCTTCTTCGTTCTCGGTTTTGATGTCCCGGCGTTGAATAGAAGGCGGCGGCCGCAGCCGGTGTGGATAGCGGTGGTCTTGATTTCGCTCCGGGATTGCGTTTTAATAGAGCAGATAGGTCGGCGTAGAGAAAGCGGTGTTTTCTTTTCCCCAGATTAGATTCCGCCGGATCTCCGCTAGCGCCGAACGCCGCCTGCTTTCGCCCGAATCTCTTAAACGCAACGCAGAGTGGGCGGAAAGGGAAGGGACATGGTAAATGCATGTCAAGCAAAGAGTCAGAGAGAGAGTGCCACGGCCGGAGGAAAGGGAAAAGAGCGCTACACTTCCTCAGCCTCTCTTTTCCGTCACCTTTGCGTCACTTTCTTCCGGCCAAGTGTTTCGTTTCTTAGAATAAGGGTAATGCGTGTGCGTATACTCGTGCTTCGTGCGCTGATTTTTCATTGATGTGCGAGTAAATAGATGGACTCGGTGGTGGTTGCTGTAAATAGTTGTAACATCTTTTAAGCGATGTCTCAAAGCAGAATCTAGTTTTAGGTGCACAGCCATACGGTAATTCCGTTCTCATCCTAATCTCGAGTCGACCGACCGCTTGATTTGTTCGTTGCTGCAGTTAAGTTCTAAACCTCATTATGCCCTTACGCCTTCACTCTCCATGATTGAGCAGTCGCGCTCGGAATGTGGACAACATGCACAAGCGAGGCACAAGCTTTCGGTTCTAGGTGTATATACGTTCGAGACGAAATAAACCTAGCATGGGACCTCGTACGCACTACTCACGGAGTGTATTTCACCACTTACGTGGTCCGCAGTAACCCGTCTGTCATTGCTTGTCACCTGAGATTTTTTACTCATAACGCCGGTCGTCGGGATGACCGTTTTTCGCAGTATTTGTCTCATGCAATGCGGTCAAGCGTAAGACGAGGATCCTGTGCCCCATGAATGCCTCTCAGTGTGAGTGAGTGAACAGCTTTATTAACCTCTAGATTTCCTTTTCTTCTGCGGCTGTCAGATGGCTTCGTCCATCTGCTTGTACAAAGGTCGGCTGCCCTTAGTCCAGGGCTCCGCTGGAAGCTGCTGCCAGTTGTGCTCGCCGAATCAGACCTTCTTGGTCGACTCGGCGATCGCTGGAGAGCACTCCCTCCCATTGCTCCGCACTCGGGTTTGTTATAACGGGTACCGCGCTTATCCTCTGGCATGCCCACGTTATGTGGCACAGTGTGGATGGTTCTTGGCACCAAGGGCATTTGTCAGTGTATTGTGCGGGATACATTTTGTTGAGTGCGTGTAGGTTCGGGTACGAGCCCGTTTGTAGCTGCCTCCACGCGACAGAGTCTTCTCTGCTAAGGGAGTTGTGTGGTGATGGATACCGCTTTCTGCAGCCCTTGTAATAGTTTAGTATCGCAGAATAATCTTGGGGTACAGGTTCGTTCCCCTCGAGGTCGGCTACTTTAGATGCTCGGTAATAAGTGTACCCTCGAGCTATCCTCTCCGCCTCTTGAATTCCTGTTACTCCCGCGTGTCCCGGCGTCCATACTATCGTATGCCTGATTGGTTCTTCGTTTGTTTGTCGTTGTGTTATGTGGCCCCCAGAGCGGAGTATGCGGAGCGCTCTGTGCCCTATTCTTCCGCGTAGGTAGTTGCGGCATGCTGTTTGTGAATCTTTAAGGATTGTTAGAGACCGTTTAGATAGATCGATGGTTGAGGGAACAAGCGCGGGTTAATGACATCTTAGTTTGAAATCAAGAAGAAGAAATGGGCTTGGGCAGGGCATGTAATGCGAAGGCAAGATAACCGCTGGTCCTTAAGGGTAACGGAGTGGATTCCAAGAGAAAGCAAACGTAACAGGGGACGGCAGAAAGTTAGGTGGGCGGATGAGATTAAGAAGTTTGCGGGGATACAGTGGCGGCAACTGACAAAGCACAGGGTTAATTGGAGAGACATGGGAGAGGACTTTGACCTGCAGTGGGTGTAGTCAGGCTGGTGATGATGATGATGATGATGAGATCGATAGCCCTCCGCTGCCGCTAGAGCGACGGCCGCTTCTTCAGCCTCGACTATCGTACAGTGTTCTAGTGATGCGCTGGTGATCTCGCGTAGGGTCGAGTCAATCACTGTTACCGCATTGCTGTTGTGCTGCCCCGCTGTTCTGGTGTATGTGGCTGCGTCCACGTATACCGTCGTTTCTTGGGGTGCTAATGTCTTTTGTAGGTATTCAGCCCTTGCCTCTCTGCGTGCTTTGTGCAGGTTGGGATCCATGTTCCTTGGTATTTTTAGTGTTTTGCGATAGTCGTGCGGTATCGTTTCTGTCCTCTGTTTCTCTTGAATTTGATTGGCGCGGCCCAGTTTCTTTAGGAGCTACCTGCCAGGTGGGGTCTGCTGTAGTCTGCGCAGTTGGGAGACTAGTTGTGCTTTTCGGTTGAAGTGCTGTGAGGAAGGCGGAGTGCGGTTTTGTAGGCTTTGCATAGGATCACGTCCACCTGTTGTACCTCACTCTTGATGGGATTGTAGTAGATGAGGTTGTATGTCACTCGGCTGACTACCAGGCTTCTAACCAGCTTGAGTGTGTCCTCCTCTCGCATGCCATGACGTCTGTGTGAGATGCGCGTGATCATGCGGGCCACTTGTAGAGTGGATGCTTTGAGTAGGGCGAGGGTGTGGGTGCAGCGTTGGTTTGACTGTATCCACATCCCCAATATTCTCATGAGTGTTTTTTTCTGGTATCGACTTCCCCTCGACGTATACTTTTAACTTTCAGTCGTCGCTAGTGGGGACTACTGTCTCGTGAATTTTTCTACGTGGAATGCTTTGCGCGCGTACGAAAGCATGAAGTTCGACTGCATGTTTGGCGAAGTATGTTTGCTTCTTTATTTATTGCTTCTTGGCAAAACCGACCAAGCGACCGGTATCTTTAGGCCACTGTACTTCGAATAATTCCTAATGATCAGAGAAGTTTCATCTGAAGTGCTTTTGATCACTACATTTAATCAATAACGTTATTCCCATTAAGAGACAACGGACCTTCTTAATTGTGGTCAGTGTCCTCGTGCAACACTTCGTGTACTCGTCAAGTTGTCGCTGCGCCTTCGGTAATTTTGTACCTTTCACAGAGGGTGGGTATATATGTGTTTTCGGAACCCTCTCATGATGAGGACTGTTTTTTTCATTCTCATCACTTTAATGTACATCTTACGACGTTGCTACGACGGACGAAGGCGACTTTTTATGCTTGAAAGGGAAGCAATTGATATCGGTAACGATTTTCTACATAAGCAATCGGGCGAAACAAAACCGTTTCGATTGAACTCATGCTCACCGAAGGATCATGAGCTGCAGTTTATCATGAACACAGATCTCATGTTTCAGAAAACACCTTCTTTGTTTCTTATGCATCCCATCCTTAGGACTTTTCTGTCTATAAGGATTGTCACGCTGGCCCTATGGCTCGGCTCAAAGTGCTGAAAATTGCAAAATTTTATTTCCCTGGTTGCTTTGTCAAGCGTATCAGGTGGTCACGCCTTGTTGCCATATTACTCTCCTGCACAGCAAGAGCCTTGCTCAGCTGCGGGTGAGACAGTATAATGAACAAATAGAAGTGACGCACAACGTGCTTCCGCTACAGAACAGAGTAACCGTGCTGTCTCGACAAGACGCTCCAAGTGCCCAGCTAAGTGCTTTGTATTCGGGCTTTGTTGTATATATTTTGAGCAGGCGAGTATACTTGCACAAGTGCCCAACTCAACAACTGTCGCTCCCATATTGTGAAAATAAGCGCATATCAAATTATAGAAAGGTGCAGACTGAGATTCGTCACAGAGTATATAGGCAATGGAGGGAAGGAGTTAGGCGTCACTAACCGCCAAAGCTTGAGTACTACAGGTCGCCGTGAAGTTAGGCTGGATTCAACAATATTGAACTATAGGCACGATATTTACTCTACAGACTGCTTACTTCTACCATTCTTTCCATTCCATACCATTCTTACGAGAATATGAACTCCGTATCCCAATCATCGCTGGAACGGGATGAAAGTGGCATGATGAGGGTCACGTACTTTCTCTGGATACACAGCATGCAGCCTACATGACACATAATTCTGAACTTCAGTTACATTTGGTGGAGGAGCATATCATTTGTGTGTGTGTGTGTGTGTGTGTGTGTGTGTGTGTGTGTGTGTGTGTGTGTGTGTGTGTGTGTGTGTGTGTGTGTGTGTGTGTGTGTGTGTGTGTGTGTTATGTACAGTATGTAAAACAGGAATTCAAAATATAGAAACTGGAAAGGAGATATAAATGTGATAATAAGAAATTTGGGGGCACATGTCGGTTGCATTGTCATTTTTCACAACCCATCACGATAAGTGAGGTACTTCAGCCTTATATCTGTCGATAAAGCAATAACTGCAGATTACTGGGCCCCTGTTCTGCCTTCACTGCCTCCTCTTTGTAGACAACATCAAGTGTAGATATTAAAGCACAGAGGAGGAAAGCGAAGAGCAGAGCGCTTTTGCCGTTGGCCTATAATGCCCCGAACACCGCCGCGATGATGTGGAGTGAGAGAGAGATGGTTCCTGGTTGGAACGTTACGTAATATTACAACGACCCGAAACTAATGCGCCAGGAGGCTGAGCGATGAGCCTAAGCACACTGGCCATTACGGCCATGAGCTCTGAAAGAACCCAGTGTACGGGAGCTAGCGAGTGCAAAAATGAAACTCAGTAGCGGCCACGAGGGTCAAAACGTGGACGGCTCTTAATCTACCCTTAAGGGGGAGTCCATGGTAGAGAGAGGGTGTGTTAGATGGTCCTTGGCGATCACCAAATGAACAAGGGAGGGGAAAACCTCAGGTTGCTTGAGCCAACGTTTCGACAAGGGGACTTGTCTTCGTCTGGGGGAGTGAGGGTCTAAAAACATTTTTTTTATTTGTTAGCATGTCTTTCTGAAACTTAACTCCTAGGTATATCATTGAATGCTGATTTCGAATATGCATTTAGATTTAAAATATCTCCGCTGGAAGGAAATATATGGCAAAATAAAATATCCTAATTAGGTCATTTCTTACGGCTCTTTATAGTAATTCATCAGTTAAGGAAAGAGTTTTTAAGAACAAGCAGACATTTGCAAAGACCCAAAGCACATTCTGGAGCTAACAAAATGTCTATAAAATCATTTTGTTGATCATAAATAAATAACAACGTTGGAAAGAAAAAATGATGTGGCAGTAATTAGCCCACACTTTGCCTCAAAGCTAATATATGACATTTAAAGGAAAAAAGAAAGCTTTAGGATGTGCGGTGGACCTTTGGGAATAGTTGCATACTCTTAAAAAAGCTTTTTTTAACTGATAAATTACTATAAAGGTCCGTAAGAAACGGCCTAATATGGATGTTATTTTGTGATAAATTTTCTTCCAGGTGAGGTATTTGAAATCTAAATGAATATTTAAAATGAGCACTCCATGATACACCTACGTTCCAAGTTTCAACAAGTTATGTCGACAAATAAAAAACAAGTTTTTAAGACCTTCATGCCCACTTAAGAGCACAATGCGATAGCGTCCTGTCCAGAACTCCTCAGTGCTGTTCCTGCCGTATAATGTTCTGTTGCTGTGCATTCTTTTAAACGTCTTTCGTCCCGTTTCCTAAAATCTTTGTAAATAGTTAGTGTAAATAGAACATAATTTCAGCGTAATAAATAGTATGCTAAAATAAACAAACATTTCCTCAGCAGTGTAGATGCAGCGCGGTCGGCTCGCGGCCGAAACGATAGCTGTTGGATTCCGCTTGACCACCTTTCTTCTTTAAAGCGAACCCACTTTTCTTTCTACTTCACCACTCTCTCGACCGATGGTACTTATTCTTTGTGACACGGACGAACGGCGCCGACGCCGGCTATCGTCGAGAGTGGAGCCTCTAATGATATCGCATTCATCATCATCATCATCATTAGCCTGACTACACCTACTGCAGGGCAAAGGCCTCTCCCATGTCTCTCCAGTTAACCCTGTCCTTTGACAGTTGCGGCCACTGTATCCCCGCAAACTTCTTAATCTCATCCGCCCACCTAACTTTCTGCCGTCCCCTGCTACGTTTGCCTTCTCATGGAATCCACTCCGTTACCCTTAAGGACCAGCGGTTATCTTGCCTTCGCAATACATGCACTGCCCAAGCCCACTTCTTCCTCTTGATTACAACTAGGATGTCGGTAACCCGCGTTTGTTCCCTCACCCACTCGGCCCTCTTCCGATCTGTTAACATTACACCTATAATTTTTCTTTCTATAGCTCGCTGCGTTCTCCTTAACCCTCTTTGTTAGCCTCCACGTTTCTGCCCCATAGGTGAGTACCGGTCAAATACAGGTGTTGTATACTTTTCTCTTGAGGATATCGCATTAAAAGGCAGCAAAATTTAAGGGTGGCATGCAAGGATGTCGCGCAATGTATGAACGCCATATCTGGAAGAAAAAGCCCGTATGGAACAGGAAGCTACGAGCAAGCAAGACGGCTGGAGTAGAAATCCGACATACTCCAAAGGCCGACCGTGAGCGGCTTGCGCGAAAGTGAGGAGAGCGGTACGAACAGTACGGGAACAATCTTTCGAATTTGACGGGGATATGTCACATGTCCCGAATATACAATTAAATTAATAGAGTAAATTTACTTCTCCTCAGTGCCTAACGGTTAGAGCAAGTGGTAGACAGTGTCCTGCACACACTGCCGTTTTCATGCGATCACATTTGTGCACCACTAAGGCACGCGTCTCGAGTGCACAGACAGCACTACGATCGCCTTCATGGGCTCGGAATTTGTTGCCTGACTGTCGTCGGCATATCGCGGATAGGCGTATGCGACAATTGTCAGGATACGGGCACGCCCCACAGGGAATTGCACTACGCCTGTTTTCAGAGAGACCGAGACTGAAATACTCGAATGTGGAGAAATATTGAGCAGTTCAACTTCCAAATGTCGAGGGAGCCGTTTGTTGGAGCTCGTTGTTAGTTTCTGGTGCTTTTACTGCTGAAAACCGACCCATATAGGCGAAGCGAAACTTCTTGCAGGTATCGGAATCAAAAACTCGTTATTGCGAAGTACTGCGATGCAGATTCTCGATCCTCACTTCGAAGATCACAGCCATTTTTTTTCGCTCAGGGCCTCAGTGTAGACATTCGCTGCTCACATCGAGAATGTACGACCATAGAAAGATTTAGTGTAGCACGTACAGCCACCCCTATGGCGCACCGTCAGTGCGCACTCGCTGATTGGTGTGTCCCGAAGTGTGGGAACGTGGCGTCATCTGGCGACCAAACACCGATCTGCATTGCATGACGCATGCGCATTGACGGCGCGCAGTAACGATAAGCGGTGGCGGTAAGCGTTATGCTAAAGGCCTCTGATGGGGCCCGGCTGAGATTTCCACAAAATGTCTGTCCGAGGAGGTTATTAGCTCACTATCCCGGGTGTGTGCATAATGCGGTCACTGTCCCGCTGAGAATGCCAGCCCCAGCAGTTACTGTCGCTGAATTTTGCTTAGGCTCCACTTCGATGCAACCAATGTTCGATATCCCTAAAGATCGGATTAACGAAGTTCCACTGCACTGATAAACCGGCACTAGGTTATTGAAGACTGCGCTGCGGTAAGCGCGAATGAAGTGCGTGAAATCGAGCTATATCAGTTTCAACGAGTGTGAATCGCGTAAAATTAGCTGCAGACTTAACTTTAGTCACCTCTGAGTAGCTGTAGAAACATTTATTGGCAATAAAACTAAAGGCGAAGTCTTCTCTTGCGGATGGTTTCCTTAGCTCAGGACTCCAATGGCCATGGGTGTTCCTCTTGCCTGGGACACCAGCAGGTCAGAGCTGGACAGAGCGGCCTGCCACTGCTCCTTCGTGTAGTGTGTTTATAGGTTGTCTGGTTCTTTTCCTTGCAGCCCCACGTGACGTGGTATGCTGTGGGTCACTCGTCGCATCACGGTTATGCATCTTTGTGTAGTGCTCAGGGAATATTATGCTGTATTTATGTAAATTTTGGAAGGTGTGTGTTTCGAGTTGCCTCCATTATTATAGCCTCCTTTGCTTTCAGCCCCTTGTGTGATGGGTGGAGGAGATGACGCATTGGCCAAAAGTATTCAAATCTGGTGTTGTAGACCATAGGTATTGGTGTGGTGTCTAGAAGGCCGGCGTGAGTGTGTGTTTAGCTAGCTAAGTTTGCATGCCCTTGAGCTATGCTACCCACGACCTCGTTGCCATCGAGTCCTGAGTGCACTGATAGCCAGGCGATTTCGTGTTTGAAAGACGGGTTAGAGGTTCTGCTGCAGTGTGTTTGTGCAGTCTCTTATGTACTTGTCCTGCTAAGAGGAGCCGACATGCCGCCTGCGAGTCGTTGATTATGTGCAGTTCTTGGTTTGTGGCATCCAGTGCAGTCGCTGCGGTTTCTGCCTCGGTGACTGTGCAATCCGTGAGTATCGTGCTTGTAATTTCTTGAAGATTGGCGTTGAGACTTGTTTGGGCACACAGCTGCGTCTACGTAGACTTCCTTAGTGTTCCGTCCCACTGTTCGGCGGATGTAGTCTATCCGGGCCTTTCTTCTGCGTTCACTAGTATCACCGCGGAGGCCGCGGCCACACACTGACTCTACGGACTCTAGTTCGAAAAATTAAACAATTATGTCCATTATGTCCAAAATTTAACAGTATTTGCCACCCGCGTAAAACAATTTTCTTTGCGCGTTCACGTTAGTGACGCTTAATGTTTGCGGGGCCTCCGAGGAAAAATACAGTGAAATGCCCTCGCACCCAGGACCAGTATCGGGTATACGATGCGCGAGACTGAAATAGGTCCCCCGTTCCGTCGGTCACCTATTTCGTCACATATCATGATCAACATTCTTGGAAAAAATTTGGAAAATTAGAAAATTGTAAGAGACTGTTATGGAAATATTGAAGGTAATGGACCATTCTTCTGGTATGTAGCAAAACCTTTCTTTCAAAGTGTTTCCATCGATTGCATTGAACAGTTAAGACTGCTATAGAAAAACAATGGGGAACGCTTTTGATTATAACAAAAACTTTAATAGAAAAAAAAACTCCACGACTACTGTCGTGTGGCCTGATATTTTGAGTGTTATAGTGAAATTCTACATTGTATGAAAAAATTGTGTTGATAAACGGTTTCCTGCTCAAAAATGCGTGTGTCCAGTATTGCTGGGTATATGTGTAAGAGCATAAAGCGCATAAAGCGGTTGCCCCCGCCAAGTGGCATTTACGTTCGCTGCTGCAGGTAGTCAAAATTATTGTTAGGCGCAATTTCACTAAATTACGCCCGCACAGCAGTCTAAACGCACTGACGCAGTTTGGTGCGATTGGCACTGCATTTCCACTACTGGATTACACTTTGTTTAATTTCAAGGATGCCATGGTCGTCTCTTATACCATCAAATACAATGCAGCCGGCTGACCTGTCGCAAGCTACCGCGAGGTACAGGCATGCAAATACATAAGCGGGCGCAGATCTGCCCTTGAAGGATACAGGAGGGAATGTTCATGAGCTCCGGTTCATGTCTTCTGCGTAGCAGGCAACAATATAGGACGAAATTTTCATACCCTTCTCCATGTCTATTAGGGGGGGGGGGGGGGGGGGGGCACTATTTGCGAAACCTCTCTGCCTTTGTATTGTCTCTACTTGGCCAGCAATGTGCATTCACACGCATGAACCGCACAGCCGCGCGATCGCACAATTCCAACTGGAGCAACTCGCGCGTCTATCATCAAACCGCTGTGTGACCCAGCGTACAGTGTGCGTCAGCGTGAAGATGATTGGTTCAACAAGCCTTTCCAAAGGCAATAATTATTTCTTCGTCGGGCATTCGCTTGCTCTTCGGTAACCGTTATAATGAAGATAAATGAGCAAATGGTCCAGCTATAGTCGCGCATCTTGTCCAGCGCTCTTGCAGGAGATACTGCAGAACACTTTATTCGAGCAGGCGGAGAGTAAATTGATCGCTTACATACTGATGCTGACTGCCTGACTGAAGTTCCATGCTTGCGGAACAAATGCAGAGCCTTCAGCTGCGATTTTGTCCGCTATGCTTACATCCTTTCGCTGAGCAAGCACTACAGAGACTTCCCAGAATGTAGACCACCACGGTATCCTGGCCAAACCTATGTCTTTTGAGCCCGTCTAACGTTTGTGATTATCAGAAGCTCCTGGTGGCCGTTCTATATACATCATCCGCATGTCAAACTACAGATACATCATTGCTACTCCCTCCGCCCCTCCCCTGCACATCCACACACACCGTGCGAAAGGTTGAGTTCCACGGTGGTTGAGTTTATTCCACGACGCGACGACGAAGGAAAACTCGCCAGTGCCTGTGTCGGTGGCACCATCTGGTGACACAGTATACAAACGCGGCGCAAAAACGAGGCTTTAGTAAAGGCGGCTTTGCCTCGATGCCTCTCTGCTCTCGCTCTTCGTGTGCGTTCCCGGCCTTCGACAGTGGTCCAGAAAGTGGGCGTGGAAGACACTGTAATCAAACAAATACAACGAATAAAATTTCCAACACCTCTACTGAATCGGCGCGTTGGCGTTCTTGTTCGCATTTTTAATAACTGGTAATTGAGAATCAAAGATACTGCCTTACATAACTCATCAATAAAATGAGTTGCTGCTTCTACATTTAAAGCGGGTTGGGACAAAGGAACGCGTTTTTTGTGATATGTCGAATGCTGTTTAAACTGATTAATATTAACTCACTGAGATTATGGCCCGTTCAGCAACGAGAAAAGCACTTACCATGCCTGACCATGACGCTGATTCTAATCACCTCGTGGCTACCGCGATGGCTCAGTGGTTATGGCGCTCGGTTGCTGTCCTGAAAGAGGCGGGTTCGATACCCACAACGGCTGTCTAATTTCGATGGAGGTGAAATGCCAGAGGCCCGTGTACCGAGCGATGTCGGTGCACGTCAAAGAACCCCAGGTGGCCGAAATTTTCGGAGCCCTTCGCTACGGCGTCCCTCATAGCTTGAGTCCCTTTAGGACGTTAACCCCGCATAAACCATAACCCCCCTAGTAAAGTGTTTGCCATGCAGAGACCACAATATCAATGTAAAGATCTCCAGCGTCGCACAAATATAGAGTCAACACTTCTATAGGGGACCGCAGCTTCGCAGGGGGGCGCTGCGGACGCCAGTGAAAAGCGCCCTCTCCGACCGACTCCGTATTTTTGTCCGGGCAAACCGGTCACCCCTCCCATTGAGTAGCTGCGCGAGCAGCGCGCTTTCCCCTGAAAAAAAGCCAGTTCTGCACGTACTTTGCACGTGTTGGCCAGCGTGCAAATCTCTTTGTGCAGTCCCGAGCTTTTTCCCTCGTGCTTGAACGCTGGCGAGCTTCAGAGGATTAGCAAAATGTACAGGGGCGCTAGAAAAAAATGCGAACAGCACGGCGCCCACGCGCTGCGCAGTCGGAATTTATCTTCAATGCGTTTTTATCTCGGTAGTAACAAAAAGACGCTAGAGTGGTACATTATTGTATCACTAATGTCTCTAGCGTATTTGTGTTGCGAGCCAAGTATAAGCGTGACGAAAATAAATTCCAACAGCGGAGAGCCTAGGCACTCCGCTGTTCGCACTTCTTTCGGTCGCGGCAGTACGCTCTGAGATGTAGGTTAAAAGAAATAGTGGACAGTGAATTTTTTTTTCGCTGCGAACTTGAAAAAAGAACTGCTAGTGGATCAGGCCCACTACGTGAAGCAGATTGTTGACGAAAAAGCCGGTACCGTAACGGCGAAATGTGTATCGCAAGTAAATGACGAGATCATTTAAGACGTGGAATTCGAGGTAAATACCATTTTTTTTTTGGCACGGCCATCTTCGCAAGATGCTTAATTTCGTTGGGTGACTGAGCACTTTGGTGCATGCAGGTTTGTTGGCCAAATAATAATGATTTTGTTACGTGTTTCGATGAATAATGATGGAAATAATTTTTATTTTAACTTAAAATAAAGTGGCCTTAAGGCGACACGCGAGGCTGAGGAGAAAAACGAAAACACGCACGAAATGCGCCTACCAGCTGCTTGCTATATACGGCTAAGAGAAAAAATGCTCTAGTTTGTCAATCGCTACAACGGAGATAAGCGGTTCGTATATTTATTTTAATTCCGATTACAGCGCACGCGCATTCCCAAAACAATTATTTGCAGAGCCATCGCTCATATGCAAACGCTCATTCATGTGCAAGCAAACATTTTGATTATTTTTATTTTTTGAAATTTTTTACATGTAAAGCAACTTCGAAAATTGAGCCCGGCGTCACAAGTCGGAACATTCAGGCGATCACTGACCTTGCCTCACACGCGTCTGCATAATGCCGCTAGCTGCAGTCAGTCTCCAAAATAAAAAACGGTAAAAAAAATGAGTTTCGTTAGCGCGAGCTTTACTAAACGCTGCATGCTTAGTGAATTACAGCAAAAACTGCGCAGAAATAATATTACGCGTGCGACATACCAAACGTGTTTAGTAACAGGAAAAAGCTTACTTCACCCTGCCCATAGCAGTTATCGAGGCCTGCCGTTTCTCGTTGTGATCCATTTCATACGCAACAATTCCGGACAAAAACATTTTTGAATAGTAAAAAATGTATGACCGCATTTTTTTTTCATATACTGGAAGATTTGACTATAGCAATCTCCCATCGATAGGCTTGCATTTTTTTTTTCGTATTAACGTTTTTCCTATCGTCAACTGCTCGATACGAGCGATGAAAAATATTTAAGATTTTGCTGCATATAGAAAGGGTGGACCATTACCTTCAATATTTCCGTTACTGTACGTTACAATTTTCCAATATTAACTTTTTTTCCCAAGAATGTAGGGCATCACCAGGAAATCTGTAGATTTACACGGGCATTCCTTGGCCGTTGATGTTCAGAGAACTATTGTGACAGCCGCACACACAACCAGTTTCTCCACTCTTAGAACGTCGCGGAATTCACAGCGAGCGGCAACACCACTTTTGTGCGCCCGCGAGCAGGACGGCACGTGCTCACAATGAAAGAGAGAGTGCCAGCTGCGCGAGCAGCACGCGCGTACCAGCCGACAGGCTGCTGGCTCAATGCGCTCCGCCGGCGACGTGCCCGGACAGCAACGCCAAAATGACCGGCAGGGGAGAAGTGGCGCTGGTGCAGTGGAAGCAAACTTCAGGTGCGCTTCCCTATACGGTTAGGCTCCAATGTCTCTCCACTTAGTTGAAGGAGTCATGGAGTGCAAGGCAAACCGTAGCTTTTCTCCTTTACCTAATCTTTGGCCTCACATGTGAACTGCGAGGGAAGCGCAAAACTGCAATAAGTGACGTCGCATACGAGAGTTTGTCGATCACTGGCGCGTGCTTACAACTATGCAGTGAAATCGAACTGGAAGCGTGCAAGTGAAACAAAGCCAGAATCATCAGAACAGAGCCATAATACGCAGCGAAGGGAGAACTTAACACCCAGATATCGCATGCGAAGTTTTTAAATTACTGCAGAAATAGAAGCTAATGTGCAAAAGTAATTTTTGTTTCACAGTAAACAGTGGAATAGATTGAGAGCCTACGCGATTACGACTGGCATGGTGGCTACGGCTTGCAGGTCCCTGTAACATCGATTATTGCTTTTCTGTTCTACATTTAAGACCTTCAAGAAAGCAGTAGACTTTTTTTTTTTTTTGCATGAAAAGATACACATATGTCATACGTGAGCAAACGATGGAAGCTTCTACCCGATAGCTTTCATTCCAGAATAAGCACTGCTCGCTCCAAAATTCTCCCGTTTGATTTAAACTTTTATGATAGTGGAACTGCATGTGCGCTCGTAGCTCAATAGCAGCGGTTACTGCAGTTTCGTTCGAACTCGTGCCATTCGCTCTTTTATTTGTCTGTGTTGAGAAAATAACTGTAAAAAAACCAGATTGGCGCGTCTTGGGGAGTGCAGATGGTACCACAACGATTTCCGGCGGTGGGAACTTAAGTGTAATAGTGATCACTCGTTGTGAATTCATAATCAATGGCATCTCGCGAGTGCGATGTAAATGAGCAGGGAGTGCAAGTGCACAGCCTTTTGTAGTAACCAGTTCATGAAAGTTTTGAATCGTGTAACTTCGTCCGCTCTCCCTAAGCAAAGAGGTGTCGCGCGTGCAGAAGACAAGGTTTCCAGAGCCCGTCCCAATAAGCAATGAAACTCACTGGGACGTCCCGTGTACGTCCTAAACGTACACCGGACGTCCTAGAGAATTTCAGTGTCCACTGGGGAGCAACCTACTCAGCTTGGCCAGAGGTCTAAATCTCGTCCCTCGGTACACACAGGCCAGACGCTTCGCAGCTTGCCGCAACAATTTACTGATTACCTGCAGTGGGAACACGGTCAGCAGAAAGCGAGCGTCATTTGTACCAGCGCAGCGAAAGCCGGAGAGCGGCCTTGTCCATTCTCTTTGACTTTTATTTTCAACGGGAAGCAGGCCACGGCTGTCAGATCTCACTCGAAACTGCCCGAAATTACCCATTGTTTGCTCACATATACGGAGCCCGGAAGTCACGGCGCAATTCGTCCTCAACTCTACGCGCTCCGCTCGAGTTACAAGAGCGCGCAGTCCGAACGACACGCTCCAATCGCGCAACACGAAGGGCGTGGGCGGCTGGCGACGCGAGGCACGCCGGATTAGACACCTGTCGACGGCCGCTGTCGCGCAGCGAGTCTCGTGCGAGCAGAGGGGAGAAATTGATACGAGAGCCGCGGCGGCGTGATCCTTCGCGTAAGCGCTGACATAACGAGAGGCTCCCGCCCCTCCCTCTCCTCTGCCTCTGGCATACGAACAGAAGGATCGCCATACGTCCACAGCAGGTCTTCGCTGTTTGGCGACCGATAAAGCAGTGTTTGGCGAGGACAACTCCGACAGTCAACGACCAGAGCCGGAAGCTTCGATCTGAGGAGCCTTGTGTGCATACATACACGCTTCGATACTCATTCTGGCCATCGCACCAGCACTCTTTCTACAGCACGCGGGACAAACACAGCTGCTCGAAACCGAGAGCAGCGTTCATTCCCCCCCCCCCCCCCCCCGTTTCCTTCCCCCTCGGCCTGTTATTTTCTTCTCCTACCGTCACCGCGAGTGGCGCTTCATTTCCGAGCACGTTCGGAATTTTGGGACTGCACGCTCGCGCACTCGTTCGTGCTCTTCAAGTACCTTGCCTGGGCGGCACCGGTTCCTAACGCCGGGCGGCTAGCGAACGCGTCGACCAGCCGTGACCACTATTGCGGAGGCGGCAGTGAGTCTGTGCGTGTCCGCAGTGCGTGTGTCTGTGTCCAGCAGCAGCAGCGGCCCACTCCAACAGGGGAGGTGCGGAGGGGGGGGGGGGGGGGCGGGGTGGTCGTGGCGTGTTTTCCTCGCGGCCGGTTCCGTAATGCCTGCAGACTTCGGGAACGACGTCGACGCTGAACGCGCGTGCCGTCTTCCCCTCCCCTCTTTTATTTCGGCTCCCTCGTGAGCGAGAACGCAAGAAGCGGACCAACAAGGACTGCATACTCTGTACCGAAGAAGAAGGGAGCGCTCGGAGCCTACAGTGGGCGCTGGAGAACGAGAGGAGTTCGGCACGCGCTCCACGCTACGACGTCGATGCTTGCTCGCGTTTCTCGGAGCAGAGGCAGGAGTACCGGCAGATGTGGGGAAGGGTGAGGAAGCGGTTGCGGGTTGGCGCTCCGGATTTATGAAGGCCTATAAATACCTCCGACGCCCAGAATTACCATATCAAGCAGAGGGAGCCGCGTGGCCGGAGGCAGACACGTTGCCTCCGGAGGAGGCGGTCGGTTCCTTCCAAGGTGCGCTGGCGGGACACGAGGAAGCGAGCCTGAGCGAAGCGGTTCCACTGGAAGGACACGCGCGATGGGAGGAAAGAAGAAGCCGACGCGGAAGCAAACAAATAAAAACGAAATGAAAAATTCAACGCGGGAGCGACGAGAACGCGCGGTGAGCGCTTTAGGAAGAACGGAAGAATAAAACCCAGTGTGAGCATACCGCGAGATGACCGCGCCACGCCACGCCCGCGGCGGTCCTCCATTGACGCCACAAAGGGATGCGAGTGACAGACGTGCGGCGCAGTGGTCGCCACGCCTCGGGAGCAGCGGACGTTCCAAGAGCGTGACCGAGGCGGCGGGCCTTTCGCCGTTTTCCAGGATAAACCGCCGACTCGCGCGCTCGCTCATAATATGACGCCGGTGGTTGCCTCCGGGAATAGAACGTTCGGGTGTCTCGCGCTCGGACGCGCAGCGCCACTTCTTCTCCGGCCAGGGCCTCTTTGTTTTCGATCGGAATCGGTTGCACTGCTTCGCCTCGATTGCGCCCGCTTTCCTGACGGAAAGTGGTCCTTTTCTTGTTCGTTTCGCGGAGCGCCGACTGAGGCGCGCGCTTTTAGATATGGGTGGGCGGTGCCCCCTCGACCACGACTGCGATGGCATTGCAGACGCCGTAGCGGTTTTTTGAGACTGGGGAACGGGAACCGGCCGCTCTGTCGGCCCGTCGCGCTCAGAGGAAGCTGCGCAGTTTGGGGAGAAAGAGCGAAATATTCACTGCTAGTTTTTTTTATTTTATTTTCGCAGGTGGAAGGGCTTCGCATACAAAGCCACAGCTGGTGAGTGGGCTGATTAATGGTCATTTGAGAATCCCCTCCACCCCCCCACCACCCCAGAAAAAAAAAAGGAAAACCCAAAAATTGACGGTCGGTTTGCGTAGTTAGGCCATTTGCGAATTAGGTACGCTAGCACTTCGGTTCCGGTGTTCGGATCTATTTTTCACGAATGGAATTTGTTCTGGTGGTGATTTATGCGGAACTGGTCATTCTCTACATTACAGTCATAGATCCCTGGGACTGCTCGTACCACTCCCGGAGCATTAGTGCAATGATTAAGCGACGTGTCATTTCCCAGAGATTGGCAGATGCTGTTATCAGTATCGGTGGGGCTTGAGAGACTCAGGTTGCTCTTCCCGAGCAACCTCTTTGAACAGTGATTAATTGAACTGCAAGCTATCTCCCTCTCTCTCACACACACACAAATGATCAGGTAAAGTCACCAGAAATTGAAAAACTTAACAGGATTCAATCAACGACGTTTATGCTGGAGGGCCAGCATTATTTTTCGAGTGTCTGGTGACTTTATCTGATATTGATCAATCAGCTGCCAAGAAATTAGTTTATATATATATATATATATATATATATATATATATATATATATATATATATATATATATATATATATAAAGTGATTTCTTGGCAGCTGATATGGCTTGGCGTGTGTGTGTGTGTGTGTGTGTGTGTGTGTGTGTGTGTGTGTGTGTGTGTGTGTGTGTGTGTGTGTGTGTGTGTGTGTGTGTGTGTGTGTGTGTGTGTGTGTGTGTGTGTGTGTGTGTGTTTGTGTGTGTGGCAGCATGCCACAAAAAGGGTTTAAAACGAAGAGACAGGCAAACAAACACACAACGGCTAAATTCGGGAAATGCCAACTTCACATTGCACTATTTAGATGTACTGTAAGATAAATGCGTGTCATTCCTCGGTCTACCTGTGAGTAACTTCGCGTAAATAACGAGCGATGATAACGGGCTGAATGCCGAATAACTCTGTATGTCTTTTTTTCTTCGTTGCTCCGCTGTCCCTTCTCTTCTTCATTTCGGTCTCTTATGGAAAAGCAGCCGTCAGCTGAGAGAGCATCTGTTGTATCAGGGTTGAAGCATTTCCCGCATGAACGATATGCCTTCGCTCGTTCTTTACCCTAGCAACCAATTGAATATTTCGGCTGTTTTCTGTTGCATATGAAAGCGTGTCCAAGAAGAGGAAAATAGTACAAAAATTCCGCACGGAAAAACTGACGTGAAAGGTGTAAGGTGCCTGCTCGTGCGCTTTCGTGATCTGACATGCGCCTAACAAATACTGCGACCTCTCCTGAAAGACAGATAGCGTTATCCAAAACTACGGCACCTCAAGGTGCAAATTCCGCAAAATCAGACTGCAGGTACGTCCGAGAACCGCCGAACCACCGAATACAGCTCCTTTTTAATACGAACGCATTATATGGTTCATCAGCAACTAAACCCGGCGTCAGCGTTTAGTACCTGCAGTGGTCCTAAAAACAGATGACATAACCGTGGTATCGAATAAAAATAAATTTCCTTCGGAAGGTGCAGGGAACTAAACCCAGGACTTTCAGACTGCGAGGCGAGCAAGCAAACCATAGACCACAAACCGTTTTTTTTAATTTAAAACATGGTATTTACTACACTGAAATTATGTTCTATTTACATGAACTCTTTACCGAGGTTTTAGGAAATGACATGAAGTACATCTAAAAAAACTAAAGCAACAGAGCACCAGACGGGAGGTAAGGCTGATCACGTCACTATAAGGACATCAGAAGTGTTATGAAAGGCCAATAAAAAACACATTTATCGTCAGCAAACAGACGTGCGTTGTTCGAAAGTTTAGCGAGTATGTCCTTACTGTATACTAAAAAATGCCGGCCTACAGGAGGGCGGAACTGATACTGAGTAGACAGACTGCTTGCGGCAAGTCAATGAGCTGCACATAGGTAGGGTCCCTCGTTTTCGTGTTTGGTTTTTATTTTTTGTTTTCAAAATTCATACCTCTTTTTGTTTACGTTAAATTCGTGAACATATCGGGTTTTGCACAAAAACTTTCAGAATTCGGGCTTTTTCGCGTTGATTCTTTTCAGCAATAATGACTGACTGTTATTGCTTGTTGCTATTTTGAGGGATATAAAGGGCTGGACTTTCTTGCTTATCATCTTCTCCGCCTTCCCTTTTCCCTTGTTTGTCGCTCTAATGTGGCTGCATTGAGCATTAAAAAGGACTGACAAAGGGGTTGCTGTTCTGATTTTTTATTTGTATTTATATGTCACTCAGCAAACAACATTGCAATCCTCAGCCGGTGGCAAAACGCGTCCGCCCATCCTCCAGATGTTCTACAACGGAAGCACAAGAAGCCTCTGCGGTTATTGAACACAAAGCAGGGAGTTGTAAAGAAAAAAGTGAAGCCCACATTTCACAATGCAAATATCGGACCATAGTATTACAGTGCCACAAATTCCTGAACACTGATAATTTCTGCCATTGGAAAGGGAAAGGCATTCATACTGTGGCGTGAGTCGGATGAGCCAACAAAAATCATGGTATGACGTGCAGTTACGACGACAATGACCTCTTCTTCATGAAACTAATGAGGAGGGGACAAGCAACCCATCATGAAATGTCACAAGGCCGGCCGCCTAAAGCTGATTAACTGAATGGAAGTTCGGGGTAATTTAGTTAACTTCTGCGAGGACGTTCCATGTGCTGGCAGGTTTGCTTACTAATACATCCTGTGCAATTATTTGGTATTCAGGAATAGCTCTTAACAGAGCGGCACTAACACCGCTGCTTCCCGCCTAGGTCGCACAAACAGTTTTCTCTGCTCTATAGAATAAGAAACACGGCTCCATATTCTCATTTAAATGTATCTAAACGCTGACCCGCACCTGCACTCAGCCGTTGGGCCAGTCTTGCCGTGCTATAAAGGGGCGCCTGGCAACGGCGTCGATCGGAAAGCGACCATGTTCCAGCAACAGAGAGGTGTTAGCGCGTCGTCCTCACCATTTCCTGCCCATTAACCCGGGTGTCTGACCCCACGTCGCTTACCACGTGCCAGAGCGGACAAAAATAACCGGAACAGAGAACGCGTTGCTCTCAGTCTCAGCGCCGCATCCAGCGTTCATGATCTTATCTTACCGCACGACGTCCATTAACCGCGTAGACTGCCGTGAGAGGTGCTATAGATGAGCGGGGTATGCGCGAGCAGGTAACGGCGAAGCATCGCGATGCTAACGCGCCGACCCCGACCGTTGCATAGACGATGGCCAGTGCTAGTGAGGAACTCGCTCCCTCTCGCGAAGCGTCCTCGCTCTGCAGTCGATCGTAAATCTGGAGCGTGCGCTTACACAACACAAATAGGCCTACCTGCGCCTCTAAGGGAACCAGCCGTAATTACACTCAGCGTGGAATGCGTTTCCCGTCACCGCGTCCATCTCCTCCGGCCCTCATTCCTGCTTTCCGCTTCGAAGATTTCGAGGCGAATTATTCACGAGCCTTTATTTTCAAAGTATTCGCGTCTGCGCTGAGTCTTTCTAATTATTTTTTTTTTGGCACGGGGGGGTGTTGCTATTAAGGGAACGTTCGCGGGTTGCGCCTGCACGATGTGCCGGTATGACTACGCCTGGTGTGCCCCCTCGTCGGCCTTTCATGGCGCTTCTTTCGTGCATGGGCCACTCGGACAGTGGTCCTCGAGCCGGAAGCAGACCACTTCCGCACGCGCGAACCGCCTGGCCGTGCGGCGGACAAGCGGGAGCCTTTCACTTTCTCAGACCCTATTCTCGCCCACACTCATACCGGCCCGAATGGAATTCAGATGCAGGAATAACGCGAAGAAACCGGTTCCCTTTTCGGAGCCCCTTACTCCGTACGTTTTATTTCTTTCGCTCCTGTTTTTTTAGGCCCGGCTACATGTTTTTAGCCTACTTTTCTCGATTTAGCGCCTTGTTACACGACTCCAAGGTACTTCAAAGCCCAGCTTTCTTGGGCAATATTGGAATATTGTAAGGTACTGGTCAAATGTTTAGGGGAATCCCCCAAGGTGGAGCAGATTTGTAATAAGGGAGTAATTACTCATTGACATCCACCCAAGCGCAGCCATACGGCTACAAAGGAAAGCTATACAGCTTTCTTAGAAACTTCGCAGTTAAAGAAAAGTTCGTCCTGGTCCGGGGTTCGAACCCGGGACCACCGCAACACTGTTTGACCAACACTGTTCCCACTTCGAGCTATTGATCAATTCGCTCTCGCCCTGCCATAAGCTTGCCGTCCCGGTTAGCTCAATTGGTAGAGCGACTGCTCCAGTGTAGCGGCGGTCCTGGGTTCGAACCCCGAACCAGGACGAATTTTTCATTAACTGCGAATTTTCTGAGAAAGCTGTATAGCTTTCCTTTGTAGACGTATGGCTGCGCTTGGGGGGATGTCAATGAATCATTACTCCCTTATTGTAAGGTACTGTTATGGGCATATTGAAGTATAATGGTCTATTCTTCCGATGCGTGCCAAAATTGTATTTTTCCAAGTTTCGAACATTGCCTTGAATGTGGCGTCGAATGAAAAGAAGCCTGAACCGATGAGCTGTTCGTGGGGATTATAAAAGCGAATCCTAGCCACTCCGAATGCATTTGGAAGGTTTCTGAAGGCAATAAAAATGGAATAGGCTGCTAGTTCTGCATGTCTTGGAGGAATCGAATTCTAGCGCTGGAGGAGCGGGCGCCAAGTTTACGAAGTGCTGATATCGCCTCCACTTTCTATCGTAAAGGAGCCTTGGATATGCGTAGGATATGAGCCTATCAATTGTTGCATGTGCACTTTTTCTCGCACTAGGAAGCCCATATGCAAAAAAGAAAAAATGGACAGCTTAAACTTTGCCTCCCCACACCCTTTCTTTTCACTGCAGAAATAATACACGTCATGTTGTTAACATTCCATTCCTTTACCAGTACTATCAACGAACATCTCACGTAACGCACTCAGGAAGTTACTAACGAACATTGACAGCATTACAAATATTCTTGGCGGCACAGCAATAGGACCACACCAATTCATCGTTCCCAAAGACCGCCGTTTTTACAGGATGAGTGCAATGATAAAAGGCAGGGACGATTAAAAGCGTTCTTGCGCACCGTCGGTGTTTTGTATGCAGTGTTAGGACATGATGAACTGCATTAGCCAAACAGCGAACTTGCATTCTTTTTCTTATAAGACTAATAACTACAAACAAAAACAGAACCCCATAGAGCCAGTAATGGGTCAGTAATAGCTATGCAGGTACCCGGCTGTCTAGTACATCCATCGGCCGTAGGCCAAGTGGTTCTACAAAAGCGACTACCAGAGCCCCAAATACGCTTTATGCATTTCAGGTAATAGTCGCTAACAACAAAAACAACATAGATAGTTTCATACACCTACGCAATGATGAATTTGAACGAATTTTTTCAGCGTTGTTTTTTTATCTTTTTAATGGAGATTAAATTACATAATGAAGAGTAAACTCAGTGGAGTTCAGCAGAATCAAGGTGTCCTGGCCATGAACCTGACAGTCGGTTTAAAACGCTTGGAAACGAAAAAAGACTCAGACACCAGTCAGTGACCCTTTCGAGAAAACTGAAGGCTTATTTGTGGTAGCATCGTTCGTTTCGTTTTGTTTCATGCATATAAAGAAAGTCCCAAAGACACGCGCCCACGATGATGCACTAATCACGTCAAGTACTATGTGGGCGGTCATTGCTTTTAGACTAGATGTTCGATCATGAACGCTTCTGACAGAATGCCCTGCCCCATGGCACCCTCCTAAGGGGGCTCATAATGGACTAACAGCTTCGGCACTGTTTCTGCAGTGTCGAAGCAAGCAGGTTGTCTTGCTAGCAGCCCCAGCACTTCGTGCAGTGCGTGGGGAGATTGTCCAGATGCTTTCTTGCATACGCATCACTCCGCACCCGGAATTCCGTGTGGCGCGTTCCACATCGTTCAAGCATACCGCAGGTCAACGAGGGCCCGAAAATAAAGGTGTCAGTCTGCGCTAGCCAGATAACAGCAGGAGTAAGCGCTGCCCTGTCAGATCCTTATCTCCGCCAACCGAGCTAGCCCGGAGCCAGTTCACATTTTACTGCCGGTCTGCCGATAAGCGGATAGTTTTTTTTCGGCATTGGGTAGGCGTTCGAATATTCACCGAGGAGGGTGAGCAGCGGTTTAACGGCCTACCCCCAAGCAGCAAATTCCTTGGCGTATCTACTCGACATATGGAGAATGCTATAGGTGCGGGCATTCTTCGGTACTTCCTGCGTTTCGGCCTGGCCGGCGCCGGAGCTGAACGGTAAACCGGAAACTCACTGATCGGCGCTATGGCGCCGCGCAGTCGCAGAACGCACAAAGCACACGGCGAAAAGCGTCTAGAGCACCCATCTAATGGCTCATGTGGTAGCCTACGAAGCAGTGAAAGGTATATCTCCGATTCAAAGTGAGATTTCGGTCTAAGAGGAAATATTAGTAAGTCCTTGCAGCACTAATCCCATCCATGCGCTGAATCGGCAGCGTTTCCTCAGTCAAACTGGATCCCATCGGTTCATAAAATATGCATCCATGCCTCCCTTTACCTGTCCCACATGCATTCTCCGTTGCTTTCACTCGTGAATGCGCTGAACGCTTGTTCCGGTTTCTTCCTGTGCTCAAAATGCCAGTCTCGCATGCCTTTCGCGTGGGTGCGTGCTGCATCAATATCGGCCGGCATTTAAAGAGATGCCGGAACGGTGAGCATGTCGGTGAACGTTACCTACATACTTGCTGCACAAGTAAATGCCCCAGTGCGATAGAGATATAGTGGTCGCCAGAGCTAGTGCCTGCAACGCTACGAAGCGCACATTTTTCGCGCGGATTATCTCGATCTCTTGCGACATCCTGAGAATGCAGGCGCGTGTTACGCCTCTTCGGAGATTCCGGATTAACAGCATTGCTCCAGAGACATCGTTTTCGGGAACGAAGCTGTTATGCCAAATGCATAGAGCAAGAGCGGTAGCAGGCTTTCGCGTGCCAGTTTTGCTGATAGCGAAGGTAGTAGCTACGTTAGGTTCACCAGAGCGAAACAGAGCAGGGCGCGAAACAAGCGTCACGGGTGGCTTGTGCCATAAATACTCGGGGCAGAAAGCAAAAGCACCGCGGAAACGGTACAGAATGAAGAGACCCAAGCGTTGTTTATACGATGGACACTTGAGATACCGTGAAGGAGCGAAATGCGGGAAGCGCCCAAAGGATATGACTTTGTTGGAAGAGCAGCGAAGAGAAAAAAAAAACTATTCAAATAAAAGTACAAAGGAGAACTCGAAACCTCTAAGCGATGGAGGTTTCGCAGTAGGAGCTTGGGAAGTTAGCCGTACTTCCGCGAACAGATAGCTGGCCTGTAAAACTGTCACAGGGCATGGTTAAGAAACTGCTGGGGGGTGATAAATGATCCACAATTCAGGCCTGCGTTGCATATATCTAGAAAAAGAGGATTAAAATGATCACAAAAGGAGTTCACGTTTTCACCCTGCCGTTACGCCAGTGTTATTGCCTTCCGCATCCTCTTGATATTTTAGCGCAGTCATTAACGCAGGGTTCTGTTCTCGTTGGAAACTCGTGTGCTTTCATGCTCGGCATTGAGAATATGTTGCCCAGGCGAGACCAAAAATCAAGAGTCAAGAAAAGCCTGCATGGGTACTCTCTAAAAAAAAAAGATGTATCTTGCGGCGTCATGTTATTCATGTAAACTTGCGACTGGCCACTCTCACGGAAGGTGCGATACTGCTACCCTGCCTCTTCTGCGTGTCGGGAGTACGGCGCAAATTCTCAGAGTATTGTTTTCTGTACTTTATGTGCACTATATTAGCGCTTTCTCGTAATGCGTCTGTGAGTACGTATTGCTTCACCGGTTTCAAGGCGGCGTGGTTAGACGGTGGCTTAGGTACTCGTGTTTTGACGTGGAGAGAATAGTTGTCGTCTTCGCAGAAGGCGCTTTGCAAGCTTCGTCCGTAATGAACGATGGCCCTGGCTTGCGTTAGTGAAATAACCAGTTGTCATATGTAGGCGGGCCAGTCTCGTCATCTAAGTTTGCAGACCTTCCTGCCCTTGCAGCGTCTAGAGTGCAATATCTAGTGTATCCGTGAATCGCTGGGGATTGCCATACTTCCCACGAAACAATTATTCTTGTTGGCTGCACTTCGCTGCGCTGGTCGGCTCGTTCCTTCGAGCTTCTTTCCCTTGACATGCCCCGGCTGCCGCAAAACACCACTGGGTCGAAGTAGATATAAACAAATAAACTGAAAAGCGCTTACCTTTCCAGATGCTTCTTGATGACTTTCATGGCAAGCCTATACCGTCGTGCTTCCTGAAATAAATCGCTAGTTCAGTAGTAGTAGTAGTAGTAGTAGTAGTAGTAGTTTTTATTCGACCATAATTTACAGGCCGAGCATGGCGACCGCCTGGGCGACCAGAAGTCACTGTTCTTCCTCCCCTTCAGCGCCAAGCCAGTCGAGCCAGGTGGTGATGGATAGAGAACGTGGGGGGTAGGAACCCGACTGCTGAGCAGCCGGGCAATAGAAGAGGCAATGGGCCAGGACCGCATAGATACAGTGGCAGTTGGGACAGGAAGGGTACGATCGATAGCGATAGAGAAAGAGGCGGTACGGGGTGATGACTGCATTCATTTGGATGTGCCGAAGAAGGCGAGCCTCCGGCACAGTGAGTGATGGATGAGGGGGAGGTTAAAGGCGTTTTTCGAGGCGGAGCTCGAGGTAGACCTCTTTTATGGTGCGGCGAAGGGTGAGTCTCCCACAGTCCTCCGAGGGCTTGGGCCAGGGGATCAACGGTTCCCGAAAAAGTGCGTCGCGGGCGAGCTGATGGGCCAGCTCATTGCCGTCAATCCCTGAATGCACAGGGGCTCAGCGGAGGAAAACGATAGAAGGCTGCAGTGCGGAGATCGCTCGTTCGACCTCCTGTTGGACAGAAGAGGTTAGGGTGCGTTTCTGTATGTGGTGTATAGCGACTTGTGAGCCTCAATAGTCTGTGTACTCTTGGAGAGAGGGAAGGAGGGCAAATGACTGGAGGGCATGCGCAATGGCGAGGACCTCGAGGGACAATGCCCTCGCGGTGTGGGTGTCTCTCATATAGTCGTGACCTTTGGGCTATATTAAATATGGCTCATGACTTGTGACATCATCAGAATCAGGGCTGCTGCGAAAATAAACTCTAATGCTGAATGACTCATTGAATTCTGAATTGTGATGTACTCATTCACGGGCATATTAGGCTTCGTGCTGGTCAGTAGCTTTTCGCCGCGAAAGGAATCTACAGGAGCCCGGCTTCAGTTCTTTTTTTGTTTTTCTCATTCTTCAAAGCACACTTGCAAGTGGTTTATATTTTTCTATCTGTAGAACAAGAATTCTTATGACGAAACACATCGATGCATTCAACTATAAGGCTGCCATATAAGCGCAATGCTTTAAGTCCGAACTAAATGGCAGAAAGCTTGAAAACAGGTGAAAGGTTAACTTCTATTCGAAGACCAATGGCGCTCACATATTTTTTACATAGTATGTAGTGTTGAGTTATTTACAATCCAAGCCGGTCGTGTGCCAAACTTGGCTCACGAGGAAAGGGCACTTGAGTCATGATCTTTAGAACTTGTAAGAACGAAACGAAGGTGCGATGCGGGGCACGAAAGGTCGTTCCTACAGAGCCGTATTTGGGAGCAAGGTCGCAGCTCAAGAGCAAGCTCACTCAGTTGACACACACACAAAAACGAAGAATGTAATGAAAAAAAAAAATGCTCACACAGACAAAACTGTCAGTATCTGTCTCTTCTTGTTCGTATTTTTTTTTCTTTCTTCGTATCTTGGAATCTCCTAGCCCCTTCGTTCTTGTTCGACAGCTGTTCGCCAGACGTGTTCTGTTATGATTCGGTGTCAACTGTCAGCGCTTCGCAGCGTGGCCGCGTCATTGCGCGTAGCCGGGTCGGCCGATCAAAGCCGCGACACGCATGGCGGACGGCGATGCCTCCTGGACATCCCTTCGCAGCGTCGCATGCACGTAGAAGGCTTACAGAGTGCACCAAGACAACAAAAAAGTAGGAGACGAAAACAACAAGCGCAGGCCGAGCGTAACAAACGCGTCGCTCGAGGACCAGCGCCGGCCAACAAAAATGAGGAAAGGTCGACTCCGAAGAGCATCGAAAGCGAAAGCGGCACGCTGCGCTCGTTGCAGCCCAGAAGCAGCAACACCACATCGAGAGAGAGGGAAAATAGGAGAGAGAGAGAGCAGCCCAGTGGCGTATATAGTGTTCTACCATAGCCGCTACAGCTTCGAATCGGGTCACCTTGAGAGCGCAGCCGACTGAGGCGGCAGCAGCCAGCTCTGGCGAGGTGCGCCGGCAGAGAGCCGCTTTGGGAGCCTTTCACTACTGTTTGTTGTTTCTTTCGTTTGATGCTGTCGTTTTTCGGGGAGTTTCGGGGTCCCGCGCATTTTTCTCTTCTCCGCCGCTGCCGTCGCTTCCTGGAGGCGAGAAATGCCTCGCTCCTTCTAGGTCACAACTGGTGCTCGAGCACGGCTGCTTCGTGCACACGCACGGCCCGGAACGGAGCGGGCAGCCGTTGCCACCCAGCAGCTGAGACGTGCGCGGAGGCGACCCGCTGTGCGTGGGCGATCGCGGCAACCACGCGCGGCTGGGGCGCAGCACGAACGCCGTTTCCCGTCGCCGCAAGTGGTTTGCAGCGGAGCTCTGCGCGATTCCGCGGGCACGCACCCGTTCTGAGCTCGGTGCAGCACGAAACTGACCGCCTAATTTGCATTCAAGCATCCGTAACTGGTTTCGAAACTTCGAACCTGTGTTGAAAAGAGACCCGCACGAAGTGCGCGTGAGCTGGTTGGTTTGTTCTAATACCCATATTCAGACGCCAGTAATTCTGCGCATACCGATGCCAGCCAGCGTGACATTACAGTGGGTTGTTCAAGTTGGCAAATGAAGAGGCAAGCCTGTATGTTCTTTCGGCAGAGCTACAGTCTTTGGAGTGCTATCTAATGGCGAATACTTCAAGCCGCATGTGCACGGTCATGAACCTGACAGCTTGCTACCATGTGTTAACGTCTATCTTGGATGCGGCTCAGTTGCTGCTCACACAATTTTTCGCCCCTCGGTAAAGCCTCCAACAATGAGAAATTAGTTCTCCGTTTACTGTGCTTTACGACTCGACGCAGCTGAAACTGATAGAAAAGGAAAGCTTTAAGGCGAGCCAATCACTCCTTAATGAATAACGACGATGCTCGGAAGCGCGAGTTGGTGCTTAGCTAACATTATGTGAATACACAGAGTTCGAGTGAGGGCTCTTTCGTGTAAGCTCATCTCTTGGTCCTTGTCATTTCTCGGGCTCCCGTGCTTTGAACTGGTAGGATAATAAGAGACATATTAGAATTTGTACAGAATGTGTTCCTGCTGCCGTAGTATCATAGCTTACGGCGATCAAGGCTTGAAAGCAATCCTACCGGTAAGCAGTCACTGATTTCTACGAAGCTGTTTTCCCTTTTGTTCTTGCTCAAAAATGATGCACGAAATTGCCGTCGTAAAAATTGTCTCATAAGAGCTATTGAATGCGATCCAGCTTCAAAGCTCGTCCAGACAATTGCGCTCACTCAGTCCTGAACCAGCAATTACGCAATGAAGCACCTATCTGCAGATATTTGGCTATTGCCCGCAATGTTTCCACCCAAGAGGTAGCATCAGATTCGGCGGAATAAAGGAAACGTCAGTTTGAATGGCTGGCTCACGACACATAGCTGCACATATGCACGCGCATGCTTGTCTTGACGTCAACAAGAAAAAAGCTTCAGGGGCACGGGGGCGGGGTGAATCGAAGCGTTCCAAACCGCCAGTTGATGTTCCTGAGGCTTACAGTTAGCCGCCAAGCCTACGAAATGACCCGCGTAATTTGCTCCTCTACGTAGTTCGGAGCATTGGTGCATTAATATACTATATATTTTCTTTGTTTTCTGTGTGTGTGTGGAGGGGGGAGGAGGGGGTGTGTGTGCAGGGGGTCATGTATGTCCTACTTTATTGCCCGTTTACTCAGTCTGTACCCCATTCAATGCGTCCGAAGACCAGCATAATTCTCCACATCTGTGACCTCCCATGTGACCTCATTTCATAACGCAATTATGTTTTAAATGCAAAGCACAGAACGCTTTATGAAACTATTTTCTTGACAGACATCGGGTTCAACAAGGCCGCCAGTAAGCTGCGCCGGGAAGAAAAGTGTATGAGACACCACGTTATGCTCTTTTGTCTGCAAGTTTGCCCCGAGGATAGCGGGCTTCTGCAATTGACTAGTGCCCTTTGTATACACACGGCAGTCATAATGGCCTTTCACGAAGAACAGGTTCAAAAACATCGGTTTCCAAATGTCCCCATTGCCTCTCCGCACCCTTCCCCGCTTGCTGTTTATAATTCGCTTCTCCTCTCTTTTATTTATTTATTTATTTTGCTGCCATGAGTGCACTCCTATATGCAGCAAACAATGGTACCGCCGACTCGTTTTACGACCCAAAAGAAAGTAATGAGTCATTGTTCGGCGTGAGGCTTGCGTTGCATCAAACCCTGAAGGCTCCCACGCAAATTAGCGAGCTGGTGCCACAAAGTAGCCGTATCTTTATGAGTTGAGCCCCTTGAAAAACTCGCTCATTCGTCACACTTTGTGCTCGGCTCTACTACAAAGGACGTTCTCGGACCTTGAAGGAAATGGGAATTTTCTGTGAGGTTTCAGCGCTTGGCAAAGAGCTTCTCGGGAAGTCGTTGCTAACGTTCACATTTTGCTGTATAAAACAAATAAGTAAAAGTTCCGAAACGCCAACATGTGAGAAACTAGAAAATAGAACTGCTACATTCACGAAAAAAGTACAAATCTTTTTTATCCTTGAACTAATACATGCAGTGTTATATTTCGAACCGAATGGTAATCATACAATACAAAACATTCTGGAATATCATTCTGAAAACTGTTGCGCAAATATTATCAAAAATATCACTTAGAAGCGACAATTAAGGACGGCATAGAAAGTGTAGGTATTGAAAAAACCAGCCGTGACGGCTAGTCGACATATGGCGTTCTCCTTATCAACCCGAGGGCTGAAGCTTGAAATAGATGAGGCCAAAAGCTAAGAGCGCCCGTTTACGAAGATTTCAGTTCTTGTTAAATCATCGTTCATAATTCAAATTAACGCGGAGTCTTGCACTATGGCCTGCTTTTAACCATTTCCGCGGCTTTGCCGAGTACAAATTCGTCATTGCATTTTTCACGAAAACAAAATTGCTGGGGAACAAAAAAGCGGAGTGGTAGCCGGACACACAATACCGGCTGGGATGAAGCACCGCCATCCTTGGTGAAATGCTATCGGCGACAAGCGACATCTTCCAGAGTAGCAGCTTGGACTTGCTGGTTATCCATTTGGAAGTGAGACTAACAGCGACAAGGGAGGAGGATTTCTAGAAGTGGCTAATCGACATCAACAAGAGCAGGAGCCTTCTCCGGTTGCTCCATGAATGTAAGTTACATGGTTTCCTGTAGCATACAGAGAAACCCAAAGTATGCCTTTATGACAAGTGTGCGAAATAAAACAAAAAAGAACCAAGGGACGTAGACAGGCTTGTCTACGCCCCTTCTTGTTTTTTACCAATGTCCCTTCATTCTGCGCTGTTCACTTCCAAATGGATAACCAGCATGCCCAGGCTACTAATACTTTTGCAAATTACGTTTCTTCCATTTTGGGCCCTTTTCAGTGTTTCACTCTAACAGGGCTTGTCTCCTCTCTATGTCCCCGCGTTCTGCGCTGTTTACTTTCAAATGGATATCTCTCAGACGATTCAAGTCTACAAGGCCACCGTCATCGAAAAGTGCGAGACAAGCCTCGAAAGCTGGTCTTCGAAACCAAGCCTCGAAAATTTTCGCTTCCTTTGTTCGCACACGAGCTCCGTGTCGTGCACACGTAGACCCCAAAGGGCGAATCACGCAGCACTGGCCACACTGTTTCCGATTCCGTGACGGTGTGAACTCTGCACACGCAAGTTTGCCGCGGTATGTTTTCGCACTGATTCCCCGCAACAGCGTGAAAGGCCGTCGGCAAGGACGGAGGCGAGGTCGGTGAGAAAATAAAAGCAGCGGCACGAGGTACGCAAAATTCTTTATTACACGTCGTTCATTCAAACTTGCACCACAGTGCGCGTAACAACGTCGTTACGCAATAATGCTTGCACGCGCGAGCGTTATTATGTACCTGCGGAAAAAGAGAATAAAAAAAAAAGGGAAAGGCGCCGGAGGTGGAAGACCGCTGAATTCGGCGTTGGCGGAGGTGTGCTTTCGAGAGGAAAATTTGGCGCGCGATTTCGTTAGCGCATACCACTGAAATTGGCGCGAGTGGGGCGTGTTCCCCGAGGAAATTCAGGCAAGCGTCAGTGCGTGTTGCTAGGTTATATGAAGGCCTGCGCTGCTCATAACTGTTAAGTTCTCTTGGTGGAACGATCGAAGAAATCGAACATTATTCACACAAGGCGAGGTAGCTTTTTGGGACGCATTAACCATGACTCACCTCAGTGATGACGCATGAACAGCGCCGAATTCCAAAGCTGTTATGTATCTTAGTTGATCTAAACGATGCTTTTTTCTCGGGGGATTTTGTAGCAAGGATCTCAAAACAATGTGATATTATTCGAAATCTCGAGGCGCACTCAGTGTGCATTCTGCATCAGTACATTGGAACCGCAGAAACCACTGCTGTCAGTAAATGACAGTAGCAACAAAACATGGCCGGATGTGAGGCAGATTTCTGCTACCTTCGCTACTCGCCGCCAAGGGGTGGGTGATGCAGACATGTCTGAAAGAAGAGCAGGCTGAAAAGACAAACAGCCTTCTCATGTAATTTAAATTAAAAAGTTCCTTCGCGAGTAATGCATATACATATACGTTGTGTACTGCCTGGGCACATTTTGCTTAGCTGATCAGGCAGCATGTGAAGAATCTTTTGCAACAAGAACTAAAGCTATATACATACATTCCTGATGTAAATATACATGACAGCATCCGTCAATCTCACAGCACAAAATCACACATGAAAAAAACCAGTTCAGCCAATCTCTTACCAAAACCAATCTCTTACCTGAATCACTGTCCAACTTTTGTTACTTGGAAGACACGAATCATTATGAATTTCATAAATGTAGCGGGCACATACGAATTTGTATAAATTTGTATAACACTATGAATAACGTACAGAATAAAGAAAACGTACCAAATTATTAAGTTAAACATACGAATTTGACGCGATAGGGTTGAAGGGTCTCTACGATCGCCGGGGGTTACCCTGGCGCATCCTTTCGCAGACAGCGATATGCTTGTTGCAATCACATACTTCTTTATCAGATATCGTGGTGACGCTACTTGCACACCCTAATTAACTAAGCGTTTTTGTAATGCAATTCGCCTACTATGGGGTGCGCGGTACTCGTACAAGGCTACCGTTTAACCCATCGAACGAAAGTAGTGTGGAAGTATGTCTATTTCAAGATCCTGTATATGTACTCTCGTGATCACAATATTGCGGTACATGGGAAAGCGTGGCAAAACTGCGTTCTGCGCCATCCAACGGCGCACTCCCGCTCGTTCTTCGCAGGCATCTCTGAACCCTCACTTTTTTGTTTCGCACGGCGGACGTAGAACGGAACCGACGCCAGGCCTCGATATCTGGCTAGTGTGCCCCAGCCTCTGTGAAGGCCAAGACAAATTGTTGCCGCCTTTCGCGAAGTAGTGACTTTGCGTAAAGTTCAGGGGCCCTCAGTGAGGAGTTGTTTGTTTTACTGCGTCACTGCGACACTTCGCCAGAACATCGACTAGTGAAGCCTCCATCATCTCCGCAGATCAACTACAACTAGTAAGCACCATCGGCGCCAAGTTCACGGGGCATTAGCTTCGCAGAGTGCTGGACACGCAGAACACACCTGAGGGAATTGTTGCCGACCATTGCTATACTTTTACTTTTTCTGATTTGCGTAACCGCATTTTTCGCCAGGGGTTTGGTATACCAACGCTCTTCGCGACCATGAGCAGTTGGTCATCCCGGCACTGGGGCCCGTTCGTTCAGCGTTTGCGCATTGAAAATTGAAGGTAACGCCTGCGAGGAGCCCGAGAATAAACATAAAACATATTTGCACGCTCCCTCTTCTTTACCAAGAGTCTCTACTCCGCGAAAGGCGACACGCGAACAGGCCGATCAGGCCGCCCGCGCACTCTCTCCCCGGGCAATCTCCCTGTCCTTGGAAGGGTACTCCCAATCAGACAATCTGGCCCTTACATTCAAACAAATCACCGATTACTACAAGGAGGAGCACCGGCGCTACCCGGCCCCTTGTAAGGGTCTGGATCGCGCTGACGAGCGCCTCCTCATCAAAATTCTTACTAACACTGTACTCTGCCCGGCGGTGCTTAAACATTTCAATACATCCTTTGATGGCGCGTGCCAGTTCTGTGGGGAGGTGACTGACACCTTCCACATGGTTTGGGCGTGTCAATCAAACCCATCTATCCCCCCTAACCCCAACCCCACCAGAGAGGACTGGGAGGCGGCCCTGCTCGGCTGTCAAGACCTAAAGAGCCAAAAGGCTTTGGTTCAACGGACGCGGACGGCGTTACTTGCCAATGGGGCCCCGGAATACGGGCTCCACCTAGTATTGTAAGGGGAAAGGGCCAATAGGGTCCTACCCGAATCACCTTTCTGTAAAAAACTTAATTTCCCATAAATGTTTTTCACCACCACCAGCCATCAGCGGCTTAGGCAGATGCTTGCCAGATATCGATGCGGCACCTGGCGCCAGTTCTGAGCCATGTATGGCGAGCGTAAGGTAGAAATGACGACACAGAGATGCTTGCAAGGCACGAAAGAGCGAGGGTGTGCCGTTAGGTTGCGCATAACGCAGTTCATAACGCGCATAACGCAGGGCTCCGGACATTTCGACCACCTGGGGTTCTTTAGCGTGCACTGACATCGCACAGCACACGGGCCTCTAGAATTTCTCCTCCAAAGAAATTCAACCGCCGCGGCCGGGATCGAACCCGCGTCTTTCGGGACAGCAGCCGAGCACCATAGCCACTGAGCCACCGCGGAGGTGCTTCAGGTTTCGATGGCAGATGCCGCGGCTAGCAGTATCTTGTCCTTCCTTTTTTTACCTTTATTAATAATAAATAGCCACTAACTAACTATCATCCCCGGTTTCTCACCGAAAGGACAGCGGTTCGATTTCGCTTGAACACCTTTTTTCTTTCTTTAGCGTCAATACCATCAGCTTGCTCTAAACCAATCGAGATTTTCCAGTCACAACGACGCCGACGCAGTGTTTTCTGTCGAACGAGATCTTTATGCTGTCACATTAAACGTAATGGGAACCTTTAGATTAGGGTGACCCTATTCTAAAAGTCTCCATCATTGAGTTTTTTTCGTTCTCTTTGGGCTAAACAACATGCTGCAAAGGGTCTGGTTTCTTTCGAGCGCCCAGAGATTCTTGCATCCGTCGAAGTGGTTTAGAGCGTGTTAGAGCGTTAGAGCGAAAGTTTCCGTGATCGGCACGTCCGTGTTCGTGGTCATTTCGCGTGCGCGGCTACCGTGACCACCATGCGCACACCCGTGCCTCATCCCAACTCCGTGCCATCCGGCAGTACGCGGGGTCGAAAGAGGACGCCTCACTTGAAAACATCACGAGACTCAATGGCGAGGCATTCAACTTAACTTAACTTTCATTGTAACTTCATTATAACTTCATTATAACTTTATTTCCCTTTTCCATTATGCCTAATGGCAAACATCTCGAATAAGAAAAAAAAAGAGGCATCCGGCGCACCTGCACAGCATGAAAAACCGCAGTTATGATAAAGCGACCAGCTGAAAGCTGGTTACGCAGGACCACATGTCATTTTCACGTTAGTTGGAATATACGGTTAAACGTCGTGCTGCACGAATTCAGGCGTATGCTCTTATTAAAAGGACTCTATATGGAAAAATTAACACAGACATGAAGTTACTCTATACTAATAGACTACGTGTCGGCAATACTACCAACATCTTTTCAGGGCGAAAAGGTGACTCCTTTGTTGATAAGCTGCCATATGAAATCCCCACTTATGTCTCCAAAAAGCGGTGACGATGTGACGTCACTTTTGTGACGCCGTCCCCTCAGCGAATCGGACAAAACGGCGATTATCTATACCTACAACGGGAAACAGCCGCTTCTTCCTCCAGTCAGAAAAGACTTTGTTACGGTACATTAGCCGATAACGTCACTATACTGTCTTGCTTAAAGTCGCTAGTTTTGCCTAGGTTGCCGCCATGCCAGAACATCCGTTTAGGATGCCAACCATTGTTGGCTTGGGAAAAGTCGTCGTGTTACTGAAATATTTCATAGACTTCTCGCATAGACAGGACAGCAGTAAATTTCTGCCTGAAAAAAAAAATTATGCCTGGCAGCTGCGCGGGACGATGCCGTGGTTCAGATGGCCGAAAATGTGCCTTTTTGCATATTATTGCGGTGCAGGAAATTTAGCCTATGGAAATAATGGCACAGTGATCGTAACTCTAAATGTTGAAGCTGAATATAGAAATTGTCTAGTGTTGCTGTGAAGCCCAGTTTATCACCCTTCATACGCTAATGCTTAACCGGTTTAACTGATCGGAAAGAGCGGAAACAACCTTTGGAGCTTGTAGCTGGCTTGCAATTTCAAATTTGCTACTCACTACAGTTTCACGCAGTCCGATTTTTCGCATGTGTAGTGATAGGGGACTTGATATATCGTATTCCCATATCGCAACAGCGCTCACCGCATTGTTTTCCTATTACGAGGACACTTTCAATCTCTGACGAAAAGCTTACCCCCGAAGGTGAACACTTAATCACTGATTACATATGACAAAGCGATAACATAGCAGCTCCCCACAGACACCTATAGTGCGATCGGCTCCCATAGACACCCTTGCAAGTGTTGGTTCACGGCTCGACTCCCTACTGGCCCAAGTGGCGGCTAGCAGTTCTGTGCTAGATATCATGCAGACGCAACGCAATCCTGACCGAGCACGACGGCGACACAACAGCTGCGCTGTGAAAACGGCTGAACGGGCTGCTTGTGCTATTGCGTAATAGTGAGACATGCGAAAACAATCAGCTAACCATAACAGTCCAAGTATTCACGTAACCAGGCGCTGTTAGCAGAAGTCTCTAAGGAGGTAACGTCGCAGCGGTCGTTCGCTTTTACGTAATTTTCTGCCTTATCGAGGATTAGTTCTGGATAAAAATGGCAGGTTTGAAATTTTGGGAATGTAACCATTTAATCTACATACGCTTATACTTCGTATAGTATACCTTTATGACCTCTCGAGTTCAGTTTCACTGGAGGCTATCGTTTTACCCTCAAGCTGTGCCACTCACACTGAGCGATAAGATAATTTGTATTGAACGAGGATGAGTTTGATAGCGCACGAATACAGACTTTGAGGCCTGAATTAAGGTCTGTAAACTGCATTTCATCGCGGACGCTTCATGTTCTCGACCACTGTAGCAATCTGTTGTGTGCAGGCCTACGTGCCAAAGCGCAATCGTGATGCAGATAGATATATGTTGTCCTTGAAGTGGCGGGCGTGTGTGTAAGGTTAATGTACATGGGCATAAGTGTGCCGCAGAGTCTTTCCTCCTTCGCTTAACGACAGTGTATTGACCTGGCTCCAGTGGCCAACCATGACGCACTCCTCGTTGTTGTATGGGATTGAAGAAGCTTTTAATTAAGTGGGCGTGTTACTTATATCCGCGACATATTTCACCCTTCCTACCAGGATCATTTCGAGCTGACATGTGGAGTTGTCATTAATGCAGCACTTTCACAATTGCTTCACAGATAAGACTTTGGAGCCGCCCCGCCAGAAAGCGTGATCAAATATTGTGCAAGCGTTGTGGCCAGCTGGTGATACCACTTTCCTCGAACCGACCAAATTCTGGTCACGCGTTAGGACGATGCACTCCTTAAAAAGCCGTGTCACCCGCCCTTGGGCGGATAATAACACTTAAATGGTACCTTCACGTTGCGAATGCATCTTAAAGGTCACAGTCGAATGCGTGTTTAAATCATGCGCCAGGTAAAATATGCCCAATCATGCGAAGTTTGCCAACGTCATCCGTTAAGCGTCGGAGTACAACCCCTGGCGACTACTCTCTGAGACTTCAGTATTGCGTAGTAATTCTGATTGCAAGTGCACTTTCGCACAATTATTCGACCTTGTGCGGAAAAGGTAACGAGCATGTTCGCAGTCCATTCCCCTCAAACTAAACCCAATTAATCATTCTTTCATCTGCGTGGACTTTCTTTGCCATATTTGGCCTGGTATTCTGGACGGAGCTGTTTCAACGTTATATGATGGTTCCACCGAAAGAAGCTTTTATTTCAATAAAACACTTTCGAAACCACCATAATCGCAAACGCATGCTCACCTTCTCGCGAGTACATCTTGTCCAAGCGCTTTCGAAGGAATCGGAACGATTCACTCAGACGATACATTGAACGCCTAGAATATCTAAAATGTCACACATGGAGCATGAGAAGCTCGAAATATTTAGCTTAAAGAGTTTTTGTTAAATGACTGTAAACTTATTATAGCCTTGTTTCCCCAGTCTCCGTAGGCATTGTGGACGAAATAACAAGCGCTGTAAACCGTAATGTTTCTAACGTGTACTAACATAAGCTAACAAAGTTATGTTCTGAAGACAGACGTTCACTATATTTCACAGCGTTCAAACGCGGCAGCGTATGCTGTGTTCCGCAGAGACCTGGCGTGGTCGTCGTCGTGTACAGAATAGCCGGAGAGTCGTGACGCCAGCTGTGGACCTGTAGAATGAAAATTAATGAAAGCATCAGCAAACTGGCGATGAGGAGGAAGCAACATATCTTCTCAAAAGTCATTAGGACATGTAAGTATACAAAGTAAATAAATTGCGCTGAAAAGAAACTCGGCATAACTTGTCGGGAATCTAACCCCTGGAAATTAATTGTGTTCCAAGTAGTGGTGCAAAACTATCGAAAAATTGACTATCGATAGTATCGATATTTTATTTGAAACCGTCGATAGTGTAAAAAAATTATCGATAGTGATACTATCGATAGAATATCGATAGTATTACCTATAATCTACTATCTATAGCAATACTATCGATAGTGAAACTGTCTATAGTGCCATGGATAGTAGCAATATTGATATTACGCATTTGTTGGCCAGCGATATAACCAAAACATTTGCGACACCTGATTGGTTTCACGGTCTCATGATGCTTAACGTCCCAAAAAGGCTGAAGCTATGAGGGATGCCGTAGGGGAGGCCTCCGGGTAAATTTCGACCAGCTAGGGTCTTTAACGTGTACTGGGACAGTTCGTAAAGATACCTGGGACTGCATCCGATGAAAGAACAAACTGCACAAGTTGTGCTGGCTTACAGGACACTATCGTGACTGCAGACGTCGTCTTGCTGACGTAACCACTGCAGAAATGCTTTTCGCACACATGCTTCGCAACTAGGATATTCGCACGCTAACATTTTATCCAGCAACTTTCCGTAGGGAAAATCTGTAGAGCTCGTTGACGCGTAGGTCGCGTAAACGGGCGAGTCCTGTAAGTTACTCATACCATCACCTCCATAGCACACGCTCCGGAAACCAAGTTTAGGATGCAGTGGGTACGCGTGGTTGATTTTATAGAATCGATAATACCATATATAACAAGTAGTATCGATACGGCTCTATTGATAGTACTTTCGATACTACTATCGAAAGTATTAACTATCAAGCGCGCGCTATCGATAGTATACTATTAGTACTATCGATAGCGCGCGCTATCAATAGTATTATTCTTTTACCATCGATAGTTCGATAGTGACTCAACTATCGATAGTATCGATAGTACTATCGATAGTTTTGCATCACTAGTTCCAAGTCAGACACGCTGCAGCAAAGCCCCGCAGCACGTTCGTACGGCTTGGTTGAAGCGGGGCTTTATGCGCATGTCGTGTGACCTTCCGCGTGATATTTAAACAGTGCCCGTGACTGCGAGGGCAAGAGGGGCCGCTAACCGGACCCATTAACACTATCGGGACCTACCATGAAGCTTAAGTGTTGCACAAATTTTATTTAGTGATGTCCATTTTTTTATTACGTCGTGAACTTTTTTTGCAGAACAGGAACACGCATAGCGTTGAGCCCCTAATCTAGATGCCTATTCATGCATTTCGCGGTTAATGGGAAGAGTGACAAAATGACAGAAGTAAAACGGAGCACTTACAGGAAGATTTCAGCATTTTCTTTTTCAATATCAGTTGCACAAAAACGCAGCGTGAAATCATGACTTCACTTTTTCAGCTCAAAAATTGACATAAGCTCCTGTAGCCAAACGAAAAAAGAAAAAAGATTAGAAGTTTTATTAGGTACTTTCGTTATAACTAATATAGCACACTTATTCGAAATGACAGTGACTTCAGCTCAGGTTTTGGGTGAATTTTAAGGCAAAATATTACTCTAAAGTTATTGGTTTTTCTTTCAGTTAAGCGGCTTGAAAGTTACGCCATTAAAGTCAGAACTCGTTTTTCATCTAGGTGCAGGATTTTATAGGCATTGAGACTTAATGATGTGATTACGTGGTTTGTTAGGCTCTGAAGCATTTATTTCACTGTCATTTCGCAACGCTGGCTACTAAGATACACTTCGCGGAACTCGTACAGAGTAAGTAGTCATCGCTTAATTGTAGGACACAATGCTCTTTTTTTTTTAACTGTGCGCTTACGAATCTGGTGTCCTGATCTCAAATAGACAGAGACATAAGAACACTTCGCTCAATACTACCAGTAATATATGTATCAAGCACAATCTTGGTAATGGGAATATAATGGCACTGCCTTCGTAGTTGTAGTAGTGGTCGGACTAGCTGTGGCAGTATTGCCATTAAAAGCGGTTGTAGTTTAGGTAGGGAAATGTTATTATTGGTAGTGGTAAGCATCAAAGTAATAGTAGCAGTAGGTGCTCTTCTATTACTATGATTGCCGTAACAAAAATTCAGTGAGATTTCCGGGTCGAATTGACGAAATACTTGGAGTATTAGTTCGGCTCGTCGACCAGTTTGCATATGAAGAAAACACGGCATCGCAGTTTTTCCATCGACTCTTGCCAGCATAGCATGGCTTGCCTGTAAGAATGCTAAGCGTCATGTTAGATTTGCCTGGCCACGAAGTCTTATTAGAATGTACTACTTTCTTGTTTAAAAAATAACCAATAGCGCTGGGAAAATACAATAAAAAACGTGGTAAAGGTTGCAGTTAACCGGCGTTAATTCGCGAGAAATGGTGGAATGCTCCAAATAAGCGCATTTCTTTTTGGGCCCAAAGCATTCGCCCGGGCCTGGCTCGTCTGCTTTCGACTCTCAATACTTCCAAAAATGTTTTGTTTAGCAGGCGTCGTTATGTTCAGTGCATTATTTTCGACGTTCGTTCGGCTCTGAAATTTCTGCAACTTACCTTTCCTTATATTTCTGTCTAGAAAATGACAACCGACAGGTTGCTTTTAAAATTCCGTAGTATCTCCGGTATCTGAGCTGCTTTGTATTTGATGGGAAGAAGACATTATAATGAATAGTAGTGGATTCTACCGGACAGGTAGCGCCATCTTTCGCCACTTTACTAAACTACGCGGCAGCCTTCGTACAGAGTGATCAAGCACGTTTCATTTCGTTATTTCCGTGTTCCCGTGTCACATGCTTGTTCCATCGTGCATAGCCATTTTTCCCTCATTTTTTTTTCGGAAGCAATGCAGCGTTCGTAACTAAAACTTCCCGATCAGCATGCATTTCCCTACCATTAACACAAACAGACGGGTGTTAATTGTCGAATCTTATAATTGTTAAGAGGTAAGTTCACCACCCCAATGAAGGGTTCTTCGTTCTGCATCAGTAATATTTACTGATATTTACTTGTAGGGATACAGGAAATATGTAATCAATATATAGTAATAATAAAATGAGAGCTGGACTGCTGCCTCGTGGAACACTAGAATTACTTTGCTCGGTATTTAAAAAAGCATTTTTGGCGACTACTAATTGTTGGATACTAAAGGACGGACTACTAAATAAACTGTAAGTATGACTCTACTGAAGAAAGAATAGCACCGCCAGTACCGTACTGACTTAATTTTTCTAATCAGAGAGTGGGATTGATTAAATCGCATGTTTTCGTAAAATCTGCGTATATTTTGAAAGCGCCTGTCTTGAGAAACTTCAATTTATTTTTATTTTTGACGGACAAGTGTAATTTCTATACACTTGTTTTGTCTAAAACGGAAATGGCAGTCAGGCGGTTCACACTTCATGCAGACAAAGCGGACTTTAATTGTCAGTTCTTTCTTTCCAGAAGAATGATAGTGAAACATTCACATTAGTATATAGGCATGAAATTTGCGCCACAGAAGGAAAAAAAATAAATTAAACAATTGCTTCGGAATAGAGCAGTGCAACAGAAGAACCTCCGCTGTACCCAAGTTTTTTTTATTGTCGGGACGGGTGCCGTCTTAAAATTTTATTCTTTTCCTATTTATTTAATGCACTTGTCCACAAATCGTGTATATTCTAAAGCCACTTTTTTTTGGTACGTGGCGTCGTCTGCCCCTATTTAGTTGATCGAGTCTCTCACGAAATTCAATTTAAAATTCGTAAACTTTGAAAGGCCCGGAGTCTGTTCTTGATTTCATATTTTAAAAATCTCCTTGTGAGTGAGGAGCTGAACGCTCGATGCCTCACCCAACATACTACAGTGTTCAGCGGCTGAGCATTGCGAGCCTTCTTTCGATTTCCACTGCTAGAATTGTTTAGCCGGTTCATAACCTTGCCACTTTCGAAATGCCCTAACTGCGCTGTGTGATAAGGAAAGCAACGCAGCCTATTACTTAACATGCATCTAGCTCATGCGAGGCCAGCACAAGGAAATAAATACATAAATAGGTTCAAGCAGCAATGGAATGTCTGTTAAATAGATAAAACGAGATCTCTCCACCCTGCACATTATCCCCAAGCAATTGCAAAGAAAAAAGCTAAACTCAAGCATCATTCTCCTCAGTGTTTCTCCTCTCGAACCGTACGAATGACATCACTCAGCAGAACACTATGTAGAGCACGGGGACGCACCTTCCAGAGCTCAAGATAATATACAGCTACGTCACAATGAGAACACGATTTGAAACGCATAAATGCTTACATAAATCAGTGCGTGGTCATTCCTAGCCATATCAAGGTGAAGAAAATTTTGCTCCGGTACTAACTTATTCACCCAGCGATATTGCTACTGTGACCTCTGGATACAGCGCGTATACCGATTGCATATCGACACATAGTCATCCAGACATCAAACGAGATCGTTTCCGGAGCCAGAGAGGCCCGTGTATACTGTGCGATGTCAGTGCACAGTAAAGGTCGCCAGGTGGTAGAAATTTTAGGAGCCCTTCATTACGGCGTCCCTCATAGCCTGAGTCACATTGGGACGTTAAACCACATTAACCAAACCAAACCAAACCAAACCAAACCGAATTCATAGCGGCAGCACCATTGCAAACGTGGCTCTGAATTGAAGGTATTGAGCCTCAATGCGGTAATACCGGCAGGTGCGTGGCGAGGAATCGAACACACGCGATGTGCCACAAGGAATGCACGAGGGGCCCTTTGGTAAGGGGTTCGATTGATATCAGCTCGTTCGTCTACTACCCAAGGGGGCCTGCGTTCCCAGGAAAGAGTTTCGGCAAAGAGAAACAACTAAGAAGGCGGCGCGCACCCAGCGGCTGCTGTAAGCTTCGCGTCCAACGGCCTTGGAACCTGGGGAACCAGGCCCCGCCAGAAGGAGCCCCCGACTAGGGCCCCCAAAGCTAAATTTATTCGAGGGACCGGGTCCGGCTTTTCGCACGTACCACACATGCCGCTTCCCCTCCTTCATTTTCTTCTCAGGCCGTTTTCTCTCACAACTCCTGGACCGCCCTACTT